>NW_012114655.1:3826468-3834053 GCF_000951035.1 Colobus angolensis palliatus | reverse complement strand
CATGCGCTCTGGACAGCAGGCATGGGGTGTGCGGGCGGCCAGGTGACAAACGGGTCTGACTCAGCGACGCCCAGCAGTCCCTTTGTTGTTGTTTCAGTTTTATAGTTTCTGTAGAACTGGAAAGATGCCACCCAGAAGGGCGGGTGGCCACCTGTTGGCTGGCGGAAGGGCACCAGGATGCAGTTGTTCCTCTGGCCCCCGGCTGAGCCTCTCAGGCAGGGAAATCAGGACTGTGTCTTGTCACCAGCAGGTGTGGGAACTAGGAGTGAAGACTTCCAGGAAATGGAGAATTTTGAAGAAAAATTCATCCCTAGCCTTTCTCTCTTAAGGCTGCGATGCCTCTTCTCCATTTCTTTGGCTTGAGAACCACAGTCATCTGCCTGGTTGCAAAAGCCCATTTTCACAAGGCAAAGGATGGATTACTCTCGCCATCCTAGCAGTTTATGCTGACAAATGCCAACCCGTGCAGAGAAGCACTGGGAGTCTGTCTTCCAGGCTGCTCCACCTCCTGTCATGTCCTGCAATTGTTCCCCTCACTTCTCATTCTAGCCATTCAAAAGAATGGTCCATGCCTGCGCTCTCCAGCTTGCTGTTGTTCCACTCAGTTCTTCTGCAACGTGCTATAATGGGCTCCTGAAACTTGACTCCTTAATAAGGTCATCAGTAACCATCAGACATGCCAATCCGGTGGGTACTGTTCAGGCCTCGTCTTTCTGGACCTCTCTACACACTTGAACTCAGGCGACTCTTCCTGAAACTCCACTCCCTTGGCTTCCGTGACACTCCCTTTCGCTGCCTCCTTTGCACACTCTACTGATCCTCCATTTTTCTGTTCTTCTCACTCAACACCTCTCTTTCTGAGTGAACTCATTGAGTTTCACAGTTTCCAATGATTCCCAAAGTAACATCTCTATTTCAGATTTCTACCCAAGCTTCATTCCCACACATTCAGCTATGTGCAGGCATTTCCCTAGGCAGCTAGCAGAGCCTTCCTTCCTCAGCACACTCCTCTTCCACAAATCTTTCAGGTCGGTGGCATCACTTAGGCACCCCAGGCTGGAGAAGAGGGAGTGACTGCTCACTCCTTACAGCCAACCAATCCTCAAGTCCTCGGAATTTACCTCTTACAGATTGTTTTGGTTCATTCCCTTGTCTACATCCTTTAAGAGGCAATAGGGGCCGGGTGCAGTGGCTCATGCCTGTAATCCCAGCACTTTCAGAGGCCAAGGAGGATGGATTGCCTGAGGTCAGGAGTTCAAGACCAGCCTAGCTAATATGGTGAAACCTGTCTCTACTAAAAATATAAAAATTAGCCAGGCATGGTGGGGCATGTCTGTAGTCCCAGCTACTTGGGAGGCTGAGGCAGGAGAATTGTTTGAACGTGGGAGGCTGAGATTGTAGTGAGCTGAGACCATGCCATTGCACTCCAGCCTGGGTGACAGAGTAAGACTCTGTCTCAAAAAACAAAACAAAACAAAACAAAAAAAGGCTGGTTGCGGTGGCTCACTCCTGTAATCCCAGCACTTTGGGAGGCTGAGGCGGGCAGATCACGAGGTCAGGAGTTTAAGACCAGCCTGACCAACATGGTGAAACCCCATCTCTACTAAAAATACAAAAAAATTAGCTGGGCATGGTGGCACGTGCCTGTAATCCCAGCTGCTTGGGAGGCTGAGGCAGGAGAATTGCTTGAACCCAGGAGGAGGAGGTTGCAGTGAGTGGAGACCGTGCCACTGCACTCCAGCCTGGCAACAGAGCGAGACTCCGTCTCAACACAAAAAAAAAAAAAAAAAAAAAAGAGGCAATAGGATTTAATAGTTAAAGACATGGGTTTGGAAAGGAACAAACCTGGGATCCAGTCCTGGTTCCCCTTCTGCAAGTCACTTAATCTCGCTAAATGTCAACATCATTCATGAAGTGGGAATACTAGTAGCACTACCTGGTGGGACTTGTAAGAATGAAATGAGAACATGTGTGAAGTCCTTAGCACAGTGATGCGAAGCAGTGCACCATATGAGCGAGCTCCTCTCAGGTTGCTGTTGTATGACCAGCCCTACTGTGCGGCCCTTTCAGCTCTGGCTCTGGCTTACTCTTCTGGAAGACTTTAACAGCCAGGCAGTTGGGACTTGCCCCTTGGGGCTCCCTCTGCTGGCATGTCCTCCCTGCCTCATGATGCCCGCCTGGGTGCCTGTCATGCCCTTCCGTCATCCTGCAGTCCTCCTGCTTCCTCCGTTGACACCCAGCGCATTGGTTCCTCATTACTGCACTTATGTTTGTGTTTCTCCCACTAGATTAAAGATGCAGCTTTCTAGGCTCCACCCCATACCTTTTGAATGGGCATATCTGGGGTGAAAACCAGAAACAATACATATTAATGAGCAGCCCAGGAAATTACAATGCTCCCTAAAGTTTAGAAAGTAGTTCTGTATGGACTCTGAGCTCCTTAAGGATGAGACCTGAGCCTCCTTCATCTTTGTGTATCCAGGGTCTAACCCAGGTGGTGGCAAACAGTAGTCACTTGAACATTGCTTGTTCAATGAGTCAAGGGTGACTCCTAGGGGTTGTAAACTAGCTATTGTAAACATGGCTTGGCCATGGGGTGGCGGGGGCTCCGTCTAGTGTAATTACTGACAGAGCCGTCTAGTCTAGTGTGTTTCAAGCCGTATCCGGGAAGCCCTATGACCTTACTGACCAGCTCGGGGGTAAACTGAGGAGTTTTTCAAGCAGTGGTCCTACTTTTTGCTTGTATATATTCAGATTCTATACATTGAAATTCCATGTCAAATTTTCATTTTTATAAAAGACTACTGCTAAAAATAAATAAGTTTGAAAACTGCTTATCAGAAAGTTTGTTTTAACTTAGAAAACCATTGTCCCAATAGGTAAGAAGATGCTGAGGGGATGTTTCCCATTTGTCATAGATATTTGCCTCATCTGTTACCCCAGGACTATAACAAAACTCAGGCTGTAGTGTTTCGCTGATCCGTAAATACAGTGGTAGTAAAGATCTTATCTACAGAGACTTCAACCTGCCACGGTGTCAGAGCAAGATGCAGAAGTAGCTACCTGCTAGTGCCTGGCTACCTGCCAGCACCTAGCTATTCTAAGAACTTACAGAATATTACTGGAATCCAAGGACATGTTCTCTTACTAAATTCACAACCACCTTGAGACTCAAATGGACAAGATGTACCAGAGTATTATGAAAACAGAGCAGGACAGGCATGTGGCTCATCCCTGTAATCACAGTGCTTCGGGAAGCTGAGGGAGGAGAATAGCTTGAGGCTAGGAGTTTGACACCAGCTTGGACAGCGTAGCCAGATCTCATTTCTAAAATCTTTATTTTCTTTATAGATGAAGTCTCACTCTGTCGCCAGGCTGGACTGCAGAGGTGTGATCTTGGCTCACTGCAACCTCTGCCTCCTGGGTTCAAGCAATTCTCCTGCCTCAGCCTCCTGAGTAGATGGGACTATACGTGCCCACCACCACGCCCAACTAATTCTTGTATTACTTTAGTAGAGACGGAGTTTCACCATGTTGGCCAGCAAGGTCTCAATCTCTTGACCTCAGGTGATCCTCCCACCTCGGCCTCCCAAAGTGTTGGGATTACAGGCTCGAGCCACCACGCCTGGCCAAAAAAAATTTTTTTTAAATAGAACAATTACCTGGGTGTGGTGCTGTGAGCATGTTGTCCCAGATACTCAGGAGTGTGAGGTGGGAGGACCACTTGAACCCAGGAGTTCAAGGTTATGGTGAGCTATGATCACACCACTGCACTGCAACCTGGGCAACAAGTGAGACCCTGTCTCTGAAAAAACAGAGCACTTCCTTTTAGTTTGTGTGGTATGTGTCTTCTTTTCAACACCTACATAGAATTGCTGACGTGGTAGCTCACACCTGTAATCCCAGCACTTTGGGAGGCTGAGGCGGGTGGATCACCTGAGGTCAGGAGCTTGAGAGCAGCCTGGCCAACATGGTGAAACCCCGTCTCTAATAAAAATACAAAAAATTAGCCAGTGTGGTGGCGGGTGCCTGTAGTCCCAGCTACTTGGGAGGCTGGGGCAGGAGAATCACTTGAATCCAGGAAGCAGAGGTTGTAGTGAGCCAAGACTGCACCACGGCACTCTAGCCTGGGCAACAGGCTCAAAAAAAAAAAAAAAAAAAATTGCTGAAGTAAGTCTTTTCAATATACATCTTACGTTCTCCTCCTTACTTCTGTTTCTGGGCACTTTAATTCTATCCGATCTCACTTACAGAGCTTCCCACTAGGCTCCTAACAAACCATTTCCTTCTCAGCTTTCAAATGCCTTCTCACATAATGCCCTCTGGGATTGTGGTACTGTACTCAAAAGATGGCTTATGACAAGGAGTTTGGTGTACCAAAGCAATCATCACATTTTTTTACAAGAAGATACAATTGGGAAACATCTAGAAACTTTATGATTTGAGTATACTATTGTGGTCAACACTTCCAGAAAAATATTTGATCACTACCAAGTAAAAGGGTGATAAAGAATCTTCTAAATGTTCTGCAATTGTCATTCATGCAACATGCATTGGTAGCACCCTGGCATCGGTGACATAATTCATGGTTTTATTCATTATCATCTGGAAGATAGCAGCTGGACATTGTGTCTTTTCTATTCCTTTACCTGAGGCCCATTGCCAGGAACAGTAGCACAAACCAAGACCACCACTGGAAAAGATTATGTCAGCTTCACTTTAGAGAAAACAGCATTAGGTTGCTCGTGGAGATGAACTATAAACAATAGAACAATTATTTTTTGAAAAATCCAGACCAGCCTTGTGAACACATTTGAAGGTTTTTTGGAAATGCATGGCGTTGTCTAGAGATTTATGGGGCTCTCCTGACGCCTAGTGGGCGACTGTATACAGTACAACTCTGGGTGAGCCAGCTCAAGCCCTAGCCACAAAACACACATCATTTTCTAAAAAATACTGTTTACCAAGCAATCTCTCTGCTAGGAAACCATCCTCTGAATGGACGCTGGCACATGTGTATATATGCATGTACCAATAAGAATACTTGGCTGGGTGCGTGGGCTCATGCCTGTAATCTCAGCACTTTAGGAGGCCAAGACAGGAGGATCACTTGAAGCCAGGAGTTCGAGACCAGCCTCAGAAGCATAGTGAAACTCTGCTACAAAAAAGTTTGCCGGGCGCGGTGGCTCAAGCCTGTAATCCCAGCACTTTGGGAGGCCGAGACGGGCGGATCACAAGGTCAGGAGATCGAGACCATCCTGGCTAACACGGTGAAACCCCGTCTCTACTAAAAAATACAAAAAACTAGCCGGGCGAGGTGGCAGGCGCCTGTAGTCCCAGCTACTCGGGAGGCTGAGGCAGGAGAATGGCGTAAACCCGGGAGGCGGAGCTTGCAGTGAGCTGAGATCTGGCCACTGCACTCCAGCCCCGGTGACAGAGCAAGACTCCGTCTCAAAAAAAAAAAAAAAAAAAGTTTAAAAATTAGCCAGCTGTGGTGGTGCAGGCCTGTAGTCACAGCTATTTGGAAAGTTGAGGCTTCAGCCTGGAAGCTGAAGGCTGTGGGGAGCTATGATCGTGCCACTGCACTCTAGTCTGGGTGACAAAGCAAGACCCTGTCTCAAAAAAAAAGCTCACGGTGGCTTCTGAAATAAAAAGAAATGAGAAGTAGTCTAAATGACGCTTGTTGAGAAAACTATTAAAGCTTTACAAGAGAATACAATAGAGCTTATTAATGACTGGGGGAACTATATGTTATTAACATACAAGAATATATGTTAAGCAAAAGAAAAAATCCAGGTGCATAAAGTACACGTTCATTCATGTAAACATAAGTTTTTTGGTTTGTTTGTTTTGAGACAGAGTCTCACTCTGTTGCCCAGGCTGGAGTACAGGGCACCATCTTGGCTCACTGCAACCTCTGCCTCCTGGTTCAAGCAATTCTCATGCCTCAGCCTCCCTTGTAGCTGGGACTACAAGCACATGCTACCATGCCCAGCTAATTTTTTGTATTTTTAGTAGAGGCTGGGTTTTTACCATGTTGGCCAGGCTGGTTTCAAACTCCTGGCCTCAAGCAATTCACCAGCCTTGGCTTCCCAAAGTGCTGGGATTACAGACATCAGCTACCACATCTGGCCTAAAAATTAGTTTTATATGCTTGCAAATACATATAAAATGTATGGACACACACACACAGAAAAAACTGCCTAGAAAGTTACCTTTAAAGGCTGGACATGGTGGCTCATGCCTAAAATCCCAGCACTTTGAGAGGCCAAGGCAGGTGGATCACCTGAGGTCAGAAGTTAGAGACCAGCCTGGCCAACATAGTGAAACACTAAAAGTACAAAAATTAGCCAGCCATGGTGGCAGGTGCCTGTAATCTCAGCTACTCTGGAGGCCGAGGCAGGAAAATAACTTGAAATCTGGGAAGCAAAGGTTGCAGTAAGCCGAGATCAGCCACTGCACTCCACCTTGGGTGACAGAGTGAGACTCTGTCTCAAAAAAAAAACAAAAAAAGGCTAGGCTCTGCGGCTCACGCTTGTAATCCCAGCAATTTGGGAGGCCGAGGTGGGTGGATCACAAGGTCGGGAGATTGAGACCATCCTGGCTAACCCAGTGAAGCCCCGCCGTCTCTACTAAAAATACAAAAAAATTTTGGTGGCAGGTGCCTGTAGTCCCAGCTACTCTGGAGGCTGCGGCAGGAGAATGGCGTGAACCCGGGAGGCGGAGCTTGCAGTGAGCCATGATCGGGCCACTGCACTCCAGCCTGAGTGACAGAGTGAGACTCTGTCTCAAAAAAAAAAAAAAAAAGAAGAAAGAAAGTTATCTTTAAGATGTGAACATGAGAAACGAAGAGGTTTTACTTTTCATTTTGTAACTTTGTCCACACTGATGAAAAAAAGTTATACTGAACTTTTTTTTTTATTTAGAAAGACAAGAGTCTTGTTCTGTCACCTAGGCTAGAGTGTTGGGATTGCAGGCATGAGCCACCGCACCAGGCCAATTTGTGTCATTTTCTTTTTTCCTGATTGGTCTGAGTATTGATCTTCTCAAAGAACACCCTTTGATTTCATTCATTTCTCTCTTTTAGTTTTTAATTTTATTGATTGTTACGCTTCTTTGATTGTTACTCTTCTTTGGCTTTACTTCATTTTTAGTCTAGCTTTTTTTCTTTTTTGAAGATGAGGTCTTTCTGTTTTGCCCAGGCTTATCTGGAACTCTTGGGCTCAAGTGATCCGCTCACCTCAGCCTATTTCTGATACTGATTTCTAATTTAATTTCACTGCGATTGGAAAATATGTTTTATAAGACTTGATTCCTCTTCACATTTTTATGGCCTATAATATGGTTTATTTTGAAAAGTGTTCCGTGAAAACAATGTGTATTCTGTTGTTATGAGTGGTTTTCTATAAATGTCTATTCGATTTAGTTGGTTGATTGTGTTTAAGTCTTTTATATACTTACTATTTTCCTGTCTAATTGTTCTGTCAATTATCAAAAGAAGGATTTGAAATCTCCAAATATAATTGGAAGTTGTTGTTCTGTCAGTCTTTGCTCCATGTATTTTTTTTTTTTTTTTTTGAGACGG
>NW_012114655.1:3818060-3819099 GCF_000951035.1 Colobus angolensis palliatus | reverse complement strand
CGTCCCTGCCGAGGGCCCCGGCCCCCCGCGCTGTCTCTTCGCCGACCTCTGAGCGCCGGTTCGCACCCAGCCCTGCTGGCGGGATTCGAGTTTTGAAAACGCGCAGCTCCAGTAAAGCCGGGTCTTGGCGTTTCACCGGGGCGGCTGAAGCCTCGAAGGTCATGTTGGCTTGGTGGCCGTCCTTGTCCCCGGTTTCGTGTCCCGGGAGCACGGAACGAAGGCGTCTGTAGTTTTGAGTCAGCAGCACGAGCAGGATGTTGTTGCAAGGACGGGTTTTGGAGTCGGGCTGCCTAACCTCTCCGGGTCTCCGTGTTCCCGTCTGCTGAATGGGGCCATTGCGGGCGTTCCAGGACTGGCAGAATTGGCTATTATTATTAAGAATGTCACATTTTCAGAGCAGGGACTCTGTGTTCGTTGCATATTAGAGCCTGCTCTCAGCAGGAGGCTCTTTCTCTGTTGATAGCCATCCCTCTAGATACACACGCGGGACCTGATACATGTTGCTGACGTAATAATAGTGTGTGGACAGAACCATGGCCGTGATCTGTCTCAAGGAAAGGTTCACGTGTCCAATAATCGCTCTCACTGTTTAGGTGACACTGTTCCTCAGCCTCGCGGTGGTGTACGGGTGGTGGTTAGGGTCCCCGGGTCGGCCACGGGAACCTGGCTTGGCCTCCTGCTATCCCAGCGCCCTTGAGGTAGTCAGCTTAGCGTCTTCACTGTGAAGGGAGATAGGCCGGTGCGGGGACTCAAGCCTGCGATCCCAGCACTTAGGGAGGCTGAGGTGGGCAGATCACCTGAAGGTCAGGAGATCGAGACCAGCCTGGCCAACATGGTGAAACCCCGTCTCTACTAAAAATACAAAAAATTAGCCAGTGTGGTGGCGGGTGCCTGTAGTCCCAGCTACTTGGGAGGCTGAAGCAGAAGGATTGCTTGAGCCCAGAAGTTCAAGGTTATGGTGAGCTATGATCACACCACTGCACTGCAACCTGGGCAACAAGTGAGACCCTGTCTCTGAAAAAACAGAGCACTTCCTTTT
>NW_012114655.1:3812831-3817165 GCF_000951035.1 Colobus angolensis palliatus | reverse complement strand
GGAACAATAGTGCCTGCATTCATGACTTTTACTCTTTGAGACTCCCTTGCCAGTCTTAGATCAGTTTCTTCACTGTGGTCAGGCCACACTGCCCACCATTGTATCCATTTCCCTGTTTTACCAAGCTCTGATCCCTTTTCTTTTTTTTTCTTTTTTTTCTTTTTTTTTTTTTTTTTTTTTTTTTGAGTCTGGGTCTTGCCCAGACTGGAGTGCAGTGGCGTGATCTCAGGTCACTGCAACCTCTGCCTCCAGAGTTCAAGCGATTCTCCTGCCTCAGCCTCCCGAGTAGCTGGGATTACAGGTGCCCACCACTATGCCCGGCTACATTTTGTATTTTTAGTAAAGATGGTGTTTCACCATGTTGGCCAGGCTGATCTCAAACTCCTGACCTCAGGCGATCCACTTGGCCTCCCAAAGTGCTAGGAACCACCCCCGCCTGGCCTGACCCCTTTTCTTTTGCTGCTTATGAGTATTGGACTCAGACATACAGTTCTAGTAGGGATCTGCGTTGTGAGCTTGCAGTTTTATGTCAGAAGTGTTACCCAGAGGCCTTCCTTCTGAGTGACACTATTGTCCCTGTAAATGTCACTCAGATGCTGATATATAAGGAAGTGCTCTGTGCTGACAGCTGTAGCTGATTAATTTGTTAGGGGAGGCAGGGGCAGTCCTGATAGGTACTCTTCGGTACTCTGAAGATTTGCCTGGTGACACCTGGGCATTACTGTGCTGTGAGGGAGTCTGACAGGACAGGTTTTCCTTTCTGTTCCTGCTACCATTAAAGATCAGAGACAGAAGTACTGCTTTCACGGTGAGGTTCCTGGGGAAGAGATTCTGATGTGTGGAGAGATGAGTTCTCAGGTATTACGCCCGGAGGAATAAGGCTGATGATGAAGCAACTGAAAAGTGCTCGTGTTGTCAAACATAAAGGCTAATTCTCCAAAATGCGGAGCACTCAACTTAAGTTTTGTGAATTAGTATCTCTTACATTATTCCTTGAATGAGAGACACGCAGAGCTTGGATTAGATATGCAGAGGAGAAGACGTTTCATTGATGATTTCTTCATAGAATACAACCTCAGTGTTAAATTCAGTCACGAATTATTGCTAGGGATATTCCATGTCAGCACAATTTGAAAATAGAGCCTGAAAAGGGCTCCTCAGTCAGTATTTATGGAGTGTGCACAGTGTCCAGTTCTGTACTAAACTTTGTGGTGATAAAAACTTGCGTTATATGGTACTGTGGTTTGAGTTTGGCCTCACCAAAACTCATGTTGTGTTCCCCCATGGTGGTGGTATTGGGAGGTGGGGCCCAGTGGGAGGTGTGGGCCATGGGGGCGGAGCCCTGGTGAGTGTCTTGGTGCCATTCTGGAGGTAGTGAGTGAGTTCTGTGAGCTGTGGTGAGACTGGCTTAGTTTCAGAGACCTTAGGTTGTTATAAAGTGGAAGTTCCTCCCTCATGGCATGTGGCCGCTTTGCCATTGACCTTCTCCCACCGTATTTTGATGGCACCTTCTCCTGCCGTAATTTGACTTAGCATGTGACCCTCACCATAAGCCCAGCACGCTGTTTCTCATGCTTCCCGTCTTGCAGAACTGTGAGCTAAATAAACCTTTCTTTGTAAATTGCCCAGCTTCAGACACTGTGTTATAGCGGAACAGAAAGGACTAACACTAAGAGGTGGCAGTATAAAGACCCCTTCATATTACCTCTGCGCCACCCCTGTTCCCTGTACTCAGAGCTTTTGTTTGGTTACATTGTTACACCATAGTGTAACTGATTTGTCCCCATGACTTTCTTCCCTATGTGTCTGTGCTTAGGGGTGGGAACTGGTTCTGATTTCCCTTTGGACACCCCACTGCTTGACAGCACCTGGGCTGGAGTTGTTGACTTGTCTAGCTTGAGTAACATTTCATTTTAATCTACACCCTTAATGGATTTGGCATTGGAAAAAACTCTTATGTTGCATTCTTATCTGTTATCAGTGGTTATTTTATAGGCCAAGTGTTCCCAGTGGTCGGGCAGGGTGTAACACAACATAAGCTCCAAAGTCTCCCCGGCCAGTATTGCACTCAGACAAAATCAGTGTTGGTGTTCCTGCCCTGTTTTGCTGTGTAGAATTGTGTATTTATTTGAAGTTAAATCATCTCATTCTGTTTTGTTTTCTTTTTTTTTTTTTTTTTTTGAGGCGGAGTCTCGCTCTGTCGCCCGGACTGGAGTGCAGTGGCCGGATCTCAGCTCACTGCAAGCTCCGCCTCCTGGGTTTACGCCATTCTCCTGCCTCAGCCTCCCGAGTAGCTGGGACTACAGACACCCGCCACCGTGCCCGGCTCGTTTTTGTATTTTTAGTAGAGACGGGGTTTCACCATGATAGCCAGGATGGTCTCGATCTCCTGACCTCGTGATCCGCCCGTCTCGGCCTCCCAAAGTGCTAGGATTACAGGCTTGAGCCACCGCGCCCGGCCTCTGTTTTGTTTTCTATTGACATTTTTATTTACAAACCATTCTTCATCTTAAATGTACAGTTCATTAACTTTTAACATACTCACAAAGTTAGGCAACCATCATCACTGTCCCCAATTCCAGAAATGTTCAGCACTCCAAAAAGAAGCCCTGTGACCATTAATGATCACTTCGCATTTCTCTGTAACCATTCCCCCAGCTCTAGGCAATTACTGCTATGTACTTCTCTATGGATTTGCCTATTCTGGACGTTTCATATAAATGGAATCGTAATGTGTGACCTTTTGTGTCTGCCTTCTTTCACTTAATGTAATGTTTTCAGGGTTCATCCCCGTGTCGGTGCCTCCTTCCTCTGTCTGAGTGACTGGTATTCTCTTGTATGGGTATACCACATTTTATTTATCTGTTCATCATCAGAGGGTGAACGTTTGGGTGGTTCCTACTTTTTGACTGTTATGAATAAGGCATCTGTGAACATTCGTGTGCATATTTTTGTGTGGACATGTGTTTTCACCTTCCTTGGGTAGGGGTGGCATTGCTGGGTCATATGGTAACTCTACATTTACCATTCTGAGGATCTGTCAAACTGTTTGTTCCAAAGTGGCTACACCATTTTACGTTCTCACCAGCACAGTGTACAGGGCTCCAGTTTCTCCACATTCTCACCCACACTTGTCTTTTTGATTATAGTGGGTGTGATGTGGTTTTATTTGGTTTTGTAATTTTTGTAACTATTACTTTATTTTTATTTTTTTGAGATAGAATCTCACTCCATCACCCAGGCCAGAGTGCAGTGGTGCAGTCTCGGCTCACTGTAAACTCTGCCTCCTGGGTTCAAGCAGTGCTCCTGCCTCGGCCTCCCAAGTAGCTGGGATTACAGGCGCCTGCCACTGCGCCCAGCTAATTTTTGTATTTTTAGTAGAGATGGGGTTTCACCATCTTGGCCAGGCTGGTCTTGAACTCCTGAGCTTGTGATGCACCCGCCTCGGCCTCCCAGTGTACTGGGATTACAGGTGTGAGCCACTGCACCTGGGCAGGTTTTGTCTTTTGAATGCTACAAATTAAACAAACATCATCAAAGTGAATGTGTTGTCACATAATTATAATAGGACTGCAATTCTACATTATGTCTGACTTTGAGATATTCTTGTTTTCTGGATACTAATGTGTGTCTCCTGGTTCTTTTGCTGGAATACTGGCCTAGTGCTGGGTAACCCTGGTCCTCACTAAGGGAGTCATTCTCTGTTACTTCATAACCACCTGTGGAAGAGAGAGACCTTTAGTCGACTTTATGACCAGGAAATGAAGCTCTTTTAAGTTTTTTATCTTGATATAACCATGCTTTTATTTTTATGTCATGTTGCAGCTTTACCGATTTGTTACAACTCAAACAAAGGCCAGCAGAAATTCTCTTTTGACAGATGTGATTGCTGCTTATCAAAGATTCTGTTCTCGACCCCCAAAAGGTAAATGCTTAGGTGTGGCTGTAGTGTTCTACGTTCTTAGGTTGGGTCTTCTGTCTCCTTCTGTAATCCATTCCCCTGCCTCCAGCTTATGTCTGATTACAGCGATGAAGATATGTCATCTTCAAATGTGACGCATTTGTAGATAGTGAAATTGATATGCAAAAAGGAGGCTTTTTGCTTTAACGCTTCTGGGTTGTAAACTATATTATTTAGACTTTGATGTACTTGTATACAAGAAATGTTACGCTTTTAGCTTGTGCTTTTTTTTTTTTTTTTTTTTTTGAGATGGAGTCTCGCTCTGTCACCCAGGCTAGAGTGCTGTGGCCGGATCTCAGCTCACTGCAAGCTCTGCCTCCCGGGTTTACGCCATTCTCCTGCCTCAGCCTCCCGAGTAGCTGGGACTACAGGC
>NW_012114655.1:3810665-3812781 GCF_000951035.1 Colobus angolensis palliatus | reverse complement strand
TAGCCAGGATGGTCTCGATCTCCTGACCTCGTGATCCACCCGTCTCGGCCTCCCAAAGTGCTGGGATTACAGGGTTGAGCCACCGCGCCTGGCTGCTTGTGCGTTTTTCTTTTTCTTTTTTTGAGACTGAATTTCGCTCTTGTCGCCCAGGTTGGAGTGCACTGGAGTGATCTTAGCTCATTGCAACTTCCGCCTTCTGGGTTCAAGTGATTCTCCTCCCTCAGCCTCCCTAGTAGCTGGGATTACAAGCATCCACCACCACACAGGGCTAATTTTTGTATTTTTAGTAGAGACGGGGTTTCGCCATGTTGGGCAGGCTGGTCTTGAACTCCTGACCTCAGGTGATCCGCCCACCTCGGCCTCCCAAAGTGCTGGGATTACAGGCGTGAGCCATCGTGCCTGGCCAGCTTGTGCTTTTCAATGATGCATCAGCTGCTTTGAAAAGAAAATGAACACAAAACGTGATGAATTTTGGTTTGACGATATGTATTTTTTTCCTTTTCTAACAGGATTTGAAAAATACTTTCCTAATGGAAAAAATGGAGAAAAAGCTAGTGAACCTAAAGAAGTTATGGGAGAGAAAAAAGGTACCTTTTGACAAGATTACATTTGAATTTTGTGTTTTCCCCTCATGTATTATGGTGATAGTTTCCACTGAACAAAGAAAAGAGTTATCAGGCTGGGCAGTATCTCACGCCTATAATCCCAGCCCTTTGGGAGGCCTAGGCTGGTGGATCACTTGAGCCCAGGAGGTTGAGACCAGCCTGGGCAATGTGGTGAAACTCCGTCCCTACTAAAAATACAAAAAATTAGTTAGACATGGTGGTGCACACCTGTAGTCCCAGCTACTCGGGAGGCTGAGGTGGGAGAATCACCTGAGCCCGGCAGTGAACTGTGATTGTGCAACTGCACTCCAGCCTGGGCAACGGAGAGACCCTCCAGAAAAAAAAAAAAAGAAAGAAAGTTATAGTGTCAGTTGTGAAGCTGTAGGTTGCAAGTACATATGAAATTCTGCAGACCCTATGTTTCATTTCACCTTAATTTTCTGTTGATATTTTCCTGTCATTTTGCAAATTGAAGTAATTTAAGGCCACCTTAGAGGTTTTAGCTGGTCAAACTAAGCATATTCGGTAGATACCTGGGACATAATTTAAAACATTGAGAAAAATCTTAGAAATCTAATACATGCAACGTATTTGATACATACTGTGTTTTAGAACAGTGTTTTAAAAATTGCTGCTCAGAGCTTTACCTCACCTGAAGGATGCGGAGAGGCTTTCTTAGAGCTCAGTGGCTGGGGGAATGAGTGGGCCTCCTGTGCCCATTTCGATTGGCATCCTTGCTTTTTAGGGAAATGTAAAGAACACTGTAATTCAGTTCTTTTTTTTTTTTAGAAGGAGTCTCACTCCGTCGCCCAGGCTGGAATGCAGTGGCACGATCTCAACTGCCTCTTGGGTTCAAGTGATTCTCCTGCCTCAGCCTCCACAGTAGCTGGGATTACATCCTTGCACCACCACGCCTAGCTAATCTTTAAGAGATAGGGTTTCGCCATGTTGGCCAGGCTGGTCTCGAACTCCTGACCTCATGTGATCCACCCGTCTCAGCCTCCTAAAGTGCTAGGATTACAGGCATGACCACTGCACCTGGCCTCAGTCCATGTTTTTAAATTTGCTTGTCATCTAGTTAGAGAGACAAATACATGCCCAAAGAATGCAAAGGAGTAAGAGCCACGGGACATGGGGAGGGAGAAGCGCTGGTGTGGGCTGGTGACAGCCCCGCGGCTCTACACTGCAGCAGCACCTAGAGTTCTCCCAGTGCATGCTGGGTAGTCTTTGAGTCTTGGTGTGGGGGCCGAGTAATGATAATCCATACAACCTTTCGGGTGGCTTTTGTGTGGACATTCCTTTCTCCCTGAGAGGTTTGGAGGGTTGCACAGCTTTAGTGGTGTGCTTACTGCGTGTTTCCCAGTCCTGGGCCTCATTGAGGGGGCTGAGACTTGTGTACATCATACCTGTCTCAGACTCCACTTGAGACAGAGGTGCAGAAGCCTCTTTTATGCAGCACATCGGGGTGAATGTGTCATGCATGAGCCACATGTTTTTTTTTTTTTTTTTTT
>NW_012114655.1:3809506-3810050 GCF_000951035.1 Colobus angolensis palliatus | reverse complement strand
TCAGCCAGGCATGGTGGTGTCCGCCTGTAATCCCAGCTACTCAGAAGGCTGAGGCATGAGAATCACTTGAACACGTCAGACAGAGGTTGCCGTGAGCCGAGATCACACCATTGTACTGCAGCCTGGGAGACAGAGTGAGACTCTGTCTAAAACAACAACAGGGACTGAATTACAGTTTTCCTTACACACATTTCTCTAAAAAGCAAAGATGCCTGTTGGATACCAACTGTGGATGTGTTTTTTTTAGCCATTTGTCAAAACCATGGGCTTTCCTGCAGAAGAAAGTGTTAACAATGTATACTCTGTGGGAGTGGGAAAGGGAATACTTACTTTTGTTGTGTTTTGTTGTTGCTGTTGCTTTTGAGATAGGGTCTTCCTGTTGCCCAGGCTGGAGTGCAGTGGTACAAGCACAGCTCACTACAGGCTCAAACTATAGGACTCCAGCGATCCTCCTGCCTCAGCCTCCTGTGTGGCTGGGACCACAGGTGCACACTACGATGCCTGGCTAATTTTTTTTTTTTTTTAGACAGAGTTTAACTCTTGT
>NW_012114655.1:3782160-3808962 GCF_000951035.1 Colobus angolensis palliatus | reverse complement strand
GGCCTCCCAAATTGCTGGGATTACAGGCATGAGCCACCACATCTGGCCAGAGGCAGGGTCTTGCTTTGTTGCCCAGTCTGGTCTTGAATTCCTGGGCTCAAGGGATTCTCCTGCTTTGGCCCCCCAAAATTCTGGTATTACAGGCGTCAGCCACAATGCCTGGCCAGAACACACTTTTAAACTTTGAGTGAGGACTGAGGAATTTGCATCCCAACTCTGTGACTTATTCACTGTCCCCTAACACTGCCACCCGTTATCCAACAAGTTACTTAAGCTGTTCTTTCTCCCTCTGTGAATGGTATAACAGTCCTATAATTCCTTGGGTTATTGGGTTATTGTGCATGTTTCATGAGATGATGCGAGTATAGCCCTTGGGAGCCTCCCTGATTGGTAAACTTTGTATTTGTATTCTTTCTCATAGTCTTCACTTAGGAACTGCTCAGTTGCCACAGTGTATTCTGCAATAAGTCTTTTATTAAACAGTATACGTGAAGACATTGCCGAGAGCGCTAAAACCTTGCCGTGCTTCTGTGTGTGCTCTTTGTTTAGGAGCAGAGTCAAAGCCAGCTGCTACCACACGCTCTTCTGGAGGAGGAGGAGGTGGTGGTGGTGGAAAACGAGGTGGCAAGAAAGATGATTCTCACTGGTGGTCCAGGTTCCAGAAGGTTTGATGCTATACATTGTGTGAATTTTGAGGTTACGATGGTGGCCCAGAGAAGGTTGGGAGGCATTAGTAGTGTTGGAGGGATGTGTGTCTCACAGAGCATAGATTGTTTTGTGGAATTTAGTTCTTCACAGAAGCTGTCTCCCTCTCTGCCCAGGGTGACTTTCCATGGGATGACAAGGATTTCAGGATGTTCTTCCTCTGGACTTCTCTGTTCTGGGGTGGAGTCATGTTTTACTTCCTGCTCAAGAGATCCGGGAGAGAAATCACTTGGAAGGACTTTGTCAATAACTATCTTTCAAAAGGAGTAGTAAGTATTTTATGGGATTGGCGGCTGTTGTGGTTCAAAGGTGAGATGAATCAGGTTAGACGAAGGAAGTGACAGCAGGTTAACCTGGCTCCTCCATTGTAAAGCTGTTATTTTCACTCCGATTTTTCTGATGCTGAGAAGTACTGCAGTCAGAGAAGGTGTGTTTTGGCCTGGTGTCCTCACATTTACCCCCAAATTCTTTTACTTCACTGTCTCCCAGAACTGGGTTTTGGCACCACTACTTCTGACCGTGGTCTTGGCAGTCCTCTGCTTGCGTGCTTTTCTCTCGTGCCCTCAGCTGCCTCTGCTCTGTGCTGTCGTGTGCCAGCCTCTTTGGGCTCTTTGTGGGTCTTTACTACGTTTAGTCCCCTGCAGGCTTGGCAGCTGATCAGAGTGTGTCGAGTCAGAGCAGATGGGGCTCTAAGGGAGAGCCAGGTGGGCGTGTGGTCCCTGCCATTTCTCTGTCTGCGGAGCAGCCTTTGGTACTGCTTGCTGGGCTTGCCCACGTGTGACTATTTCACCACAACCAATGGGAAATAAGTAAGACCGTATTTCAGCATATGTAAGATGTTATTGATTGTAAGACACATGGTATTTGATAAGTTGCTAAGACAAATCTAATAAGAGGCTGATGAAATTATGACATGCCATCAATTATAAAATGGATCTGCATTTCTGATGTTAAAATATGAAAAACGTGTGTCTTAGAATTGGTGCAGTGTAGTGATGGACACCAGGATTAGGCCTGCTTTGTAGCCTTGGGGAAACCCCTTAACCTCTTACTACTCGGGTTTTCGTCCGTGAAATGGATAAAGTAAGACGACATTAATACTTACTGAGGTAGTGTAAAGAATTTAAATGCGTTCTAAAGGTTGTACAGGAAGGTAGGGATGTAAGAAATGGTGATCTACTCAGATGGGCAGCTGCCGCTGTGCCCAGAGCTGAGGTGGACTGAGATTAACTTCAGTTTATGTTTTCCCTGGAAGTTGCAAACCTTCAGTGGGCGCCAGAGTTCCAAAATGCTTACATTGGACCGATCCTGCCTGTACTGTTGTCCCGTGTGTAGGGAGATGGGTTCCTGGTGCTTCCTATGCCACCATCTTCCCAGAGTCCTCTTATCTAGTCGGATTTTTGAAACGTGTTTATCTCATGAAAGTGAGGATCTTTTACGTGTCATTCTCAGATGTAGTGGGGACTCCCACTCAGAAGCTGCTCAGAAGCAGTGGTCATCGCATGTGCACTGGGCTGCAGCCGTCCTTCGGATTGGGACGGCAGGTCCTCGAGGCGGCTTCTACATAGTTCCAGCTCCTCCTGACCCTCTGGCTCTTTGGCATTAGTCTGCTGTCTTCCCATCAGGGGTCTGTGGGATGGAGCACTGCCAGTCATTCCTCTCTGACAGGGCCTGCCTTTGAGAACAGTCACTCCCCGATTCCAGCCCCTCTGGGGTTGCTCTGGGGCTCCCTTGCTTTTTGTCATTCTTGCCTTCCAGACTTGCCGACAAAGCAAGCACTGGGAAATACGCACATCCCAGAGTGCGCGTGCTCCTGAATCAGCTACAGTCCTTGGGGTGTGGTGTGTAACAGTGTTACTAAGAATCCTATGTAGGCTGGCCGTGGTGGCTCCTACCTGTAATCCCTGCACTTTGGGAGCTGAGGTGGGAGGATCACTTGAATCTAGGAGTTTGAGACCAGCCTGGGGAATGTAGGGAGACCCCGTCTCTACAAAGAAATATAAAAAAATTGGCCACTTGTGGTGGCTTGCACTTTTGGTCCCAGCTACTCAGGAAGCTGAGGTGGGAAGATCTCTTGTTCCCAGAGAGGTTGAGGCTGCATGAGCTGATTGCACCACTACACTCCAGCCTGAGTGAGAGCCTGTCTAAAAAAAAATTTAAAAAGGATCCTATGTAATTAGGTGATTCAATTTAAAAAACAAACTATTTTATATTTATAGAGTGACAAAAATTAAAAAGTCTTATACTACCAAATGTTGGTATGTCCTATAGAGCAATAGTCTATGTCCTATAGAGCAATAGTAATATTTTGCTCATGGCAGTGTGAATTCAGGAGCCATTTTGGAGAGCAATTTGGCAATATCTGGTAAAGCTGAAGGTACGTAGACCCTGCAACCCGGGATTAGTGTGTCTGTCTACAGGTATGTTTCCTGGAGAAATTTTTTAAGATGTGCCCACAAAGGTAGATATGGGAATGTTCGTGACAGCATTGCTTGTGAGAAATGTGTAACAGCCTGGCTGTCTATTAACAGGAGGATGGATCAGTAGCTTGGGTGTGGTCATAGCCTGGCATACCCCGCAGCTCAGAAGTGTCAGCTTGCATAAACCTCACAAATGCAATGTTGAAGGGAAAAACTAAGTTGTACAAGGACACTCATATATAAAACAAGACCATTTTTAAAGTTTAAAAACAGGCAAAAGGGAGTATGCATATCGTGTAGGATTACCTTCATGTATAGTGCAAGTATAAGGATGTGGTCTGGGCAGTGCAGCCCGTAAGTGAGAGCATAGTCCCCTTTGGGAGGGGCCGTGCCTGGGAGCTTCCGCAGAATTAGAGGTGGGAACGTGGGGGCATCCTTATCTGATTCTTTATTCTTTCCTTGTATGGCTGAAACATCATACGCATTTTAAATGAGCTTAAGAGTATCTCAAGTATTTTCTGTGAATTTATGTGTGAATTTATTTTTAAAATTCTAGGTAGACAGACTGGAAGTCGTCAACAAGCGTTTTGTTCGAGTGACCTTTACACCAGGAAAAACTCCTGTTGATGGGGTAAATCATTTTATTAATTGATGTGAATTAGTTGTAAATTAACTTTTCAGATTTAAAGCTGAAAGGAAAACCTGCCTCACACCATAGGAGTTACACGCACCAGATCTATGCGAACGGGGCAGTGTGGCGGGGTGACCTCACTGACATCAGTGGAAATGGGAGTGTTGTGTATGGATTAGTGATGCAGGGATTGGGTCGGTGTTTTGTTTCTGATAATCATTTTGACTACATTTAGGAGACAGTGAGTGAAATCCCAGTTTTCAGTATTCCAGAATAGTCTATGGCTTTTCAAGACTGAGAAGTAGTTATTTGATTAGGAAAAAAATTTAAAATCTCAATTGCCTGTGTTTTGAGACAGCTTTTATCAAATTAGTTTAAAAGCATCTCCACCATCTCGTAACCATTTTGTGATATTGTTGTAATTTCCATTTGATTTCCTATTTTAAAAATAATTTGTATTTCCTCTCCAACTAGTCTGGAGTAGACTTCCAGAGACCCCAGAGCAAGCTGAATGCATTGAGGGAATTCTGGAGGGAGGGGAGAGAGGTGAAGCTGAGGCTCCCAGGACTTGCCAAGCTCTCTTAGGATAATTGTGTTTCACCATTTTCTAGCCATCCCGCCTGGACAGGGCAACATTTAAGGACAACTAGAGGTGATGGTGACCATATCTCTCTGTTTAATAGCATGTCAGCAAATAGCAGAGTATCTGTAAAGTCACAGGGCTCTGGTGTTGCCCTGTGTTTGGGAAAGGTATTTTAATTGTCTTGATTTCCCCCCATTCTTTCTACGTAATTATGCAATACCTATTAATAACCATGCTTTATCTTCAGACTTTAGTGCTAGGATTTAAGTTGGCACTTTGTTATGAGGCCAGTAGGCAATGTGTGTTCTAGCACTGTGGGAAGCACACACACACCCATCCGTCTGCGTCTAGGAAGGAAGCCTAGGGAGAATGTAGGGATGTGTGTGAGATGTCTCTGCGAGGACGTCCTCTCACACATTGTCTATACGTAGCAAAAAATGAGAAATAACCCAGAGGCCCATGCCAGGCACTGGGTTAACAGGGAATCCTTGTTCCGTGTCTGTTTCCCTGCGAGCAGTTGTCCTTGGGGGCAGGGCTGTCCCTAGGGGCAATGTTGACATTGGCGGGAACTTGTTTTCCAGTGTTGGCATGCACGAGCATTTATGTGTTGAAATTCATACCGTTGTATATAAAGTGCTTTCTTTGTGTTTCTCTTTTATATTACAGTTAAGGTTTATGTTGATTTCTTTTCAAAATTGTATTTCAAGATAGTAAAGGTGGTATTATACAGTCTTGAGGGACAGGCCTGAAATGCTGATGCTGTTTGTGTCTGAATGTTGGGGTTATGGATGTCTTTGCTTTCTTTACGTGCATATCCCGAGTTTTTATAGAGAACGTATATTACCTGCTTACTAAAGACTTCTTGTTCTGAGCTTTCAGAAACAGATTTTCAGTGTCCTGCTGTGAATGGAGCAGCAGTGCTGCACACACACAGGCTTTAGCCTCACATCAGTTCTGCTCTTGACTGCTAGATGGCTTACCTTCTGTATGACAGTAGAGAAGGGCTTAATGCTTAAATGAGATAGGGTCAGTCAGTGGTGGTTTTCAGATTTCAGTGTGCATAAGAATTACCTGGAAAGCTATTAAAACTTGAGTCCGGGACCCCACCCCCGCAGAGGTTCTTATCTGGAGTGTGTTCTGAGACCGCATTTCCAGCATGCTCCTGGGTGGTACCGCGCTGGTCCTGGCTTCGCACTGCTGTGATGGGAGCCAGGCGTTTGGCCTGTTGCCCAGTTGATAGCAGGGGCCGAGTTAGGGAACGTTCCATCCTTTGTGGTTAATCTGTTCTGAGCAGGTTTTGGGGCTTTGTAACCATGTGAATTTTGTATCTTTGTCAGTGAATAATTTACCAAATAATGCTATGTTGTTACATAATATAAAACTTACTCTTCATCCTTTATTTTTAGATTCTTGGAGAGAAATAAGAAATACCACAGTGATGTTCCTCACTCAGTGACACTGGTGGGAAGGACGTTCCTCACTCAGTGACACTGGTGGGAACGACATGTGATGACATGTTGCTCTCTTACGAGGGCTTTGCTTTTTTGTTCCTTTTTTGAGACGGAGTCTCACTTTGTCACCCAGGCTGGAGTGCAGTGGTGCCATCTTGGCTCACCGCAACCTCGGCCTCCTGAGTTCAAGCAGTTCTCTGCCTCAGCCTCCCGAGTAGCTGGGATTACAGGTGCCTGCCACCATGCCTGGCTAATTTTTTGTATTTTTAGTAGAGACAGGGTTTCACCATCTTGGCCAGGCTGGTCTTGAACTCCTGACATCGTGATTCACCCGCCTTGGTCTCCCAAAGTGTTGGGATTACAGGCGTGAGTCACCGCGCCCGGCCTTGTTTTTTGTTTTGAAATGGAATCTCACTCTGTCGCCCAAGCTGGAATGTAGTGGCACAGTCTTGGCTCACTGCAACCTGTGCCTCCTGGGTTCAAGCCTCCCAAGTAGCTGGGCCTATAGGCAGATGCCACCATGCCTAGCTAATTTTTGTATTTTTAGTAGAGACAGCCCGAGACCATGGTGGCCAGGCTGGTCTCAAACTCCTCACCTCAGGTGATCTGCCGCCTGGGCCTCCCAAAGTGCTGGGATTAATGGCCACTGTGCCCAGCGTCTCTAATGAGTTTTATATCATAGACTTACTGTTTTGATTTTAAAAATACTTTTTTTAAAAAAGATGATTGCAGGTTAAAGGAGAAACAGTTTTTTGTACTATAAAATGGAGCTAACACATGCGCAGTGCTTGAAATGGGGTCTTTTAGCTAGTGAACTCCGTAAATGTGAGCTGTTAACATCAGTGTCCTCATGGTTGTGCAGAGGCAGTGTGACACTGTGGTTAGGACACTGGTTCAGGAGCCAGACTGTCTGGGTTCAGATCCCAGCCGCTTATTTTGTGTGTGATCATGAGCAAGTTTTCTCATCTGTAGAATGGGAACAGGAGTCAGGGCTCATGTTCACTCAGTACAATAGGAAATAATTACATGCTGGTTGGTAGAATAGCCTCGACCTGGCCCTTCAGGCATTGCTGTGCTGGGCCCCCTGGGTCTCTGCAGCTCCAGGGAGTAAAGAGGGAGAGCCTGGCACGGCAAGGCACATCTGTTCCAGGTGCACAGTAGGGGTGCGGTGTTCGGATTTTGAGCATCATCCTCAGTGATGGCACCTGCTTCTTTGGATGGTCCTCAGGATTGAATGAACTAATGCATCTAAAGAACCCAGAACAATGTCTGGCACTTAGTACACACCCAGTAAACTTTAATTCTTATCACTGTTTCACAGTAGTTTTAAATTTGGGAATAGGGAGCTAGGGAATGGAGGAAGAGGAAAATAATGCGTATTTATTTTAAAAAGGATTATGTTTTCAAATAGGTTTTTCATTCTGTTTTTTGAGTTTATAATTTTAGAGCCACTGAGATATTGCTGCTAAAGAAATGCTTATTTGCCAAGAATTGCCAAGTGTTCTCAGTGAGTGACGTTTAATCACCACATTATTAAAGCCAAATTTTTATTACTGTTTTTTCTTTATAAATTTTCAGTATTTCTGAAAAATTCTTAAAAAGTTGAACCCTTTAGTGAGTTGAACCTTTTAGTTTCACTTCATTCTTAGGGTATTTGTTTTTCTGTTTTTATAGCAATACGTTTGGTTTAATATTGGCAGTGTGGACACCTTTGAACGGAATCTGGAAACTTTACAGCAGGAGCTGGGCATAGAAGGAGAAAATCGGGTGCCTGTTGTCTACATTGCTGAAAGTGATGGGTAATCTCAAAGATAGTATTTTGGAGACTGTTTACTGTGCTGCTGTGGTTCACTGTGTTCTGTCCCTGGGTGCAGGGCTGCACGTTATATTCTCAAACAGGCCTTTCTCAGTTTTGCCAGATTTTAAAAAAACTATTAGTAACTCACTAGTTTTTGCACAATGACTCATTCATTTTCTTGTGTTTTTTCAGATGGAATTTTGCTCTGTCGCCCAGGCTGGAGTATAGTGGTGTGATCTTGACTCACTGCAACCTTTGCCCCTACCCCGGTTCAAACAGTTCTCCTGCCTGAAGCTCCCGAGTAGCTGGGCTTGTAGACCCCTGCCACCATGTCCAGCTAATTTTTGTATTTCTAGTAGAGACAGGGATTCACCATGTTGGCCAGTCTGGTCTCAAACTCCTGACTTCTGGTGATCCACCCGCCTCAGCCTCCCAAAGTGCTGGGATTACAGGCATCAACCACCACACCTGGCTTTTTATTTTTATTTTTTTGATTCATTCATTTTCTACACATTTATACTTATCTTGATTAAGCAGTGGTTTGGGGTATTAACATTCAATGCATTGACCTTTGGAAAGATTTTAGCGTAAAGAACCCCTTTGTATCAAAGAATGGCATTCCCATCTTTGAACTGTCATTTTTGTTTATATTTCACAGAGTTTTCCAGGATTTTTAGGTGATTCTTCTCTCATCAGAACTTCTTCTTTGGGGGTTGTCTTTAATAAGACCATGCTAGTAACCCCACTTAAAGTCTGGGCAGATGCTCCATTTATTTCAAGAGTTGGTTGCCATGGAACTTATTTGGGAATTCTGTGGCCTTTGAAGAGCACTTGCAAGTTACCCTCATTTGTATTAAGTGCAGAAGGTATACCTTGATGTAGCTATGTATGTTTATATTGATACCTTGCACCACATGTAAAAGCTGGAGGTGAGCAGCCAGTCCTAACCCATGTTGCGCTGTGTGTCCCCAGCTCTTTTCTGCTGAGCATGCTGCCCACCGTGCTCATCATCGCCTTCCTGCTCTACACCATCCGAAGAGGGCCTGCTGGCATCGGCCGGACAGGCCGAGGGATGGGCGGACTCTTCAGTGTCGGAGAAACCACTGCCAAGGTCTTAAAGGATGAGATTGATGTGAAGTTCAAAGATGTGGCTGGCTGTGAGGAGGCCAAGCTAGAGATCATGGAATTTGTGAATTTCTTGAAAAACCCAAAGCAGTATCAAGACTTAGGAGCAAAAATCCCAAAGGTAAAATGAACTTTTAGAAGATTAACTTTTCGAAGTGTTTCTTGCTCTCTGGAGTTATAATTTTATGAAGTTTGATTACTTATTATGCATAGCTGTTTTCCTGTCCTTCCTCTTTCTCAGCTCACTAGGGCAGCCTCTGCCCAACTCGAGGATGGTTTTGGGTCAGGTTTTCTGTGTGAGTGTGTCTTGTATAGTGTGTGTATTCCTGAAAACATTTCCTGAAAACACCTGTGTCACCTCCTCGTGGGAGACTTTTCTTGAGTCGTCTTCCCTCTTCCTCCAGTCTGGTTTCGATGCCCTGTCTCTCAGCACCTGTAGGCCTGCAGTAGCTCACTGACCGTGTCACGCACTGCTTCACGCAGTGTCCCTTCGAGGGATGAATGTGGACTGTGCTGGTGGTGGGCTGTACCCTATAGGGCTTGGTGCCCGTAGGGGTAGGCGTGGGACAGTAACTTCACATTTGTTAAATGGATCCGCTATTAAGTAAATTAATAAAAAGTGAGTGAATAAAAACTGGCCAGGTGCGGTGGCTCACGCCTGTAATCCCAGCACTTTGGGAGGCTGAGGCGGGTGGATCACGACGTCAGGAGATCGAGACCATCCTGTGAATAGTGAAACCCCGTCTCTATGAAAAATACAAAAAATTAGCCAGGTGTGGTGGTGGGCACCTGTAGTCCCAGTTAACTCGGTACGCTGAGGCGGAAGAATGGCTTGAACTCGGGAGGCGGAGCTTGAAGCAGTGAGCCGAGATCGTGCCAGTAAACTCCAGCCTGGGCGACAGAGCGAGACTCTGTCTCAAAAAAAAAATAAAATAATAAAATAAAAGTAAAAATGTATATTTCTTTTTTCTTTTTTTTTTTTTGAGACGGAGTCTCGCTCTGTCACCCAGGCTGGAGTGCAGTGGCTGGATCTCAGCTCACTGCAAGCTCCGCCTCCCGGGTTTACGCCATTCTCCTGCCTCAGCCTCCCGAGTAGCTGGAACTACAGGCGCCCACCACCTCCTAGATTTTTGTATTTTTTAGTAGAGACGGGGTTTCACCATGTTAGCCAGGATGGTCTCAGTCTCCTGACCTCGTGATCCTCCCGTCTCGGCCTCCCAAAGTGCTGGGATTACAGGCTTGAGCCACCGCACCCGGCCTGTATATTTCTTTTTAAAGTCCATTAATAAATTTTACTTTAAAGGAATCCTTTGAAAGATAATCATTATTTCCTTGATTTTTATGTCTTGCTTCTATGGATAAAAAGTCATATTTTGTGAATTTATAACTTACTGTTACTTAGTATCCATTTGCATCACACCTAGCTGACTAGCCTAAGTCGCCCTTTACATACTGTTAGATTAAAGGTCTAAAAATCAGCAGTAGGAAAAAAAGAAAATACTTTAAATTTCACATTATTACCAAATTTTTTGAAACAAAATTATTTTTGGTAATCTTTTTCTTGTTCTTACTGATATAAAAATGTTCTACTATAGCACAAATGTTTAATATTTAATGTATATCAATAAGATTTAGAGACAGAGTTATATCTTGGAATTATTTGTGGATACACAATTTACTGTTCTGAAATTCTCATTAAATGTAATTTCTTTTTTCATATCTGAAGGGCGCCATTCTCACTGGTCCTCCAGGCACTGGGAAGACGCTGCTAGCTAAGGCCACAGCCGGAGAAGCCAATGTCCCCTTCATCACCGTTAGTGGATCCGAGTTTTTGGAGATGTTCGTTGGTGTGGGCCCAGCCAGAGTGAGTCTCATTCTGTTCTGATGGTGCAGCTTCCTTACACCCACTACTTCCCCACAGCTGGGGGACTTGCTAGAGACGGCCCTTCCCCCTAGAGTGCTGGAGTGACCTCTCACCAGTCCATGGCCTGAGCTCTCCTCCAGGCCTAAGCCTTCAGCAAGGCCTGTGACTTCTACCCCACCTTCCCTTGCACCAGCTAGGACTGCAGTCTGCTACCTATATTAGACCGATTTCAAGGATTGATGGCTTGGCGCGGTGACTCATGCCTGTAATCCCAGCACTTTGGGAGGCTTGAAGTTAGGAGTTCGAGACCAGCGTGGCCAACATGGTGAAACCCTGTCTCTGCTAAAAATAGAAAAATCAGCCAGGCGTGGTCGTACATGCCTGTGATCCCACCTATTTCGGAGGCTGAGGCAGGAGTATCTCTTGAACCCAGGCGGCAGAAGTTGCAGTGAACTGAGATCATACCACTGCATTCCAGCCTGGGCGACAGAGTGAGATGCTGTCTCAAAAAAAAAAAAAGAATTTGCTTTATTTGTGGATTTTTTTTTTTTTGGTGACATTTATTGAGATATAATTGACATATCAAACAATTGATCTCTGTAAAGTATGCGATTCAGTAGCTTTTAGTAATTCACAGATTTGTGCAGCCATCACCACAATCAGTTTTACAACATTTCCATTACATCAAGAAGAAATCCTGGCTGGGCGCGGTGGCTCACGCCTGTAATCCCAGCACTTTGGGAGGCCGAGGCGGGCAGATCACGAGGTCAGGAGATGGAGACCATCCTGGCTAACACGGTGAAACCCCGTCTCTACTAAAAATACAAAAACAAAACTAGCTGGGCGTGGTGGCGGGCGCCTGTAGTCCCAGCTACTCCAGAGGCTGAGGCAGGAGAATGGTGTGAACCCGGGAGGCAGAGCTTGCAGTGAGCTGAGATCCGGCCACTGCACTCCAGCCTGGGTGATGGAGCG
The DNA here is from genome assembly GCF_000951035.1 of Colobus angolensis palliatus. NCBI lineage: Eukaryota > Metazoa > Chordata > Mammalia > Primates > Cercopithecidae > Colobus > Colobus angolensis. Next base: position 3,797,413 of record NW_012114655.1, on the reverse strand, counting down.
AGAGTCCGTCTCAAAAAAAAAAAAAATGTAAATCGGGAGTCCTAAGCAAACTGCCCAGCAGAGTTTCCTAGTGTAGACATTCTGTGTAAATGAAATTATACAGTATGTGGTTTTTTATGTCTGATTTCTTTCACTTAACCATGTTTTCGAATGGTAACTCTATGTTTAACATTTTAAGGAACCACCAGACTGTTTTCCAAACTACTTGCCCATTTTCCATCCTACCAGCAGTGTGTAAGGGGCTCTGATGTTCCCTGCCCTCACCAACACTGGTTATTGTTTGATTTTTAATAATAGCCACCTTAGTGGGTGTGACATAGTATCTCGTGGTTTTGATTTGCATTTCCATGATGAGGAGTGATGTTGAACATCTGGTATGTGCTTATTATCCATTTGTATATTTTTATATCTTCCTTGGACAGATGTCTATTCAGATCCTTTGCCCATTTTTTAAGTGGGGTTTTTTTTTTGATTGTTGAATTGTAGGAGGTTTTTGTTTTTTTTTTTTCCTGAGGTGGAGTCTTGCTCTGTCACCCAGGCTGGACTGCAGTGGCATAACCTCTGCCTCAGCCTCCCTAGTAGCTGGGATTACAGGTGTTTACCACCATGCCCAGCTAATTTTTGTATTTTTAGTAGAGATGGGGTTTCACTATGTTGGCCAGGCTGGTGTTGAACTCCTGACTTCAGGTGATGCACCTGCCTTAGCCTTCTAAAGTGCTGAGATTACAGGTGTGAGCCACCTTGTCCGGCCTCACCTTCAAATCTATTTCACACTTTGCTGCTGTTGTGCAGATAAGTCATAGAAAAATAGGGAATGAGGGGGAGTTGGGCCTTTATGATGATGGGCCATGAGATATAATGTGGATGGGGGGAAATTGAGGACAGGAGAGGAGCTGTGGGTGGTGGTGGGGAAGGGTGGGCCTGGTGGGTTGGAGAGCTGAGAAGTGGTAAAGAGTTGGCATGAGATACCTGAGTGTGTGTGTGGGGCCAGATGATAGGAGGGGGTGCTCAGAGAGGAGGCAACTTGAAGATGGTGGTTTAAAAGGCAACCTTGTCAGTGCTTTTCTTGTCAGAGTGAAATAAAAGGTGAATGAAGAGGTGGCCAGGGAACTGAGAGACTGAGAATCACATGGATGGAAATTACTGAGGACATAGTGATGTCCCACGGGGAGACCCACGGCACAGCGGGGTGGAGTGCCTGCCACAAGGCCTGAGCCTCAGCAAGCAGGGGCTTTTCCAGCAGTTATTTTGGTAGCAGCAGTGAGGTGTGAGATGGACCCCAGCTCCAGCCAGCCTGTAGGGGAAGATGCAGACTCCTGCTTAAGGCTTGCTGGAATAGCTGAGTTTCTGTTCATGCCAGGACAGGATGGATGTACTTTGAAGGTGTGGGTCTGTAGGTCACAGATCTGGAGTTCAGAGGGGAGGCTGGAGAAGGATACGAGTTATTTTAGGAGATGTGTTCAGAGCAGTGTAGGAATGAACATCCAGAAATCCAGGCAGGAAGACCTCGACTTCTGGCCAGTGAAGTGGAGGTGGGAGTGGGCGGGTGGAGAGTTGTCTCCAACGCTCCCTGAAGGGGCAGATGACGGATGGTGAGGCACTGAGTGGCTCTTCCTCCTCCTCCCGACTGCAGGTTTGTCTGAGGGTATGTCATCAGACTATCAGGATGGTCTGTGGTGGGGTAGGTGGCAGACGGAGGCTGTCCCCCCCCCTTGGGCATGAGCTGGTGGGCTTGGATGGTCTTTGGCTTCATTGTACGTGTGTGATTGCATAGACCCCTTAGTAGCCCCAGCCTGTTAATAACCGCCTTAGGCGTGAAATGTGAACCCTAGAGAAGTCTGCACTTTTCAACTCAATGTAAAGTTGACGGCGCTACTGTATTGTCTTTGCGTAGGCATCTATGTAATGTTAATTGGTTGGTATTACAAAAGTAGCAGATATTATCAGTGTTTATTACATACACTGTAATTTATGGGATCTGAGAAAGATTTGCTCACCTTAAGTCAGTTACCCAGGTTACTCCTCATTTGCCGCTTCTTTGCTACTTGTAACTCTTTAAAAAAATGTGCCTTACAGTGTGTATCACAGAAAGGCTGTCTGCACATGGAAGCTGAAGATTTATTTCATTTCTTTTTTTTCGTTGTTGTTTTTTGAGACAGAGTTTCGCTCTTGTCACCCAGGCTGGAGTGCAATGGCGCGATCTCAGCTCACTGCAACCTCTGCCTCCCGGGTTCAAGTGATTCCCCTACCTCAGCCTCCTGAGTAGCTGGGATCACAGGCATGCGCCACCATACCTGGCTAATTTTGTATTTTTAGTAGAGACGGGGTTTCTCCATGTTGGTCAGGCTGATCTTGAACTCCCGACCTCAGGTGATCCACCCGCCTCGGCCTCCCAAAGTGCCGGGATTACAGGCATGAGCCACTGTGCCCGGCCGATTTATTTCGTTTCTTATTCAGAGGATAAATAATATTCTCTGGTCAAATGACTCTCTCTCTGTTTTTGCCAAGGTCCGAGACTTATTTGCCCTTGCTCGGAAGAATGCCCCTTGCATCCTCTTCATCGATGAAATTGATGCAGTGGGAAGGAAGAGAGGAAGAGGCAACTTTGGAGGGCAGAGTGAGCAGGAGAACACACTCAACCAGCTGCTGGTGGAGATGGATGGTGAGTGGTCAAGGCTTTTGTATCTTTAACTGCATTTTTTTTTTTTTTTGAGATGGAGTCTGGCTCTGTTATCCAGGCTGGAGGGCAGTGATGTGATTTCGGCTCACTGCATCCTCTGACCCCTGAGTTCAAGCGATCCTCCTGCCTCAGCCTCCTGAGTTTAAGCTGCACTTTCTTATGCCTTTCATGTCCCCAAAATGAGAGTCCTTATTCCAATATTGAGTATTACAAACAAACAAAAAAAAGCATTCCCTAAAACAAACAGTTCTTTTAAAAGGCTCTTTTATGCTAATATAAATAATAGCAAGATATTTTTTCCTGGCAGCCTGCATAACTTAATATTGGTATTAACATGCTGTTTGTGTCTAGTGTTTGAATAAGAGAAGAATTGGTGAAATGAGTCACAAAAGAATTACCATCTCATTCTCTAAATCGTCACCGTCTCTGAAGCACAAGGAACATCTAAGCCTAACCCAATGTGAATTTAGCAAATTTCAAATACTTTTTTACTAAGAGAGTAGCCGTCTTTCCATGCTAGCCAGCTTTTCTTTCATTTAGGAAAGGCACTTCTCAGGATGTCACGTGTTCTTCCTGCTGGAATATAAAAATGTGGATGCTTGGTTGTTTGTGCAGAAAGGGGAAGCACACTGCCAGTACTGAACTGGCTTTAGTGACGAAGCCAGGCATAGGGTCAGAATAAGAAGGTAGAGATCCTCCTTCCTCCTGCAATGGTCCGCCCATGTTGCGTTCACATTGGAGCACCACATCTGAGGGAAATTCACCCAGGAGATCCTGCCGTGCCAGGGTCCTGAGGGTGAAGGGCCTGGGACCATGGCATTTACATTGAGAATGGGCAGTAACACGGAGCCGCTTGAGTGTGGAGAAGAGGTGCGGGGTAGAGGTTGATCTCTGCCTTCAGATAGGCAGTTGGTTGTCCTATGGCCCAGTGTGTCAGAGACATCCTTTGCAAATTTAATCTGATTTTAAGACATTTTTTAAATTGACATTATCTTCTAAATTTCTAGTTAAATAAATTTAAATATTTGATCATTTGTCTTTAGGAAATGTACTCTTAAAATTTTAAGTCTAATATATGATTATTTTCAAGGACAAGCTGAATAGTAAGAAAAATAATTCAAGTTTGTAACTTAAAAAACAGTGGATAGGCCGGGGCGGTGGTTCACGCCTGTAATCCCAGCACTTTTGGGAGGCCCAGGCAGGTGGATCACCTGAGGTCAGGTGTTTGAGACCAGCCTGACCAACATGGAGAACCCCTATCTCTACTAAAAATGCAAAAATTACCCAGGTGTGGTGGCGGGCACCTGTAGTCCCAGCTACTCGGGAGGCTGAGGCAGGAGAATCGCTTGGACCGGAGAGGCGGAGGTTGCAGTGAGCTGAGATCATGCCATTGCACTCCAGCCTGGACAAGAGTGAAACTCCATCTCAAACAACAACAACAAAAACCCACTGGATAATGAATAGAAAATGTGTTTACTGTAGCTATGAATTTGCAGTGCTCATATGTTCCTGATGGTGCACTGTTGCTTTCTGCCTCTTGTCATTTAATAGTGTTTGCATTTTTGTTATCTTTCAGGTTTTAATACAACAACAAATGTCGTCATTTTGGCCGGCACTAATCGACCAGATATCCTGGACCCTGCGCTGCTTAGGCCGGGGCGTTTCGACAGGCAGATCTTTATTGGTGAGGTGATGTTTGCTGGGGCAGGTCCAGTGCTCATGAGTATAGGTGTGACTGTTTCAATATGATTTTCTTTTCCTTAAAAATGATTTCTAAAGGACCACCAGACATAAAAGGAAGAGCTTCTATTTTCAAAGTTCACCTCCGACCACTAAAACTGGACAGTACCCTGGAGAAGGATAAACTGGCAAGAAAGCTGGCATCTTTAACTCCAGGGTTTTCAGGTGAGTGGAAAGTAACGAGGACTCTGTTTAGAAGTATATTAAAATCAGGAACAGTTACCAGGTACCAGTTTACTTTCTTACCTTTTCACTTCTTTACTTTGGGCTACCTAAGTTTATATTCTCAATTTTACTTTTTTGAGACAGGATCTTGCTTTATTGCGCAGACTGGACGGAGTGGTGTAATCATAGCTTACTGTAGCCTCAACCTTCTGGGCTCGAGTGATCCTCCTGCCTCAGCCTTGTGAGCAGCTGGGACTACAGGCATGTACCACCATGCCCAGCTAATTTTTTGATTTTGTGGAAACAGGGTCTTATTTTGCACAGACTGGCCGGAAACTCCTGGCTTTAAGTGATCCTCCTGCCTCGGCCTCCCAAACTGCTGGGATTATAGCCATGAGCCACTGTGCCTGACTATTTTTACTTTGTTATTATGGGAAATTTCAAACATACACAGATTTTGAGGGAATGGTGTACTGAAACTATCTGCACCTATCACCTAGTTTCAGGAACAATTACTAACTCACATCCACCCTTACTTTTACCTATGCCCTCGTTTCTTTCTGCTTCCTCTGGAGTATTTGGTGACAAATTGCTGACAGTGTATCATTTTTTTCTATAAATATTGTAGGAATTATTCCTAAGTGTTTTTTTAAAAGCTCTGTTGAAATCAAGTTAGCTAAAAATCACCTGTATGAAGTGTACAATTAATGGTTTCTAGTATATTTATAGGGTTGTGCAACCATCACTATAATTTTAAAACATTTTGGGCTGGACGTGGTGGCTCACACCTGTATTTCCAGCACTTTGGGAGTCCGAGACAGGTGGATCACCTGAGGTCAGGAGTTCAAGACCAGCCTGGCCAACAAGACAAAACCCTGTCTCTACTAAAAATACAAAAATTAGCCGGGCATGGTGGCACATGTCTGTAATCCCAGCTCCTCGAGAGGCTGAGGCAGCGAGGTTTTGCAGTGAGCCTAAATCACCCCACTGCACTCCAGCCCGGGTGACAGAGCGAGACTCCATCTCAAAACAATCAATCAAACTTTCTGTCTCTCTAGATTTTTTTATTCTGTACATTTTATATAAAAGCATGTGGTTTTGGCCAGCTGCAGTGGCTCACACCTGTAATCCCAGCACTTTGGGATGCCAAGGCAGGTGGATCACCTGACATCAGGAGTTCAAGATCAGCCTGGCCAATAAGGCGAAACTCTGTCTCTACTAAAAATACAAAAATTAGCTGGGTGTGTGTGTGGGGGAGGGCTGTAATCCCAGCTACTTGGGAGGCTGAAGCAGGACAATTGCTTGAACCTGGGAGGTGGAGATTGCAGTGAGCCGAGACTGCGCCATTGCACTCCAGCCTGGGCGACAAGAGCGAAACTGCGTCTCCAGTAAATAAAATGAAATAAAAACGTGGTCTTTTGTGCCTGGCTTATGTTCACTTAACGTAATGAACAGGATTGATCCAAATCGTGGCAGGCATCAGAATGTCATTCCTGTTCATGGCCAAGTAAATGTGCCATTGTTTGGCTGTTCCACATCTTGTTGATCCACCCATCAGTGGATGGCCATGTGAGCTGTTTCCACTTTTTGGCTATTATGAATAATGCTGCCATGAACATTGGTGTACAGATTTTTCATGGTCATATTGTTTCTCCTGGTAAATACCTAGAAGTGGAATTGCTGGGTCATATTGTAACTCTAACTTTCTGAGGAACCGCCAGGTTGTTTTAATTACCTGAGCCATTTTACATTCCCACCAGTAGCGTGTGAGGGTCCCAGTTCCTCCACATCCTTGCCAGCACTTGTCACTGTCTCTTTTTATTACAGCCGTCTTAGCTGGTGTGATCTGGCATCTCACGGTTGTTTTGATTTGCATTTCTCTAATGACTGGTGATGTTGAGCATCTTTTCATGTGCTTATTCCAATAATTTTTTAATGTAAAATATGGTCCTTTCCTATTCCCTGTTTCTCTCCTTCTAAACACAAAATGAAATAAAAAAAGAACAGTTTGAGACGTATGAAAAGATTTTGTACAATAGTGTGGTCAGAAGATGATCATCTTGTTCCAGGGGTCCTTTTTACTCGTCTTTGAAATTTATAATGTTTTAATATTTGTTGATTTAACAGAGATGGTGTGCTGTAGCTTATTTGTGCTACCATATCCTTAGCTGCAAAGTTAAAGAGATGGATCTAAAAAGCATTTGACAAGCTTTTAGGTATATTTAAATTTAGTTGTTTCACTGAATGTACTAGGTGATTATAAAAATTAGGTTTCTCATCATACATCAGTACTTCACCTAATATCTATGCAAGCCATTTTCCCAACACAGGTGATAGAACTAAGTTATTGAAATGAGCATTTTTAGATGCTATCTTAGTTTGCTATTATGTGAACCATATTGTCTGTTAAGGTAAATAGTTGCCTGTAATTATCTGTTGACTACTAATACTTTCATCTTAGTTCAGAGGGCCAGAATTATACCAGGCTTACATTAAATGCTAGAATAGCTTAGGGTTATCATGAGTCAAACAGAATTATATTTACACAAAACCTTTATTCACTGTACTGCTGATTTAAAAATTAACTATGGATTTGACTGATCAGTTGGGGCGTATTTCGGTGGGTAAGCTGTTCTCTGTTCATTTTTTAGGTGCTGATGTTGCTAATGTCTGTAATGAAGCTGCGCTGATTGCTGCGAGGCACCTGTCAGATTCCATAAATCAGAAACACTTTGAACAGGCCATTGAGCGAGTGATTGGTGGTAAGGAAACTGAACCTAACTCAAGTAGAAAGGCTGATAAAATGAATTTGAGGCCAGGGATTTCTCTGTTTGGGCAAGAACTGAAAGCAAAGAAAGTGTATCCGCCCAGCCCTGGGGCTCACCATACTTGTGTTCTCTTGGTGTCATGGCCCCTCCCATGCCTCCCCTGCCTCTCTTCCTTCTTTCCCCACCATCCCCTGCCACCTGCCCTCTGCATGGAGGTCTGTGGTGCTGGGTGAGTTTGAGATGGCAGCTCACGAATGCTTTCCTTGCACAGGCAGCCAGCAGTGAGGTGTCTACCCATGAATTATACCAATCAAGTTTGTTAAAAAGCTCACAACCTTCCTGTTTACAAAAGTTTCAGCCGGGCGCGGTGGCTCAAGCCTGTAATCCCAGCACTTTGGGAGGCTGAGACAGGCGGATCACGAAGTCAGGAGATCAAGACCATCCTGGCTAACACAGTGAAATCCCGTCTCTACTAAAAATACAAAAAACGGCCGGGCACGGTGGCTCAAGCCTGTAATCCCAGCACTTTGGGAGGCTGAGACAGGCGGATCACGAAGTCAGGAGATCGAGACCATCCTGGCTAACACAGTGAAATCCCGTCTCTACTAAAAATACAAAAAACGGCCGGGCACGGTGGCTCAAGCCTGTAATCCCAGCACTTTGGGAGGCCGAGACGGGCGGATCATGAGGTCAGGAGATCGAGACCATCCTGGCTAACACAGTGAAACCCCGTCTCTACTAAAAAATACAAAAAACTAGCCGGGCGAGGTGGCGGGCGCCTGTAGTCCCAGCTACTCGGGAGGCTGAGGCAGGAGAATGGCGTAAACCCGGGAGGCGGAGCTTGCAGTGAGCTGAGATCCGGCGGCCACTGCACTCCAGCCTGGGCGACAGAGCTAGACTTCGTCTCAAAAAAAAAAAAAAAATTCATCACATGAGTTAGAGGTGCTCTGTGCTAGATACAGGTGATGGTTGTAAAATGTCTGTAATAGCTTGGTGCGGTGCCTCAACGCCTGTAATCCCAGCACTTTGGGAGGCCGAGGCGGGCAGATCACGAGGTCAGGAATTTGAGACCAGACTGGCCAACATAGTGAAACCCCATCTCTATTAAAAATACAAGTACGGGTGGTGGCGCATACTTGAAGTCCCAGCTGCTTGGGAGGCTGAGGCAGGAGAATTGCTTGAACCTGGGAGGCAGAGGTGCTGGTGAGCCGAGATCGCACCACTGCACTCCAGCCTGGGCAACAGAGTGAGACCCCGTCTCAAAAAAAAAAAATTATAAAGTAACCGTAACAGGTGTGGAGCTGGAAGTGCTTCCTCAGCCAGCACAGGGGGAGCATGCGTTTTCTTAACATTCCATAGGGCTTCTGATGTAATCCCCAAAGGCACGTAGCAATTCAAGTCCTCGAGCATTCAAAGGAGGGGGAAACCCTGCGCCAGGCAGAGTTCCACAGAAGGGGAGGGGTGTGCCCCTGGCCCAGGATAGAACTGGGTGTGGCCTGGAAGTGACCTGGCAGAGTGGACTTGAGGCAGGCTACCTACCCTGTGTTTAGGGAGGGAGAGTAAACTGTCAATTTTGGAAAGCGTTGAATGTTAAGCTCAGAGGCTTTTACAGTTTTGTCCTATGGCCAGTATTGAATTAAGGTGGGTTTTTTTGGTTTTGTTTTGTTTTTTGTTTTTTTGAGACAGGTTCTCATTCTGTCACCCAGGCTGGGGCGCAGTGGCACAATCTCGGCTCACTGCAACCTCCGCCTCCAGGGTTCAAATGAACAGCCTTCCGAGTAGCTGCTATCACAGGCGTCCGCCACCACGCCTGGCTGATTTCTGTATTTTTAATAGAGATGGGGTTTCACCATGTTGGCCAGGCTGGTCTCGATCTCCTGACCTCAGGTGATCTGCCTGCCTCGGCCTCCCAAAGTGCTGGGATTACAGGTGTGAGCCACTAAATAACATAATGACCAGTGATATTTTAGGAGAATGAATCTGGCTTTGAAGAGAAGGGAAGCATCTGGAGGCAGAGAACCTTGGCAGTCGTCACTGTGAGTACCGTGAGCCCAGCATGGGGGAGCACCAGTGACAGCCGTAAAAATGAGGACAGACTTGAGAGACTGCAGGAGCGTGGGGCACTCGCAGAGGCAGCTGGCTCATAGAGAATGAGCTGTCCTGCCTGTGAGCCGGGGCAGTGTATGCGTGTGTGACTTGGGAACAGGCAGTGGTGGTCCCAGGGTGTGCCAGGTGGAGTGAGGTGGGCGATTGGGGCACTTGGAGCCCCCTTCCTGGGAGAGAGGGAGTTGAAGAGGAAATGTTACCCAGTGCCCACATTTGGTAAGAGGAGAGAGGTGTGTCAGCAAGGTCACAAGTGCTGATGGTGTACCATAAGCACTGAAGGTGCGTCAGCAGACAAGCGAGGAAGATGTGCCAGTAACAGGGACCTGTAGGCTGGAGGGGACAGGAGATGAGGCGCCAGCAGCAGGGCGAGGCACAGGGGTGTGGAGGAGGAAGAGGAACTTTGGATTTGGCAGTGAGGGTGTTAGGGTGACTTTTGACAGTTCAGCTGAGTAGAGGGCACAAAACCAGATTAGTGGGGCTTCCAGTGAGGACATAGCGGCTGGTAGAGCGATGTGGTTCGCTGGGGATAGGTTCTCAGTAAACAATGAGTGAATGAATGAATCACCAGACCTCTTATTTTATAAATTTGTTACTGAAAAGAAGGACCTCAGATGATGAGAGTTGTGAATGGAATGAAGCAAAATATAATAATTTACTGTAGAGACAGGTAAAAACTGTATTTATGCCTTTTTTTAGGTTAAGGAGAAGTGATCAGAGAGGGCAGGGCAGAGCAGGCAGCCACCGAGTCGCAGGTTTTGTTCTGAGGCAGTTGCTGGCCCCGCAGGCAGCGTTGTGTAGTGAGATAGGCGCTGAGAAAATGAATGACTCCTGAGGCGAACTGTGGGGAAAGGCTTCTGTTTACAGATAAGCCAGAAGTGTTCGTCGGCAGACAGACTTCACTCCTGTTCTGTAACTTCCCGCCCTGTGGCTTGTGTTTCTCCTGGGTTGTGTCACTGGGAAGACAGCTTTTGTTTTTGTCTTCCAGTCTCCTTAACATCAGCTGAGAAATTCTCTCAGGTGGATTACCATGAACACGGCAAAACTGCTTTTGCCACTGTGTGATGATTTGTTTAGTACAAATAGTGCAGTTAGTTTTTACAGCAGAGGTACGGAGTGAGGGGCAGAGCCCACCTTGATCCAGGCCAGAGAAGGATCCTGCTCGGACTGGAGTCCAGCCAGCACTGTGGTGGACGTGGGCTCCAGCACGGGTCTTGGGGGCCCTGTGTCTCTGGGGTTTGCCCTCTGGGTCTGCTCTGCCACTTCTGTGGCTTGCTCTGCGCCCTAGGGCCGGCTGGCGAGGTGAGGGTGCACCAGCAGCAGCCTGGCTGGCTCCGTGTAGGGTAGCTCCGGGTCTTGAACTGGCTCCCTGCTTTCTCAGACTCTTCTGCCTTCCAGCAGAATGGACAACAGGTAGTGTCTTATGGCAGGCATCTTCACGTGCCCAGTATTCGATAATTCTGAACACCTGGACTATGCAGTGAGGACCTTTCTGGAGTTTTGGTTTCTGTAATTTTGCGTGTTTTAAAATGACGTCAATGCTGAATTTTATTTTACGTTTCAATTTGTTTCCCAAAACACAGGGTGTGTGGCTTAAAAGTGAGAAAGCAGGCCTGGGGATGGGGGAGTGAGTGCATTTTTGCTGTAGTAGTATTTTGAACTTGATTTTTTTTTTTTTGAGACGAAGTCTTGCTCTGTCGCCGGGGCTGGAGTGCAGTGGCTGGATCTCAGCTCACTGAAGCTCCGCCTCCCGGGTTCACGCCATTCTCCTGCCTCAGCCTCCGGAGTAGCTGGGACTACAGGCGCCCACCACCTCGCCCGGCTAGTTTTTTGTATTTTTAGTAGAGACGGGGTTTCACCGTGTTAGCCAGGATGGTCTCGATCTCCTGACCTCGTGATCCGCCCGTCTCGGCCTCCCAAAGTGCTGGGATTACAGGGTTGAGCCACCGCGCCCGGCTTGAACTTGACCTTTTGCTTTTATTCTGACATTGGGAATTCTATTTGATGTTTTAAAAAATTTTTTAACTTAATTTTTTTTTTTTTTTGAAATAGAGTCTCATTCTGTAGCCTAGGCTGGAGTCCAGTGGCCAGATCTCAGCTCACTGCAACCTCCGCCTCCTGGGTCAAGTGATTCTTCTGCCCCAGCCTCCCTAGTAGCTGGAAGTACAGGCGCTCACCACCACGCCTGGCTAATTTTGTATTTTTAGTAGAGATGGGGTTTCACCATGTTGGCTAGGCTGGTCTCGAACTCCTCACCTGAAGTGATCGGCCCACCTCGGCCTCCCAAAGTGCTGGGATTACAGGCATGAGCCACTGCGCCTGGCCTTGATTAGGAATTTTTGGATTGTGATAGGCAGACTCTCTTTCTTTGAAAGACAGTTAAGAAAATAAAAAGGCAAGCCACACCCTCTGAAAATACTTGCAATACATATAAAGGACAATATATATGTACTGCATGTATATATATAATATTGTCCTTTATGTGTACTGCAAGGACTTATATCTCCAAACCCCATTTTAGGTAAGGCAATGTATAGCACTGTATAATTGTCTTTTAATGTCAGTGTCACTAAAACAGTGGCTTGGGGTTTTTTGTTGTTATTTTGTTAGGCTTAGAGAAGAAAACGCAGGTTCTGCAGCCTGAGGAGAAGAAGACCGTGGCGTACCATGAAGCAGGCCATGCGGTTGCCGGCTGGTATCTGGAGCACGCAGACCCGCTTTTAAAGGTGAAGCAGGGTGGCCGCACTAGGCAGCCAGAGCACGTGTGAGCAGCTGCTCGCTGCAGCCACTCAAGAAGCAAGATAATACTCCCGCAAAGCAGAAAGAAATGATATTTAGAAGGCTTTAGCCAAAACTTCTGGTAACCATGGTACAAACCGTCCCATAGATAAATATAAAATTTGGACAGAAAATTATTTAAAGGGACCACAGAGTATCCAAAAGCAGGCCAGAGCTGGAGGAGAGTTTGCTCCTATAAAGCAACAGCTACAGTGGATTTGAACTGGGAGCCTGTGGCTTTCTTACCTGAGGGTTTTGGTAATCTCCACACTACGGTGCTATGAGACATAGGCTTTACTATCCTGGGGTGGTAGACGAGATAGTCCAGGACTTGAATAATACTGGAAATTTAACAGGAAAATCCCAGAAGCAAGAAAACTACCAAGGGGCAAGGCCCGAATCTGAGTAGGAACTGCCCAAAGCCCAGGCCGACCACTAAACTACACATGCACAGTGGCGATCCCAGAGAGCCTGGCAAAAGGGTTGTAGGGACCAGCCCTACAGGGTCTGTGGGTTTTTCTCCTCGTGTGTGGAGATAAGATCGTAGAAATAAAGACACAAGACAAAGAGAAGAAAAGACAGCTGGGCCCGGGGGACAACTACCACCGAGATGCAGAGACCAGTAGTGGCCCCGAATGCCAGGCTGCGCTGTTATTTATTGGATACAAGACAAGGGGGCAGGGTAAGGCATGTGAGCCATCTCCAGTGATAGATAAGGTCACGTGAGTCACATGTCCACTGGACAGGGGGCCCTTCCCTGTTTGGCAGCTGAGGCAGAGAGAGAGAGGAGACACCTTATGCCATTACTTCTGCATTTCAAAGACTTTTAGTACTTTCACTAAGTCTGCTACTGCTGTTTAAAAGGCAGAGCCAGGTGTACAGGGTGGAACTTGGAAGTAGGCCAGGAGCATGACCACTGGCGCACAGCATCACAGAGAGACGGTGAGGCCTCCGGATAACTGCGGGCGGGCCTGACTGATGTCAGGCCATCCACAAGAGGTGGTGGAGCAGAATCTTCTCTAACTCCCTTGGGGAAAGGGAGACTCCCTTTCCCAGTCTGCTAAGTAACGGATGCTTTTTCTAGGCACTGATGCTACCGCTGGACCAAGGTCCTCTAGGTAACAGGTGGAATGGTGTAAGTTACTCACCCCAGTAGTAAGACTGTGTGCAGCTACAGCGATGAGAGTGTGGTGCTGGTAGAAGGACTGGCACGCAGGCCAGTGGGATGGAATGGAGCCTGGAAAGTGAACCACAAACTTTTGGTTCATTGATTTCCAACAGAGGTACCAGGAGGATTCAAGGGGAAGGAATTGTCTTATCTACAGGTGGTTCTGGCAACAGAGTATTCACAGGAAAAATGGTGAACATTAACCCTTGCGTCATATGCAAAAAATTATTTGAAATCATAAAACTAAAACCATAAAACTTCTAGGAGAAAATACAGGTAAAAATCTTTGGGGCCTTGAGTATGCAGAAATTTCTTGGGACACAAAAAGCATGAGCCACAAAAGAAAAAGTTGACAAATGGGATCTCATCAAAATTTAAGACTCTCTTTCTTCGAAAGACCAGATTGAGAAAATAAAAAGGCAAGCCACACCCTCTGAAAATACTTGCAGTACATATAAAGGACTTATATCTAGAACATATAAAGAACTCGTAGAATTCAATAATAAGAAAACAACCCAGTAAAACAGTGGGTGAAAGATTTAAACATGCATTTCCCAGAAGGTGTATGAGTGGGCGTTAAGCACACACAGGGTATATCATTATTCATCAGGGACATGCAAATCACCCATAATGAGCTACTTGAACATACTTGCTGGAATGGTTAAAATGAAAAAGAGACAGTCTTCATTGTTGATAGGGATATGGAGCAGTTGAAACGCACACATGTTGATAGGAATGTAAAATGGGGCCAGATGCAGTGGCTCATGTGATCCCAGCACTTTGGGGGGCCGAGGCGGGCAGATTGCTTGAGGTTAGGAGTTTGAGACCAGCCTGGCCAACATGACAAAACCTGTCTCTAGTACAAATAGAAAAATGAGCCAGATGTGGTGAACGCCTGTAGTCCCAGCTACTCAGGAGACTGAGGCAGGAGAATCGCTGGAATCTGGGAGGGTCACTTGAACCCGAGAGGCGGAGGCTGCAGTGAGCAGAGACAGTGCCACTGCACTCCAGCCAGGGACAGAAAGAGACTCTGCCAAAAAAGGAATGTAAAGTGGTACCATTGTTTTGGAAAACAGTTTGGCAGTTTCTTATAAAGGTAGACAAACACTTCCACGTGACCAAACAATTCGACTCTTAATTCCCCAAGAGAAACAAAAACCTGTGTCCACGCAAAGACTGTTACTACTTTATTTATAGTATCAGTAAACTGAAAATAACCCTGACTTGCATCAAGAATGAAATGGATATTTGGTATGTTTGTAGCAATGGAGTGCCACACAGCAGTAAAAATGAATGACTATTAATACACACAACAGTATCTGTGGATCTCAAAAACAGGGAAAGAGACCAAACACAATGAAGTATATGCCATACGATTTCATTGATTTGCAATTCTAGAAGCTAAACTAATCTGTAGGGACAGAAAGTATGTCTGTGGTTGTCTGAGGTTGGGTGTGGAGAGAAAGACTCTACCAGTGGGTGCAAGGGAACTTTCTGGTCATGATGAGAATATTCTGTATCTTAATTGTGGCTTGAGGTTATGTTTGTCAAAATTCATTGAACTCTACACTTCACATGGGTGCATTTAACCATATATGTCGTCTCTCAATAAACTGAAGTTTTTTAAAGTTAAAGGAATTTACTTAATTGCAAAAGAGGACTGGAAAGGCAAGGCTGCCGAGCATCGTGGCCTGCTGTACCCTCCTTCCTTTGAAGGAGGATGTGGCCACGTCCGACAGCAGAGTTGAATGAAGCCCGCATGCTTGCACAGCATCAGAACTGTCAGAATGTCAAGATGTAATACTTTCAGTTGAGTTTTACAAGAAGACAAGAAATTGGGCCAGGCACGGT
>NW_012114655.1:3780643-3781890 GCF_000951035.1 Colobus angolensis palliatus | reverse complement strand
ATTCCTTCTCAAAAAAAAAAAAAAGAAACTTGCTGGGTGTGGTGGCGCATGCCTGTAATTCTAGCACTTTGGGAGGTAAAGGTGGGAGAAATGCCTAAAGTCAGGAGTTTAAGACCATACCGGGTAGCAAAGTGAGATCCTGTTTTTATTTAAAAAAAAAAAAAAAGCCATTTAGAACTCGAAGGTGAAGCTGAGCACAGTGACTCATGCCTGTAATCCCAGCACTTTGGGAGGCTAAGGCAGGAGGATCACAAGGTCAGGAGTTCGAGACCAGCCTGACCAACATGGTGAAACCCTTCTCTGCTAAAAATACAAAAATTAGCCGGGCCTGGTGGTGGGCGCCTGTGATCCGAGCTACTCAGGAGACCAAGGCAGAAGAATTGCTTGAACCTGGGAGGTGGAGGTTGCAGTGAGTCGAGATCCTACCACTGCACTCCAGCCTGGGCAACAGAGCAACTCAATCTCAATCTCAAAAACAAAAACAACGACAAAAATCTAAGGTGAAACTATCCTGAGAGAAAATATCCCTCCTGCGCAGTCACTGCTACTAGATCACATCCCACCAAGGCTGATGGACTGTGCGGCTGTTGTGCTTATTTTTAGTCACTGAGTTGATCTGTTTATACACAGATGTTTTGATCAAGTCTTCATCTGTAGTAGGATCTTCAACACTATGTTTTCTACTTACCAGGTATCCATCATCCCACGTGGCAAAGGACTAGGTTATGCTCAGTATTTACCGAAAGAACAGTATCTCTATACCAAAGAGCAGCTCTTGGATAGGATGTGTATGACTTTAGGTGGTCGAGTCTCTGAAGAAATCTTCTTTGGAAGAATTACAACTGGTGCTCAAGATGACTTGAGAAAAGTAACTCAGAGTGCATATGCCCAAGTGAGTATATGAAGGAGGGCGTTTCCTCCTCATTTGTTCATATTTGCATGAGAAATTGACATTCCATGAATGGCTCTGAAACAATATTGTTGCCTCACTGTTTTAGGCTTTTTAGGCAAGGATTATCTCTTAAAATAAGTCCATTTTTAAAGCAATTAAAACTTATGAAGAGAAACTTTTTTTTTTTTTTGGAGACACAGTCTCCCTCTGTCACCCAGGCTGGAGTGCAGTGGCTCTATCTTGGTTCACTGCAACCTGTGCCTCCCGGGTTCAAGTGATTCTCCTGCCTCAGCCTCCTGAGTTGCTGGGATTACAGGCACACGCCACCACGCCTGGCTAAATTTTTTTTTAATAC
>NW_012114655.1:3772812-3779711 GCF_000951035.1 Colobus angolensis palliatus | reverse complement strand
CGCCCGGCCTTGAAGCTCTTCTAGTTCCGATTTAAGTAGATCTTTCATACCATGTGTCATTTCCCTGATTTCTTTTAGCCTGTTTTGAAGTACTAAGATATGAATTTCCTCTGTAGTATTGACACATCTTTTCATCCCACTTTTCTTATCTGGAGACATTATTCAGCTAATTTTTTTCTTATAACTATAAGGGATTTTTCTATTGCCTGTTTTTACATGAAATTTGTTTTGCTGCTCTCTGAGGCAGGAGGAGGTCCAGGAGTTTTTCTGGCTGTGTTCGTGAAGTGCTAGGAATGTGGTTTCCTGCCTTCGAGCACCCCTGGCTATTTTTGATCCCCACTCTTATCTGGGCCTTCTCTTTTTTCCAGTCAGTTTGGGTCTTACTTGCAGAAGCCTCCTCCTGTGTGGTGCAGATTAGTTTTGGGGGCTCATGGGTCCACACTGGATGAGCCTCTTCAGACTGTCCCCTGGGCCCCATGGACTCAGTGAACGGGGAATGCAGGTGCCCTCCCGGTCTCCCGTGTTCGCAGCATGAGTGGCATATACCACCCTTCCTGGGAAGAACCTGTTGGCAGCTGGGGGTTCTTGTTTCTTCAGGTCTGTCAGATGCGTCTTGCTGCTTCTCTGCTTTCCTTTGTACAGATAGTCGTATCAGGCCAGGCACGGTGGCTCACGCCTGTAATCCCAGCACTTTGGGAAGCTGAGGTGGGAGGATATTTTGAGCCCAGGAGGTCAACACTGCAGTGAGCTATGTTCGTGCACTGCATTCCAGCCTGGGCGACAGAACAAAACCCTGTCTCAAAAACAAAAAGAAACCAGGTAGTGGCTGGGCGGGGTGGCTCACGCCTGTAATCCCAGCACTTTGGGAGGCCGAGGCTGGCAGATCACCTGAGGTTAGGAGTTCAAGACCAGCCTGGCCAACATGACGGAAACCCGTCTCTACTAAAAATAGAAAAATTAGCCAGGAGTGGTGGCGGGTGCCTATAATCCCAGCTACTTGGGAGGCTGAGGCATGAGAATTGCTTGAACTCGGGACATGGAGGTGGCAGTGAGCCAAGACGGTGCTGCTGCACTACAACCTGGGCGACAGACCACGACTGTCTAAAAAGAAAAAAAAAAGAAACCAGGTAGTTATGTCATACAGCTGTTGGGATCTGCATCCTAACTTTGTTGTGGGTGTGATGCCTGGGCTTCTGGCTCTGTGTTTCCAGTTGTGAGTTTAAAGCACCGTGCTGCTGTTGCCGGCTACACAGAGCACCCTGTGCGCTTGAGCTGGCTCGGGCTGCTGTGTAGATTTTGTCTGGTTGAACAGCAATCATATATAACCACCGCGAATCATGTATTTTTCAGATTGTTCAGTTTGGCATGAATGAAAAGGTTGGGCAAATCTCCTTTGACCTCCCACGTCAGGGGGACATGGTATTGGAGAAACCTTACAGTGAAGCCACTGCAAGATTGATAGATGATGAAGTCCGAATCCTTATTCATGATGCTTATAAAAGAACAGTAGCTCTTCTCACAGAAAAGAAAGCTGACGTGGAGAAGGTAGGTGCCCGTTGTGGGAATAATTCTTTACAGTTGTGCCAAAAAAGATTGAAGCGATAGATGGACTGTTTTGGTTGGATTGTAGACTGCAGAATTCCCTCTCTCTGGCTCACCCATAGGTCCATTCATTCTGATGTTTCATTGGCTGCTCTGTCTTCATGGGGGGTTGCAATGTGGTAGTGAACAGAAGTTGACCTGACCCGGCTCCTGTGACTCGTAGGAACATGACTGAGTGGTTAATGAAGTCTGTCAGTAACCACAAAGTAAACAAATCAGGACTCCCTCACTAGATAGTTCACAGTACTCCTAATGAGAAGCATGATTGCCTGGTTTACCATGGTTTTGCACTTCTAAAATAAATAGGTAGTGAAAGATGAAAGGGCAAGTAAAAGACGCAGCCGAACTGGTAAGTAGGAAATTGGTACGGGAACATCACCTTA
This sequence comes from Colobus angolensis palliatus, assembly GCF_000951035.1. NCBI lineage: Eukaryota > Metazoa > Chordata > Mammalia > Primates > Cercopithecidae > Colobus > Colobus angolensis. The sequence goes on along the minus strand of NW_012114655.1, from coordinate 3,777,726 downwards.
CTTGTGGCTTGCTGATGAGTTTCCATGAGAAAGCATTGTGTTTGTCATTGTTGTGCCTCATTTGATAGCACCTACAAAAGGAAGGGACCCTTTCTGAACTCAGTGGATTTCTCGCGTTTGGTAACCTCTTAATTTTCCAGAGTCCATGTGGAAAAAAAACTAGAATTTTAAAAAAGCTTTGAATATTCTGTACTCTAATGAGAAAAGCACAAATGAAAAAGCCTTTTATAAGGGATTGACACAGCTACCTAATAGATTCATTTTGCCTGCAGCCCAGGTACAGCCGGTTTCTCAAGACAGGGGAACTGCAGTAGAGAAAGAGCTTAATTCACGCAGAGCTGACCGAATGGCAGCCTGGAGTTACTATTATTACTCAAATCAGTCTCCGTGGAGACCAGGGCTTTTCAAGAATAGTTTGGCGGGTAAGGGCCAGGGAGTGGCGAATGCTGTTTGAATGGGGCGGAGGAGAAATCATAGGGCAGAGAAGCTGTCCTGTGCCGAGTCAGTTCCTGGGTGGGGCCACAGGACCAGTTGGTGAGTCCAGGTGGAGCCACTGGTTGTCAGAAATGCAAAAAGCTGAAAAGCTGCTCAAAAGGCCAAGCCTAAGTTTTACAATAGAGATGTTGTTATCTGCAGGAGTAATTGGGGAAGTTGCAAATCTGACCTCCAGAATAATGGCTGGTAGTTACTTAACCATGCCTACATCTTAGTAGAATTCAGGCTCCTCTCATCCTCCTAACTTGGTGGCCTTTCATTAGTTTTACAAGGGCAGTTTAGTTTTGGGGAAGTGTTATTATCATTTAAACTATAAATTCCTCCCAAAGTTAGTTTGACCCACAACTGGGAAAGAGCGAGGGCAGTGTGTGAGGCTAGAAGCAAGGAGGGAGTCAGCTATGCCAAATTTCTTGTCCTATTAGTTTTGCAAAGGCAGTTTCACTAAGTTGTGCCGTTCAGTCAGCAAGTCTTCAAGAAGCTGACTATAACCCGTGTTAGGCGATGCAGAAGAATCCATGCTGTCAGTTTACAAAAGTGTGCAGTGAAATGAGTGAGCGCCAGCATCCCCAAAACACTGGAAAGCATGCAGCAGGGCTCTGCGGAAGAAAGTCCAGCGTGGGCAGAGTGGTCCAGGAAGGCTCTGTAGGAGATAGAGCCGAGGTACCCAGAAGGATGAGCAGGTCACAGAGCGGAAGCAAGGGGAAGGAGGAGCGTGCGGCGTGGAGCCCGGGGGCAGCCCTGAGCCTGCTGCAGTTGCGGGTGGTAGACCCTGTAGACCCAAGAGGGGCTGAGACAGAGCTCTGTCCGCTTAGAGGTTTGTTTTGTCAAGGTTGAGGATGTACCCAGGGAAAAAGAAACACCAGTTACAGTGGGATCTGTGGCCTTCGCTTTTTCCATAGAGAGCTTTGAGGGCTTGAGTATTTAAACAGGAAAGACTGGCAGGAAGGGAAGGAGGAACGGAAAAAAGGGGAGGGTAGGGGGTGAGGTGAGTGGTCGCATTCTTGATTTTCGCCCACTGAACCACGTGACGTGAAAGGAGGGGTAGAGGGATGTCAGTTACGCATGCATCTCTTGTTCAGTAAATCCGCATTGTACATGCAATAAAGTAAACATAGAGTAGAAGAAGGAGTCAAATGCGCATTTGTCTCAGGTTATCAGAGGGTTGATTTCTGGTCTGGTCTTTGTCCGTTCCTGTGAGATAAGCTGTTAACTTACATTATCAGGATGAAATCCAGCAGAACTTTTGTTTCAGGGTAAAGGTTTTAGGGCCCACAAGGAATTTCCTTATGAGCAATGAGTGGGGGAAGACACCTGGGGAGATAAATGGTTTCTGTTTTTGCAACCATCTCTTCTTTCAACAAAAGGAAGGCAGTTCTTGTGCAACTCAGTTTCCAAGCTTAACTTTTCCCCTTGGCATAATGAGTTTAGAGTCCCGAGATTTTATTTTCCTTTCACAAGTCCCAGGCCCTCCAGAGCTAGGTAGAAAGCTGAGGCATACAGCTTTAGAAGTAGAAGTGATCTTAAAAATGATCGCTGGGCGCAGTGGCTCACGCCTGTAATCCCAGCACTTTGGGAGGCAGAGGCGGGCGGATCACGAGGTCAGGAGATCAAGACCATCTTGGCTAACAGAGTGAAACCCCGTCTCTAGTAAAAATACAAAAAAAATTAGCCAGGTGTGGTGGCGGGCACCTGTAGTCCCAGCTATTCGAGAGGCTGAGGCAGGAGAATGGCATGAACCTGGGAGGTGGAGCTTGCAGTGAGCCGAGATCGTGCCACTGCACTCCAGCCTGGGCGACAGAATGAAACTCCCTCTCCAAAAAAAAAAAAAGATCTAACCCAGCCTCCTTATTTTATAGTAGTTTTTAAAGGAGTCCTTAAAGAATCTTGAGCTGAAATGATGAAAAGATCATTTCAGGAGAGTGTGGCGGCCGCATGCCAGCTAGATTGGAACAGCACAGACCAGACCAGCTTGGAAGCAGTGGAGCATCTCAGCACTCCTCAGGTGGTGCCTGCAGGGATGGTTATGGAAATAAAAAGGCAAAGGCAGAGCTGGAAAACCAGGACTTCATAGGGAACAAAAGAGAAGAAAGCCTGAGAATGACTCCAAGGCACCCCTGGGCAGGGGAGGAAAGGGAGTGATCAAGGGTTTGGTCTCAACACGCAAGAGAATTTGAGCAAGGCGCATTTGACATGGAAGTATGAACGGGGTCAGGGTTGCCAGATAGCCAGGTGCTGAGCTGTGAAGGACAGGAAGGCAGAAGAGCCCAGTGCGGATGAGCTCTCTCTGAGGCACTGAGGAGGTCTGCAGTGCTGTGAGAATCTCTCCAGTTATCCTGCCCATCCACAGTCCCAGTGCCTGTACTCACATGACTCATGCTGCACAACCAAGGTCTGTTTATTGAAAGGAGAATTGGGTTAGCATGGTGAGGCTCTTGAAACACTAAGTTTTGAAGTACTTTCTGGTCCATCAGAGAAAATGAGCCACGTGCAGAATACTGCAGAGCCAGCCAGGAGATAGGGAGGCTATGGAGAAGAGAGGGGCTGGGGCCTGTGTTCCTGAAACCATTACCTTGCAGACTCTGCGAGGGGCATGGAGTGTGCACCTGAGGGCTTACCAGCATTCACCCAACACCTGTGTACCAGGCACTGCCTGAGGCTTCCTTTCTGAAAACCCTGTGACCTCATGAGGTGGCTAACAGTGACCTCTTACATCAGTTTCAGGTGAAGAAGCTGTTACGGAAAGAGATCAGTAGCTTTGCTTAGGGTCATACAGTAGGTAAGCGGCAGAGCCAGGGTCTGACCCAGGTGTCCTGCCTGCAGAGCCCTGGTGGTTCCCCTCTCCTTGAGCCTGTGCGGCCCTGCTGGGCAGCTGCAGAGGGCTGCTGAGCACGTGGTGGCCTCTGTGAATCGAGACCTGTTACGTGTCAGGTGCATGCTCGTTACTGAAGATTCAGCATGAAGAAAGGAATGTAAAAAAACCTCGATCATGTTTTGTATCATCACATGTTGAAATAATATTTTGGCCAGGTACTGTGGCACATGTCTATAGTCCCAGCACTTTGGGAGGCTGAGGTGGGTGGAGCAGTTGAGCCCAGGAATTAGAGACTAGCCTGGGCAACATAGTGAAACCCCATCTCTACTAAAAATATTAAAAATTAGCCTGGTATGGTGGCATGTACCTGTAATCCCAGCCACTTGGAGGCTGAGGTGGGAGGATCACCTGAGTCCAGGAACTTAAGGCTACAGGCTACAGTGAGCTGTGATCACGCCACTGCATTCCAGCCTGGGTGATGAGTGAGACCCTGTTTCAGGGGGAAAATATATATATACACATATACACACACACACATATATATGTGTATATGTTTTTGATATATTGGATTAGATTATTGAAATTTAAGTGATCACCCACAACTATGGTGTGTGTGTGCGTGTGTGTGTATAAGCAAATTGAGAATTAAAAATTGTCTAAGAAGGAATCCTAAAGCTTTTTTTCCTTATGTATATGCAGACAATATATTTTAAAAATCAGAGCATTATAGTATTCTGGTTTTGTAAACAATCCTAACCTTTTAGAGATGTAGATAAAAAAAAGTATATATATATATGGATAAAATGATATGACATCTGGGATTTTCTTAAAAATAATCTAGACAGTTGAAACAATGTTTCTAAATTGATCACTGTTGATAGTGGTTACATGGGGATTATCCATTCTTTCCACTTTTATACCTATTTGAAGCATTTTATAATATTTTTAAAAACTGAAAAGATAAAACTTTCATAATTTTATATCTTTAAAAACATAACATTTATTGCAAACTACAGATAGATTAAATTTCAAAGTAAGGAGTTATCTCAAGAAATAAGTCCACGCCTGTAATCCCACCACTTTGAGGGGCTGAGGCAGCGGATCACCTGAGGGAGGAGTTCGAGAACAGCCTGGCCAACATGGTGAAACCCCGTCTCTACTAAAAATACAATAAATAAGCCAGGCGTGGTGGTGGACGTCCGTAATCCCAGCTACTTGGGAGGCTAAGGCAAGAGAATTGCTTGCACCTGGGAGGCAGAGGTTGCAGTGAGCCAACATCGCACCATTGCACTCCAGCTTGGGCGACAGTGAGACTGTCTCAAAAAAGAAAAACAGAAATGTTATTTTATGAGATCAGCTTATAATTTAAACTGCTTAATTTTCTTTACACTAGGCAGATGATCTAACATAAACACTGTTCCCTCCTCTCATGATACCGTCACACCTCCATATGTAATCCAATAGGGGTCCCTTTTCTGTAGCCTGTAAAACATGTAGTGTCAAATTTATGGTGCAGCCATAACAAATGAATAGAACTTCGAAGTAAACTGTTGTCACATTAACCTTCCTGCCTTCATTTTGTATCTCTGCCTTTGTTTATAAATATA
>NW_012114655.1:3771702-3772096 GCF_000951035.1 Colobus angolensis palliatus | reverse complement strand
GTCCCAGCTACTCGGGAGGCTGAGGCAGGAGAATGGCATAAACCTGGGAGGCGGAGCTTGCAGTGAGCTGAGATCCGGCCACTGCACTCCAGCCTTGGTGAAAGAGCAAGACTCCGTCTCAAAAAAAAAAAAAAAAGATGGGGATACGGTCTGAGGAGTTTGCTGTTAGTTGATTTTGTCACCGTGCAGGCATCAGAGTGCACTACACCTGCTACACCCCTAGGCTCTGTGGTACGGCCTATTGCTCCGAGACTGCAGACCTGCTTGCATGTGACTGTACTGAATGTTTCAGGCCATTGTAACACAATGGTATTTAAACACATCTAAACATAGAAAAGGTACAGTAAAAATAAGGCATAATCTCACAGGACCACTGTCCCATCGTTGACTGAAA
>NW_012114655.1:3749723-3770922 GCF_000951035.1 Colobus angolensis palliatus | reverse complement strand
AGGAGTCTTGCTCTGTCGCTAGGCTGGAGTGCAGTGGTGCAATCTTGGCTCACTACAACCTCCGCCTCCCGGGTTCAAGTGATCCTCCTGCCTCAGCCTCCCAAGTAGCTGGGACTACAGGTGTGCGCCACCATGTCCAGCTATTTTTTTGTATTTTTAGTAGAGACAGGGTTTCACCATGTTCTGCAGGATAGTCTTGATCTTGTGATCTGCCCGCCTCGGCCTCCCAAAGTGCTGGGATTACAGGCAGGAGCCACTGCGCCCGGCCAGCTTCCTCCTTTGTTATAGATAGTCAGTGTCTATTGTGCAGATGTATGGAAATGTGTCTAGTATGGAAATGTGTCCCTTACAGATGGACATTGGTTGCTTTGATATTTTGCACATCTTACTCTAAAACTATGCAACCTTATGTATATCTTAAATCCTTTTTTGGTCTTAAATCCTTTTGTGGAATGGGGTCACTCATTTTAATAAATTAATATTTCTGAATAGACTTTGCTGAGTAACTATTTAATGGAAATTGTTCATATTTCAGGTTGCTCTTCTGTTGTTAGAAAAAGAAGTATTAGATAAGAATGATATGGTTGAACTTTTGGGCCCCAGACCATTTGCGGAAAAATCTACCTATGAAGAATTTGTGGAAGGCACTGGCAGCTTGGACGAGGACACCTCGCTTCCAGAAGGCCTTAAGGACTGGAACAAGGAGCGGGAAAAGGAGAAAGAGGAGCCCCCGGGTGAGAAAGTTGCCAACTAGACACCCAGAGGGAGGCCATCTCAGTCTGTCCGCTGTGGTTTCAGCGGGTGCATTATTTCGGCTGTGGCCTTCAGAAGAATGGAAAGGCTGCGCTGATTGGAGCCAGCCGCTGGCCCAGCTGAAATGATGGGGAGAGGAGTCCTTAGTCCTTTCAGCCTCGGAGGTCACAGTGGGTGGCAGGTGACTTTCCGGAGGCCTTGAGGGAAATGCACACTGTCCCACAGCCTCACTGGGCTCCCAGATGGGCTGAAAGGTTGAGCCCAGAGTGGCCGAGGCTGGACCCTGTGACACCAAGTGGGGTCGCTGACCATGCGGCAGGGATCGTTGCACTGGACTCTTAGCGTGTGGGAAGATGCTTTCTCTTTGTCGCCCACTCTTCATTCCTGTTTCTCCTCAGTTCCCCTGTGCAGATGGGCTGTGAAATTAAATTGGAGTCCTGATAAGAACATTTTAATTTGACTTAATATTTTAAAGATTCAATCCAGATCACCTGTTGCTGTCTTAATGGAATGGTTTTCTACAGGAGCTGTAACATACTTAAAACTATGAATGTATTATGTAAATATGGCTTCTTTACATAATAAAATGTCCACACTGTACTTTGTTTCAGAACACATAAAGGGTCCCTGTTTATGCTCTGAATATTTTTAGAAAACATAATGGCAAGAAATTAAATTCTCTTGCTTTTTAGAGGAGAGTCCTTCAAAATCTCAGCCTCGCTGGTTCTCATCGGCTCCCACAGGAGGTTGGAACCTTCCAGAGCTATATGTCCTGCAAAGATGCACTGAGCTCTGGATATAAAGTACATGGGTCCTGAGGGGTTGGTCATGGCCTGAATTACCTGAATAACCATCCAGTGCAGGTCCTCAAGAGGCCAGCCATGGCCAGATGTTGACCACACCTCCTGGGTCTAGAAGTTAACGCATAACTGTAGCGGGCCTGGCAGGCTGACCTGAGCTGTCACCTGGATTTCAGAGAAGGAAAAGTGGAACTAAGCTGGAGTCCCCTGGGCCCTGGCTCTCTGGGGACATCTCAGGAGTGGACTGAATAGTAACCTGCTCCTATTGTCTATTAGAAGGGATTGGTTATGTGCTTCCAGAAAAGTGAGTCTGTAGTGTTGCAAACCTATTACCATAATTCCTAAAAAAAGAGGGCATGAGAAAGATTTGCTAAGTCTTCTATCAATTGCTGCTATTTGGACATGGAGGAGACTGGCATTTTTAACTATTTACATTTTTAGCAGTCTGTTTTAACAGCACTCCAGCTTGCCTTGTGTGGTGTTGATGTCAGAACAGTGGCTTTAGAATTAACACAATCCAGTGGCATCCCTGCCGTGGTCCCAGGCCATGCATGCTCCATCCATGGCTACTTTCCAGCCATCCTGAAATGCCCACCTGTCCCCTGGCAGGCCATGGAAGCAGCTGTTTGGACTCCATAGCTCAGCATGCCAGGAGAACAGGCGTCCCCTGCTTGACCTCTGCACCTGCAGGCAGGCCACACTGGCCACTTCCTTTCCTCCTGGGGTGTTTCTGGGAGGTGCCCAGTGAAGCACAGTTTCCAGGCTGAGGCTCATACAGTTGTGAGGGTGGCGGGCGTGCTTGTCACCACACAGGCAGTAGACAGTTAGGTAGGAGTCACTCTCTACTCCTTACCCAACCACTGCAAGACGTGGAGCCAGCGTGGGCTGCCCCTCTCACAGGCCTTGGCTGTGAGGTCTCCCAGGGGATGACAGTGGGGCCCACTGTGTGTCAGGCTTGATACAGTAAGAGTGACAAAGCCAGACAGCACCGTGTCACCCGTGTTTTTGGGTGAGGTGAGGCACCTTAAGCTCTGGGCCCTGGACGGCTGCCAGCGTGGCCTAGAGCCGCTGCTCAGCCTGTGCAAGTGGCCCTCTGTGCTAGGAGGAGCCGTGGCTACCTGTGCCACCACCATGTGGGGCCTGCTCACCCATGGATCTTTCCTCTCCACGGTCACACGGAACATGTTTTCAGGACAGATGTAGGTGGTGAGCTGGTAAGATTTATTTTTACTGTGGTCTCAGAATAGTTCAGATTTCTGCAAAATGATCTGTAATCACCTCAAGTCATGCTGCTGTGTTCAGTGATGAAGTTTCCATCTTCCCAAGGCTGGGGCTTAACAAAATAGCTAGTGAATGTAAGGCCTGGGATCACAGACCAAGGGTGTTGTGGTTGTACTGTGGGGCACCCTAACCCTCAGTGGCCCTGAATGACAAAGCTTTGTCTGTCTCTCATTCCCTGTCCGACACAGCTCAGAGTGGGCTCTGCCCAGGATGGTCACTCAGGAAGCCAGACGGGTGGACAGGAGGGATTGGGGGGGCTGCCCACATGGGAGGCAAAGCAGGAGGGCTGGCACTGGCACATAACGCTTCCACCCGGGGGTGACATGCTATACTCAGAGCAAGTCCCATGTCCACAGCTTCAAGAGGGCAGGAAGAAGTAAAGCAGAAATACTGTCAACAGTGAGGTCTGTACCAGGCACTAGCAGGGCTACCATGCGTGCCCCGTGGAGTCTGTCTGTGGAAACTCCAAAGGCGTGGCCGGTGGTAGAAGCCATCAAGTGTGATGGGCCACAGCAGAAAAGGGCCCATCCCTTCCACGCAGGGCTGGCTGTTGGTACCCCACCTCCCACCCAGCACCCCTGGCTTTGTCTAGAGGCCAAAAGGCCTTTCCTGTGGCTCCTCTGGCTAGAAGGTTGGGGAACCCTAGCCCAGGACCTGACTTGGGATTCTGTGGGAGTCTGAGAGGTGGCTGCCATGGGAAGAGGGGCTTTTGTTTGTGCTACATTGCCTTCCAGCTGTCAACAGTTTTGGCTGCCCCGCTTAAAGCCTCCATCGAAAGAAAAGCCCTTTCCTCTGTTGTTTTCGTGAAGCGGGGAGGAGTTCACCCCAGGGAGAGACCAGTGACCCGAGTAGCCATTGTAACCATACAAAGTAACTTACGTCATTTATGCACATGGCTAGAGACATGAAGACACACGTTTAGTAATTTATTATGAATCAATTATCTCAAAGTCCCATACTGCATATTCGTATAAGGCAACACGGCACAACTTCAGGCTTCATCACAAAGGATAAAAAAAGACTGTTTCTGACTCCTCCCCTGCTGATTCTCAGACATGCTTGAACACTTAATGGAAGGTGACGTTTATTTCGTGGCCCCTCAGTTCTCTTTCAAGTCCTCTAGCAGAAAGTCTCCATGGTGTGATCTGACTGGGTAGAACCCGCAAGTAATTCTCTGCTGTTTTAAAGTATTGTCTTTGTTCCAGATGACCAGTTACAGGACCTGGCTGCATGCGTGAGGGGCCGACACCAACACAACGGACCAGCGCACCATGCAGGGCCATGGGGTAGGAGGCGCCAGGGTTCAAGCAGGAACTTGCGTGTTGCAGGATCCGAGCTGGGGCGGCTGCTCGAGGCCGGCTATCCATCTATCTCCTCCTCTTCGTCCTCAAAGGCTTCCTCCCCGTCATTGGCGGTGGCGTCCTGGTACTGCTGGTACTCGGACACCAGGTCGTTCATGTTGCTCTCGGCCTCGGTGAACTCCATCTCGTCCATGCCCTCGCCCGTGAACCAGTGCAGGAAGGCCTTGCGCCGGAACATGGCCGAGAACTGCTCGGAGATGCGCCTGAACAGCTCCTGGATGGCCGTGCTGTTGCCGATGAAGGTGGAGGCCATCTTCAGGCCGCGGGGCGGGATGTCGCACACGGCCACCTTCACGTTGTTGGGGATCCACTCCACGAAGCAGCTGCTGTTCTTGCTCTGGATGGCCAGCATCTGCTCGTCCACCTCCTTCATGGACATGCGGCCCCGGAACACGGTGGCCACGGTCAGGTAGCGGCCGCGGCGCGGGTCGCAGGCGGCCATCATGTTCCTGGCATCGAACATCTGCTGCGTGAGCTCGGGCACGGTCAGGGCGCGGTACTGCTGGCTGCCGCGGCTGGTGAGCGGCGCGAAGCCGGGCATGAAGAAGTGCAGGCGCGGGAAGGGCACCATGTTCACCGCCAGCTTGCGCAGGTCGGCGTTGAGCTGGCCCGGGAAGCGCAGCGAGGTGGTGACGCCGCTCATGGTGGCCGACACCAGGTGGTTGAGGTCGCCGTAGGTGGGCGTGCTCAGCTTCAGGGTGCGGAAGCAGATGTCGTAGAGCGCCTCGTTGTCGATGCAGTAGGTCTCGTCCGTGTTCTCCACCAGCTGGTGCACCGACAGCGTGGCGTTGTAGGGCTCCACCACCGTGTCCGACACCTTGGGCGAGGGCATGACGCTGAAGGTGTTCATGATGCGGTCCGGGAACTCCTCGCGGATCTTGCTGATGAGCAGCGTGCCCATGCCCGAGCCCGTGCCGCCGCCCAGCGAGTGGGTGAGCTGGAAGCCCTGCAGGCAGTCGCAGTGCTCGCACTCCTTCCGCACCACGTCCAGCACCGCGTCCACCAGCTCCGCGCCCTCCGTGTAGTGCCCCTTGGCCCAGTTGTTCCCTGCGCCCGTCTGGCCTGCAACAGAGAGAGGCCCGCGCCGTTTACACAGGGAGGGACTGCGCCGCCCCGGTGCTCGGGCACCGACAAGGAGGGCGAGAGGTGATTCCGTGGTGCGCCGTTAGCCAGAGGGAGGGGCCGGGGAAACAGGCACCCACCAACGGGGCAGCTGGGCAGGTGCACTGGTACGTTTTTAGGCCAGTCAGAGTAGCTACCGATCGGTTTTAAAGACGTATATACATTTGGACTGGTTGTTCCATGTTAAATAGGTTACTTCGTGCACATGGCAGAATTCAAAGGGAACAAAAGGTATACGTTAAAAAAATAAGTGACCTGCCGGGCGCCGTGGCTCACGCCTGTAATCCCAGCACTTTGGGAGGCCCAGGCCGGTGGATCACTTGAAGTCAGGACTTAGAGACCAGCCTGGGCAACATGGGGAAACCCCATCTCTACTGAAAATACAAAAATTAGCCGGGTGTGGTGGTGGGGAGCCTGTAGTCCCAGCTACTTGGGAGGCTGAGGCGGGAGAATTGCTTGGACCTGGGACCTGGGAGGTGGAGGTTCCAGTGAGCCGAGATGGTGCCACTGCACTCCAGCCTGGGTGTCAAAAGAGTGGGACTCCATCTCAAAAAAACAACAAAATAAAGTTCTCTCCTTTGGGCTCTCTGAATTTTGTACTATGTATCAAGTATTTTATTTTCAAAACTGACACTTTTTCATGTTAATGGAGCGCCTCATCCTCAACCAGAATCACTGTTGCAAAATGTTTGCAGAATCAATTATTTACTCTGCCCCTATAATTAAATACTAAGCACAGGAAGTAATTCCTGCCCTCAAATTCCTTTCAGGCCAGTTGAGAAAAGGAGCTTAATATGCCTGAAAGACGTCTGTATTTTATGCAGAGTTCAAGTAACAAGAAAGAGACCTAGTCTGTTTTCTGCATAATGGTGCATTTTTGCCAGACAGGCTTATGTATACCTTTACCTAAAAAATATTTGAATCTGAAAGATTGGCTCTTAAAGTTAAAATCCTATTTTTCATTTTATCTCATTTTAAAATGGAGTATTTCACTAGCGGAAGCATTTTTTCCCAGCTGTAAAAATTACACAGGTTTGTATGTCCATATGAACAGATGCACTTAAAGAGGAGTGGGAGCAACTAATTTTTGCTTTTGCTTTTCTGGCACTACAAGTTTCACAGAATGCAATGGCTTTCATACACTGCTGTCAACATTTGTATTTATTATTTACAGACAAGGTCTCGCGCTGTCACCCGGGGTGGTGAACGCTGGCCCCACCCTAGCTGACTGCAGCCTTGAACTTCTGGGCTTAAGTGATTCTCCCACTTCAGCCTCTTGAGTAGCAGCGACTACAGGCGCATGCCACTACGCTTGGTTAATGAACATCTGAAAAAACTAGATACTAGATACTTCTCATTCATTTTAAAGTTAACATTATTATTTTTCATAAATCAAATAGTTGCATATAATTTTATTTTCTGGAAATAATACCACTTTAAAAAACACTTATTCTGTTAAATATATCGATAGAATATATTTAAAAATCAGAAATGATTCCAATCAGTTGAAGTTGATTCTTTTTAATTTCCTGTGATTACAAAGTGTTAAATAATGTTATCTACATACATACATATATATATATATATACATATATATATATATTTTTTTCCTATTAGTTCATTTATCCAAGGGTGAATATTAAATACTGCCAGAATGGGCCAAGGCTTGGGATCAACTCTATTCCTCTTAATTTTTACATATATGAGAAATCTTGTCCAGACACATGTAAATGGGAATGAATTATGTTCTACAATGTCATTCAGTTCTTTGTCTTCAGAGTTACATCCCAAAATTCAAATAGTGAGCTATTATCAAAAAGTATTTTCAAGCCTGGGCAACATGGCAAAACCCTGTCTCTACTAAAAATACAAAAATTAGCTGGGTTTGGTGGTGCATGCCTGTAGTCCCAGCTACTCGGAAGGCTGAGGTGGGAGGAATCACTTAAGCACAGAAGACGGAGGTTGTAGTGAGCCAAGACTGTGCTACAGCACTCCAGCCTGGGTGACAGGGCAAGACCCTGTCTCAAAAAAAAGTATTTTCAATCATCTGTCCCGTAATAACTAAATTTTGTTTGTTTATTGATTTGTTTATTTTGAGATGGAGTCTCACTCTGTCACCCAGGCTAAAGTGCAGTGGTACAGTATTGTCTCACTGCAACCTCCGCCTTCCAGATTCAAGCAATTCTCCTGCTTCAGCCTCCCGAGCAGCTAGGCTTACAGGTGCTGGCACCACACCTGGCTAATTTTTGTATTTTTTAGTAGAGAGAGGGTTTCACTATGTTGGCCAGGCTGGTCTCAAACCCTTGACCTCAAGTGATCCACCCACCTCGGCCTCCCAAAGTGCTGGGATTACAGGCGTGAGCCACCGCACCTGGCCAACAACTCAATTTTGAAGAAAGCAGAATTGGAAACAACCTGACTTGCAGGTCATGCCATTTTACATCAGTCATCTTTTCTTGTTTCTGAATGTAAACCAAAAAGGCTTAACCAAGACTTACTAAATACACTCTCATTCTTTCACTTTAAGGCAATTTACTTCAGTTTACTTAGAGCTGGGAAAATTGAAATACTAATTTCTAATATGACTTTGTCAATTTAATTTTTAATAAAATGTTTTAAATATTTATTTTCATGAAATTTTGGGCTGCAGATTTAACTAACTCAAGTCATAAAAACTTGCATTGCATTATACAGACCTCTCCCCACTTACTCCAACTTGACTTTTGTCTACACACGGCTGGTGGCAACAATTCACAACCACTGCCCAAAGACCAGCTTCTCTGCTCTCTCGTGGGCAGATCCATCCCTGATGCTGCACACAGCCTGGGGGCACTGAGCTATGAAGCAGTGAAACCACCAAGGCTGCCGCTGAGAGCTGCCAAGTGCTACGTCAGGTAAGCAAGCTGCCTTCCACTTGTCGATCTTTAATTAGTGGACAAGGGGCTCCCATGCAATTGGGGACACCGGCCTGCTCAAAGTGAGGTCTACTGATGACACCCCTGGGTTCTGCAGTGCATAGCAAGTGCAGCCTTACACAGTGGTCCTACTCTCGGAGGGAGAACGAAGCGTTTTATCAGTGCTAAGCACTGTAGGTGTTCAGTGCAAGAAAAATTCTGTAATTCTTCATTCAGTGTATTGAACTTAATGTTACAATGTACTGGACTGTTAATAACTCCTATCCCATACAAAGGATACCCTCCTTAAATATCTAAAGAAGTCCTACAAATCAGTAAGAAAACAACAGCCATTAGGAAAACAGGCAAAGGCTCTAAACATACAGCTCATAGGAAAGGAAATTCCAATAGCTTACGTACTGGAAATAATGCTAAACCCTTCTCATAAGGGAAAGGCAAATTAAAACAAGGAGATTCTGTTTTTCTGCTATGAAACTGACAGAGATCAAAACACCTGAGTTGCACTGGTGAGGGTTTGGGGAAGGCCACTTCCCACAGCAGCTGCTGGAGATAGCAAGGGCAGTGGCCTCTGGAACAGCTATCAAAATTATCCCCCTAGACACAGCAATTACACTTCTGTAAATTTTTCTAGATAGACCCATACATGTGCAAAATGACATCTATACAAATGTTTACTGAGGAACAGTTTATAATAATAAAAAGGGGAACCTAAATATTAACTGAAGACTGGTTAAATCCATGGCGATATCTCTGCAGAGGGTACTATCAGCCATCAACAAGAATGAGGCAGCCATAGTTGTGAAATGGAAAGATTTTCAAAATATGTTGCTGGGGAGCCAGGGAGGGACCCTAAGGTACTGAACGGTGTATACAGTTGGCTCCACTGTATGTATGTGAATATATGTGTCTGCCTGAACATATCTGAAAGGACATTCAAGAATCTTAACACTAGTTTGGATAGGAAGGAGATCAACTTTTCACTGTATACCCTTTTGTTCCTTTTAAGTCCTATGCCATGGAAATGTTTTACCTAGCTAGCTAGCAAAGTGAAAAAAAAAACATTACTTTATTAAAACATGTACAATTAAGAAAGCAGTTGTCTTTGGAGGATGGGGTCCTAAGAGAGTTCTAGCTTTATATATTGCTTGTGACATTTCAACTAAAACATGTATTTTATGATAAGAGAAGATTAAAGTATAAAGGAATTTATTATTATTATTATTTTAGAAATGAGGTCTTCCACTGTCACCCAGGCTGGAGTGCACTGGTGCGATCAGAGCTACTGCGGTCTCTACCTCCTGGGCTCAAGGGATCCTCCTGCCTCAGCCTCCTGAGTAGCTGGGACAATGAAACATTTTTTTTGGCTGGGCGTGGTGGCTCACACTTGTAATCCCAGCACTTTGGGGGTCCAAGGCAGGCGGATCACAAGGTCAGGAGATGGAGACCATCCTGGCTAACACGGTGAAACCCCGTCTCTACTAAAAATACAAAAACAATTAGCCGGGCGTGGCAGCGGGCGCCTGTAGTCCCAGCTACTCGGGAGGCTGAGGCAGGAGAATGGCGTGAACCCGGGAGGCAGAGCTTGCAGTGAACTGAGATTGCATCACCGCACTCTAGCGTGGGTGACAGAGCGAGACTCCGTCTAACAACAACAAAAATAATTTGTAGAGAGGGTCTCCCTATGTTGCCCATGTTGGTCTTAAACTTTTAAACTCAAGTGATCAGCCTGTCTTGGTCTCCCAAAGTGCTGGGATTGCAGGTGTGAACCCCTGAGCCCAGCTCTTCTTTAATGAAAAATTTAAAAATGTCATCAGGAAGTGGGAAATTACTAAATGATGACACACACAATGGTAGGCCCTGTGACTGTCATGGAGGATGTCTGAGATACATTAGTGAACTTTTCAAAGGCTGCAAAATGGTGTGTGTAGCAGTATCCCATTTTCCCCAAACAAAATCAGCTTTGTGTATGCTCGCCCAAGTGCACGTGGACACAGAAAAAAGTCAGCAGGGCTGGGTGCGGCGGCCCACGCCTTACTCCCAGCACTTTTGGGAGACAGGTGGATCACCTGAGGTCAGGAGTTCGAGACCAGCCTGGCCAACATGGGGAAACCCTATCTCTACTAAAAATACCAAAAATTAGCTGGGCGTGGTGGCGGGCGCCTGTAATCACAGCTACTCCAGAGGCTGAGGCGGGAGAATCGCTTGAACCCAGGAGGCAGAGGTTGCAGTGAGCCGAGATGGTGCCATTGCACTCCAGCCTGGGTAACAAGAGCGAAACTCTGTCTCAAAAAAAGGAAAAATGCCAACGGGACACAGCCCAACTGTTTACACACTGTTATCCCCCTAGGGAATAAAACCTCAGGGCCACTGGATTAGAGCGTTTGAAAAAAAACATGTACAAGCAGTTTGTTTTAACTTTGACATGGAAACATTAACCCCCCCTTTTTTTTTTTTTAAGGCCAGCTATGATAATCCTAGCACAGGAAGGTGAAGTGTGAGGATTGCCTGAGCCCAGGAGTTTGAGGCTGCAGTGAGCTGTGATCACACCACTGCACTCCAGCCTGGGTGACAGGGCCAGACCCCATCTCAAACAAACAAAACCACACATTTAAATATTAAACACTGAAGTTCCCAGAGAGCAGAACCGGCCAGCCGAAACTGACCACAGTGGGCCCTTGCACTTGTCTGCAGCGTCAGCCTCCTTAGATCTCCGTCTCAGTCCCACTGAGAAGTCAGCTCAGCCTTTCTCTCCTATTGCCTTTGCCCCATTTGGCAGTCCAAAGCCCAGTGCCACTGGCACGGCACGACTCTGTGGCTCTGCAGAGGGGCTGGGCCAGGCAGATGCCTGCTGTGTGCTTGTGGCACACCCTGTGGGCCTGGCCATTTTAGTACTCTCAGGTGGCCGTTTCCTCGTGTTTTTCACAAGCCGTAGACAGCGTCTAGAATGTGACTGTTCTCTTACAAACAAGGGATTCTCTTTCTTCCTGCCCAGCTGTGTTGCACAGTGAAACCTGGCTGACTGCCTTCTCTTAGTAGACAAGAAAACAGTCACTATCCTTCCTAAGCCCCCACCAACTTTTCTCCACCCCTTCCCCACCCAACCTCACAGGCAGCACCTGGCAAGACAACAACATACGCATTGGGAGGAACAAGCCCGGGGCTGGTCCATTCCGTGCTAGAACTGTCACATTTTACAAAGGAAAGACCCAGGGCAGCTGTCAAAGTATCTAGGACCTATTTCATTAAAATAGCAGAAACCAACAACTGAAAATAG
This sequence comes from Colobus angolensis palliatus, assembly GCF_000951035.1. NCBI lineage: Eukaryota > Metazoa > Chordata > Mammalia > Primates > Cercopithecidae > Colobus > Colobus angolensis. Next base: position 3,759,416 of record NW_012114655.1, on the reverse strand, counting down.
TAGGTGGCTTTTGGCAAACATAGCACCCCAATCAATCAGACCTTGAGCTAGCTGTAAGTGGACGGAGATGCTGAACTCGACTCCCTCTGCAGCTCACACCATTTACCCAGCTTCCTCAATACTTACAGCATGATTAGCCATGAAATTTTCTGTGCTCTTGATGAAAGTAGGAAGCTGGTGACTTCTGAAAAATATTTTGCCACTGTCTCCTAGCAACAGATGTTCCAGTTAAATATTTGGGAGTTGTGAACTGAACATCTTCTGTACTGATACGGTGTGATGTTAGTGACTTCAGACAGTTAACAGGAGGCTGCCAACTCTAAGCTTTGGCAGTGGGGCTGCAATAGGTACCCAGGGCTTTCCGAGTCCCCCCTCTGGTTTCGAGCTCACACTGGGTGATGGAGTAAGTGTCAAGGGTCTGTGCACTCCTGCCCCCTCTTCTAGCCCTGAATCTGGAAGAAAAAGTTAGAAATACAGAAAGAAGCTGGAAGAATGTTTACCTTTCTGGTGCTTCATTCTTTTCCCATAAAACTTTCCAACAATCAAATAGGCATGACTGCTATGCAACCAGCAATTCATTACAGACAAGTTTTTCTTTCTTTTTTTTTGAGACAGGCTCTTGCTCTGTCGCCCAGGCTGGAGTGCAGTGGCGCAAACACTGCTCACTGCAGCCTCAGCCTCCCTAGCTCAAGTGATCCTACCACCTCAGCCTCCTGAATAGCTGGGACCCCAGGTGCACACCACCATGCCTAGCTAATTAAAAATTTTTTTTTGTACAGAGAGGATCTCACTATGTTGCCCAGGCTGATCTTCAACTCCTGGGCTCAAGTGATCTACTTGCCTCAGCCTCCCAAAGTGTTGGGATTATAGGCATGAGCCACTGCCCAACCGGTAAGTTTTTTCTTTCTTTCTTTTTTTTTTTTTTGACAGGGTCTCGCTCCACCACCCAAGGGGCAGTGCAGTGGCTTGATCTCAACTCACGGCAAGCTCCGCCTCTCAGGTTCCAGTGATTCTCCTGCCTCAGCCTCCCGAGTAGCTGGGACTACAGGCGCCACCACCTCGCCCGGCTAGTTTTTTGTATTTTTAGTAGAGATGGGGTTTCACCGTGTTAGCCAGGATGGTCTCGATCTCCTGACCTCGTGATCCGCCCGCCTTGGCCTCCCAAAGTGCTGGGATTACAGGCGTGAGCCACCGTGCCCGGCCAACTTTCACTCTTAAAAGTGTACACTACTAATGTGAGTGAGTGAGTGTTCCTAAATAATTTCAAACTCTATTTGGAAATGGAATGACACTGGTTTATTGTAATTTACCAACTCTAACTGAAACAATATGGTATAAAGCCAGTGAGAATAGATCATCTCCAGTTCACAGACAATTCTGCCTCTTTTACTGGAGAACGACTTAAAAACTATTTAGCTAAACAATATAGAATGTTTATACATTCTGAATACTTCTCCATTCTCCATAATATGTTATTTTAACAAATAAGCATATTCATTTAAACAACTCACAATTCTTAAAATGGTGTCAACTTGCTAAAATTCCTATTAAAGATGTATCATGTCAGTACAACCTGTTGAAAACTTAAAACAGTCTCAATCAAAAATAGGGTTGCATGTCAGACGAAGCAAAGATGCAAGAAGCAATTTCGGGGAAGTTTTTATGTGCCAAAGGTCATTTCTAATGTTTTTGAAGGCTTACAGGGACAGTTAGACAACTAAATGGGCACCGTAGGTCTGTCTTAATTTGTCTTAATCTTCGCGATCCCATTTGTCAACAGCTAGAAAGACCTTACACTCTCCCAATGTTCAATTCAAATAAACCAAAGAAAACTTCACAATTGCTAAAGTGGCAGCTATGAGAAACTAGCTTCTCACCACTTCAATAGTTTGTGATGCACTCATTTCATAAAGATCAGTTCATGGCTTTGACTCTCTTGAGGCCTAGCCGGGCCCAGGCTGCATGCGCTGACAGCTGGTGGGTGAGGCGTCCTCGGGGCACCCATCCAGACTGGGTTGGGTCCCTCAGTTGCTGCCAGGCCTGGGGCAGACTGGGCCGGAGCCAGACAGCCATGACCTGCTGAAAACCTTCTCCATGAAAGCTGCCTTTTCCGTGACCACACCTTTTAGACAACTGACATCTTTCTTTTGACAGAGTTAAGGCATGCAAAAGCATACGAAAAATAATACTGTGAATCTCTACACACCTACTACCCATTTAAGAAATAAAACCAGCCACTAGTACATGAAGCCCTGTGTAACAAGTCTGAGTGTGAACATACTAAACTATGTAGAATTGGATACTTTTTTCCTATTTTATCTCAAAAAGCAGTAATGGGTGTGGCATGAGTTTCGGTTAACCATCCTTCCCCTGGGGAAAAGCGCAGTGTGCGCTGAGTTGCATTTTAATATCCTGTCTTCCGGCTCCTGTGTGTGAGTCCTGGCGTGATATGTGTGCAGGTTTCTCTGTTTTACACTGACAATTTATGTCAGCATAGAATAGAAGGGCCAAATTCAGAGCTGTTCTTACATTTCCTATAAAGTAGTTTGTAAAGCTCTGAGTCTCTCATAAAATAAGCATTCAGTTGCTACGTTTCTTTGAAAAGTTTAATTTCAGGCAAAAGTGCAGCAAAAACCATGCTCTCCGACACTGCTGGTGGCATTAATCCAATTGGAAGTGTGTAAAAAGGGCTTAAATCTCTTCACTCTTTGACCCAGTAATTTTGCTTTTTGAGAATCTATTCTGAAATCAAAGTCAGAAACAGACAAATTAAAGTGAATCAAGATGTTCAATATTCATTTTAAGAACAAAAGGTTGGAAAGAAACAGCTTCCTGATTATTGGCCATTATATAGTTGCATAAAGAATTAATTACGTATTATGGAGCTATTAAACATTATGGATTTTAGAAACTAAATATGGTTTATAATATAATGTCCAATGGAAAAAGATATAAATGATACTGTGATTACAACTAATGAAAATCAGCAAAAAGAAAGAAACAAAGATGAAAAATATACCTCAGTGCTGACAATGATTAAACTAAAATGATGGGCATACGGAATTTTTTTTTAACTCTAGTTTTAAACTTTTTAAGACTGTGGTTATATTAGTTTTTGCTGAAAAAAAGCAAAGTTTAGAAAGCAAAGTAAAAATTAAAAATAAATACAAATCACTCAGGATGGTGGGGAGATCTCCCTTTTAAATATATTCCCCTTTATGAGACAATGTCAGCTGTGTCACCTGCTGTGCTTCCTTTTTTGGATTTAGTTGCCAGAAACCCAGAGCTAAAATTAATTCTCAGCCACAGCTGAGCGCACAGTTGACTCTGTGTTGTAAACTGCTACATTTATGCCTGTCTTTTACTGTTGTTTCATATCCTTCTTTGAAGAAGGTATATACTTGACATAACTGAAACTTTAAGATCTTCTTTATCTATATAAATTCACAGATGTGCTTGTAGCTGTTTCCCTGTCTCAGGAAGGACTCCCGCGGGGGAGGCGGGCCACGGGGGGGGGGGAAGGCAGGCCGCGGGGGAGGCGGTTTTCACTGCATGGCCTTTCCAGCTGCGCACCACGTGCACACACTGCCTATCAAAGAAGAAGTGTGATTTCTAAAAGGTGTATTAGTTGGAAATACATGAATTGTGTCTCGTAAAGCTTACTGAGACTACGGTAGACTCAGCCAACTGTAATTCAGACTCAGGAAATCTTAGCCGTCCGCTCAGATTCTCACCAAAAATCCACTGAACCTCACAAGACTGGGCAGAATTCTACAAGGAGGTGGGGAGACAGGGCCATTTCTTCTTGCAGATTCTTACAAGGGTCTGTGACCCCAAGATGCTTGGGGGTCCTTCCTTTCAGACAGTAAAGTGAAGACACTCAGAGAAGGGAACTGATGCCGCCAACGGGCACAGAGGTAGGGTCAGCTGCTCAGTTTCCCTCTCTCAGTGCAGTGCTTTCTTCCTGGCTACGTTAACTCTGTGACTTGGGAATGTGGTCCAGAAAGAAGCTGTGGCTGCTGAGTCTATACCTACTTAGTAAGTGAGTTATTCAATGCTGATCTGTATAAAGTAGGGTCGTCCTTTTTCCCTCCTCACAATACAGAATATTAATGTTATCCAAGTCAGGTCTTTATTACAGTACTCAGAGAGCAGTCCCTCCAAACTGACAAGGATGACACTGGGCAAGAGGAGCTCTCAGACACCCGCCGTGGGCGCGCACATGGATTCAGCTCTTGTGGAGGCCAATCTGCAATCTCTATGTGTGAGCATTTCTGCAGAACAGATTCCGTGAACTGGAACCCTTGGATGGACATTACTGATTTGCTCAATCTACTAAGTAGTTCTCTGAACAGCTGTTATTTTCCCAAACACATTCACCAACACTAGGTCTTAGCAGCTTCTAAAATACTGGCCAATCTGGTGGGAGAAAAATATTTTGTTTTAATTGCTCCTCACCTCTAGTTACTGGTAAATTTTGTCTCCAGGTATTTATAGTTTTATTACAATTGTGAATAGGATGTGTTCACCAGTGATTATTGCTTTTAATGTGATTCATCTGTTCCAGTTTGCTGGGACCCTGACAGTTTTATCACTCAAAGTCTAGTGTCCTGGGGAACACCTCCTCCCAGTTCCAGGTAAATCAGAAAGATTGGTAACCTGATAGCAGAACAATTAATTTCTGAATATTTTATCTTGTGTCTGGCTCCCTTACTAAAGTCTTGTAAGTGCTAGTCATTTTTCAGCTGATAGTGTATCTAGAAACTCCAAGAGAATCATTTCATCAATAAATAACACTTTTGTCTTTTCCTTTACATGATTTGCATATTTTCTTTCTCTGGTTTTTGTGCACTGGCTAAAGCCTTCAGAACATGGAACAATTGTAGAGACAATGGACATCTGTTTCTTATACCTAATTCTGCTGGGAATGCTTCTAATGTTTCACCAGGGAGTATAATGTTGCTATGGGTTTCTGGTAGATAGTCTGTAAATAAAGGAAGGTTCTTTCTATTTCCAGCTTACATAGAAGTTTTTTTGTCCTCTACAAATCGGGAACACATCCAAAACTTTCTTTTTTTTTTTTTTGAGACAGAGTTTCACTCTTGTTGCCCAGGCTGGAGTGCAATGGTGTGATCTTTGTTCACCGCAACCTCTGCCTCCAAGGTTCAAGTGATTCTCCTGCCTCAGCTTCCTGAGCAGCTGGGATTACAGGCACGCACCACCACACAGGGCTAATTTTGTATTTCTAGTAGAGATGGGGTTTCTCCATGTTGGTCAGGCTGGTCTCGAACTCCCGACCTCAGGTGATCCACCTGCTTTGGCCTCCCAAAGTGCTGGGATTACAGACATTAACCACTGCTCCTGGCCTCCAAAACTTTAATGTCTTTTAAAAAATAGTTTCCTGCTGGGAGTCAAAGAAAACCCCACTTTTTTCGGGCATCTATTAAGATGTTGTCTTTAATCTATTAGTAGACTTCTTAATGTTGAACCATCCTTGCATTCCTGGGATGTTGCTAGTATTTCTCAAACACTTATTTTGTAGTAGACATTCTAAGTGTTTATTTAATCCTTACACTTACTAAGAGGTAGACAGTCCCACTTATGATGAGGAAATTAAGTCACAAGTAAGTTAAATAAGTCTAAGGCCACAGAGTGAGTGGAAGGGCCAAAATTTTAACCCAGGAAGTGTGGCAGCAGAGCCAGACTCCTAACCATTACACTATCTGCCTCTCATTGTGACCAATAGCACATTGGTCACAATGTGCTACTAATATATTTTTTTAAAAATGCAGGCCGGGCGCGGTGGCTCAAGCCTGTAATCCCAGCACTTTGGGAGGCCGAGGTGGGCGGATCACAAGGTCAGGAGATCGAGGCCATCTTGGCTAACACGATGAAACCCCATCTCTACTAAAAAATACAAAAAACTAGCCGGGTGAGGTGGCGGCGCCTGTAGTCCTAGCTACTCGCGAGGCTGAGGCAGGAGAATGGCGTAAACCCGGGAGGCGGAGCTTGCCGTGAGCTGAGATCCGGCCACTGCACTCCAGCCTGGGTGAAAGAGCGAGACTCCGTCTCAAAAAAAAAAAAAAAAAAATGCAACTGCATTTGATATTCTAAGTATTTTATTTTGGATTTTTGCAGTAAGTTTGATATACATCTTTCACTTGTATGTTCTAGTAGAAGCTACCTAGCCTCACAGGAAATGTTGGGAAGTTTTCCATCGTTTTCTCTCTGGAATGGTTTGGATAATGGGGATTGTCTGTTATCCTCAATTAAACTATCTCTTCCTGGTGCCTTTTGAGAAAGGGGTTGGAATGTAGATTTTTCATGATGTATTTGATTCCTACACCATAGTGCTTTTAACCCAGAATCAGTCTTGAAATTCTTCACATTTTCTTGGAAGACACTGCCTTTCACAGGTATTGGAAATGTTTGATTGAGTGAGGCATTTTTTTTTTTAAAGCAATAATGTAAATAGGTATGTGGTCTCTAACATTAAAATAGTCAGGTGGGAAACTTCCAAATCTGCCACCTATTCTGTAGGTTCTACTTGATAACACTAATGGTACCACTTCATTTAATTTTATATAATTTTCTTTAGAAGTCTGCAGAAAGACAGGTTTACCATCATTTTTTAGGTGGAAGAAGTGAGAAAAAAAGGATTTACCTAATTCTGATAAAACCAATATAGGAACCGAAAACAAATGGCAAATAACTTTATAATGATGGGGAGAAATAAGCTAATGTCTAAAGCTGTTTCTTAGTTTTTTTTGTTTTTGTTTTTTGCTATTATTGAGACGAAGTCTCACTCTGTCGCCCAGGTTGGAGTGCAGTAGTGCAATCTTGGCTCACTGCAACCTCTACCTCCTGGGTTCCAGCGATTCTCCTGCCTCAGCCTCCTGACTGGCGCATGCCACTATGCCTGGCTAATTTTTTGTATTTTTAGTAGAGACGGGGTTTCACCGTGTCAGCCAGGATGGTACTGATCTCCTGACCTCATGATCCACCTGTCTCGGCCTCCCAAAGTGGTGGGATTACAGGCGTGAGCCACCATGCCTGGCCTGGTTTTTGTTTTTTAATCAAGAACTACCAGTAGAATAATTTCATTTAGAGATATAGAGGTTCCTTCCCCCCAAAAAAGTCAAGATTAAAAAAAAAAACTTCCTTGTGATGAATCCAGCTAGGGATGGGAGGGGTGGGGCTGGGAACCACTGATTTCCATTCACACTTTTTCTATGACACGTGATGCTTTAAATCTGGCATATAAACTAATTTGATTTAAAAAAAAAGAAGAAGAAAGTAAGAAAGATGGAACCTACCAAAGATGAAGTTGTCAGGCCGGAAAAGCTGTCCGAAAGGACCGGACCGCACGCTGTCCATGGTCCCTGGCTCTAAGTCCACCAGGGCGGCCCTGGGCACATATTTCTGAGCTGGAGGGGAAAAGAACCACCCACAAGAGTTACTTTCAGGTTTTTCTCAAGTGATTGACTCCCCCCTTTCAAGTCCCACCAGTTCTAGCTGCCTGGAATGGATCAACCGGAGTCTTTTCGGAGACGGTACAGGAACTTTCTAAGAATCACAGAATTAGCTGGGTGCACTGGCTTATCCCTGTAATCTCAGTACATTGGGAAGCCAAGGTGGGCAGATCGCTTGAACCCAGGAGTTCGAGACCAGCCTGGGCAACAGAGCAAAACCCTGTTTCTAAACACAAACAAAACGAAAAAACAAAAAAATCAGCTAAGTGTGGTTGGTGGTGTGCACCTCTCGTCCTAGCTACTCTGGAAGCTGAGGTAGCAGGATCATCTAAACCCAGTTGTGCCACTGTACTCCTAGCCTGGCGCTACAGAGTGAGACCCTGTCTTTTTTTTTTTTTTTTTTTTTTGAGACAGAGTCTCTCTCTGTCACCCAGGCTGGAGTGCAGTGGCCCGATTGCAAGCTCCGCCTCCCATTCTCCTGTCTCAGCCTCCTGAGTAGCTGGGACTACAGGAGCCCACCACCACGCCTGGCTAATTGTTTGTATTTTTAGTAGAGATGGGGTTTCACCGTGTTAGCCAGGATGGTCTAGATCTCCTGACCTTGTGATCTGCCCGCCTCGTCCTCCCAAACTGCTGGGATTACAGGCGTGAGCCACCACGCCCAGCCGAGACCCTGTCTCTTGAAAAAAAAAAAAAGAAAAAAAATCCCAGAACCTTAACATTGGAATGAGGAACGAGCCCAGGCATGACCTGGCAGAGGAGATTCCAGGAAGAGGCAGGATGAGAAATCAAGTCCCCTGACTTCCTGCCTACTGTATTTTCCAGCTCACCCTGACACCTCTTTCCTGTTAGGAAGTTTTACGACTTTAGCTCCATGGAAATAAACTATGTATTACAGAAAATTGCCCGGTCTGGAGGAAATTCTCTGCTTTGTGACACCTCCCCCATGCATACACATGCATGTGCCCATGTGCAGTCTGAGCACCTTGTTACCGGGAGCACTCCACTGGCTCTGTTTCCCCAGAGTCACTCTCATTTTGAGTCAGAGTGTTCTTGTGTGGAATTTTCATGCCAGTTGGGCTAGAACTTGTTCCCAGTGAGGACAAGGTTAACATGATTCCAAATAGGACCTGTTCTTCAACTCCTGTCCTGCAGTGCACACACCCCAGATCGAAAATGGATGTACCCAAGCTGGGCGAGGGGTTAACAGGAAGTGCAGTGTATACTGGAACTGTCCTTAGTGTCCTCTAGAAATTTCATCTTCCATGCCCTGATGTTCCCGGCCAGTCATTGCTGCATAAATTAATAAAACTCCACTAGTTGCTCAGAACTGCCTGCACTTTCAGCTTCCAGGGAGGTTTTAGAGGTCTGCAAGGGACCCGAAAAGTCACTTAAGAGAGCGTTTCTCAAATTTTTAGCCAAGGATCCCCAATAAGAGATACATTTTAAACTGAGGATAAAAAAAAAAAAAAAGCTTTGTTTTTCCCAAGGATCCTTGAGAAACGCTCTCATCTACTCTAACAGGTCTCGCTCTGTCACCCAGGCTGGAGTGCAGCGGCACGGTCACAGCTCACTGCAGCCTCGACCTCCTCGGCTCACGCCCTCAGTTAACTGGTACTACGGGTGCGGGGGGCACCACGCCCGGCTAATTTCAAAATTGTTGGAGATCGGGGCTGGAGGGGCCGGACTGTGGACTCCTGTGCTGCCCAGGCTGGTCCTGAACTCCGGGGCCCACACGACCCTCCGGTTTCGGCTTCCCAGAGCGCTGGGATCAGGGGCTTGAGCCACCGCGCCCGGCTGGACGGAGCAGGCCGGACAGGAACCGCTGCGCCGATTTCACGACGCGAACCAGCGCTCCGGCCCTCGGGATAGGCCGAATCCAGCTGCTTGAAAAAACTGACGGCGGATTTCCCGCCCCGGAGGAGCGAAGGGAGTGGCCGGGCCTCCCGCTACATCCCGGGAGAACTTTTGCCGAAGCACACGCGCCGCGCGGAGGCGGCGCGCGAGCGTCCACGCGGGTCCCGGCCGGGCAGGGCGCGGCGGCCGCGATACTCACACGATGACTCATTGTAGTAGACGCTGATTCTCTCCAGCTGCAGCGCCGAGTCTCCCACGTAGCCCCCGGCCGGGTCGATGCCGTGCTCATCGCTGATCACTTCCCAGAACTGGGCAGGGCCAGGCGAGGGGGACACACGCTCAGCACCCAGAGCCCCGGACGCCG
>NW_012114655.1:3738785-3748928 GCF_000951035.1 Colobus angolensis palliatus | reverse complement strand
TGGGGCGTGGCGGGGGAGCTTGTCGGGGTCTCTGATCCCTGCGCCCCCGGCCGCCCCCGGGCGCACGTTCTCAGGGCCTCCCCGTCCTGCTGTTGCGGTCTCCGGAGATCCAGGGGCCCTTCCGAGCGGGGTTCAGCTCCAGTGACTACAGGGCTGGATCCGACCGTGAACACCCTCTGCGCCGGGTCTACGCAGCCTGCCCCTCGCGCGTTAGCGAAGAAATGCGCTTCGGCCCGGGAGGGCGCGCGAGCCCGTCTTCCTGGCCGGTCTTGTGTGGTGGAGAGTAATGACCTCTGATGCGGGCCAGGTGACTTGGATTTTAATGACCGCTGATGCGGGCCGGGTGACTTGGATTTTAATTCTAGCTGTTTTTAGTTAGCTCTGCGCTTCGGCGGTCTCCTCTGTTAACGGAGAAGGTTACTTAACCGTAGGGCACCACCGAGAGCCTTTCAGCCTCCAGAATGCGGGATGCTCCGGCCTCTGCGGTCACCGCGTGCGTGCATCAGGGCTTTTGCGGGAGTTTCCTCCCTTGAACGCTTCAGACTGGGACCTCCGGGGGAGCCTCTGCGTCCCCTCCCAGGCCCTTGGAAACGCCGCACAGGAGGAAGCGATGATGTTCTGTAATTTGCACTGGCACTTTCTTTTTAGATAGATGAAAACTTTGGGAAAATCCTAAGTGTTTGTGTACATGTTTGCGTGTTTGGAAGGGAGTGGAGAACTTTAAAAGTTTTTCTTTTGGAGTTTTGCAAATGTTTCCAAATTAAGGAATTTTTTTTTAAGCCTTGGGTCCCCGCGTCCCCACTGCTCTCTCCACCCCGGTGCTTCTCCTCGGCCTTCTTATGGGTCCCCACACCTCTTTACACAGCCACACGCCCAGGTCGCAGAGGAGGCGGCCACAGCCCAGCTCCTGCGCTCCCGTTTCAAACTTTGAGCCTGAGATTACCCAGCCACCTTCTCCTGAGTCCTCAACACCCTTATTTAGGCTGTTTGTTTCCGTTGCTTAATTATTGACTCCAACGAGCGCTACCTTAACCCATCTGGCCGGCCCGGAGTCTAGTGCGGGGAGCCCAGAGCGGAGGGCCTGTGCATCCCTGGAGGGACCCCTCCTCCAGCTTTCGTCTCTCTCTCTAAGAAATCCAGCCATCAGGTGGTTTAAAAGAGTCTACTTTAGAAGCTTTGGTCTTTTGCTGAAATAACCACCCCTTCAGTGCTAGTCCTTGGTCTGGAATTTAGCTCCAGGGGTCTGATCGAGCCAGAAAGTAGGTCTAGTTAGCGTGGCCTCAGGAAGTCCGTTGTCACTTGGATTTGACAAGGGACAAGCCGACCTGCTGGTTTCTGGGCTCCTGCTCGCTCTGCCCTCTGCGCTGTCTGCAGGGATTGGTACCCGCGGAGTGCGCTCTGTCTGGAGCAACGCGGTGCTGGAGGAGTGAGGAGACCGGGAGGGGAAGATACGCAAAGCGTGTCTCCCTTCCCTCCCGTCAGAGGGAAGACACAAGGGATTCCCCGCAGAATGAACCAAGGCCTCCCCAGGAAGGACATGGGGACAGTTCTGCTGTGCGAAGCCTGAATTCACGTTTCCTTCCTAAAATGGCTCCAGGTCTCTCTGCAGCCTTGGCCTCTCTTTGAATCCCAGCCCTGACTTCCCTGGTGTCTGTTGGCCACCCCCTTCTGCGAGCCGGCAGGGGAAGCCCTGACCTGTCCGCCTGGCCTGGGGCTCTCCAGGCTCTGGTCCCCCTACCTTCACTCCCCCGGGCGAGGCTGTTTGTGACGCGGTGTGGCCAAATGCACACAAGCCGCAAAAGTCATAGAGGATACATTCTCTCCTCCTACCTTAAAAAATACACCGTGGTATCTGGAAAGCCGGGTTCCAGTTTGGAATTCTCAGGCTAGGCCGGGCACAGTGGTTCACGCCCTGTAATCCCATTACTTCCCAAAGCTGACACAGGAGGATTGCATGAGCCCAGGACCTTGAGACCAACCTGGGCAATATAGTGAGACCCCTGTCTCTACAAAAAGTTAAAAAATTAGCCAGGCATGGTGGTACATGCCTGTACCCAGCTTGCTCCAGAGTCTGAGGTGGGAGAATTGACAGCTTGAACCTGAGAGGCGGAGGTTGCAGTGAGCTGTGATCATGCCACTGCATTCGAGCCGGGATGACAGCGTGCAACCCTGTCTCAATTAAAAAAAAAAAAAAAAGAAAGAAAATAAAAAAAAAGAAATCAGGAGAATTCTTGGGCTCCTCGTTGATTTGCATTAGGACGTGGAAGTGGGGCGGCTGGTCTCAGCCCTCAGTCCTCACTTTCAACACCCACCTTTCTCCCCACCTCCAATTCTGTGCCACACAGAGATGGGTCTCCTGGTACATGCCTGCGGACCCTTCAGTCCTCACCCACTCACAGCCATCCCAGGCCACCCTGCAGGAGGAAGGGGCCCTAGGAGTAGGTTTGGGGAGGTCTGGGCAGGGACTCCTGAGGTCTGGGGGCTGAGGTGCCATCTAGGAGCCGTGGGCACATCCCAGTGGCCCCGTAGGGAGGGGGCAGGCCAAGGACAGGGCTCCTCGCCTGAGTCGAAGGCAGTGATGGCATTCATGACTTGGTGCTCTGGGTGAGCCACATTACCCATGCATTCCTGTCTGCCCGCTTTCCTCCTCCTCTTGCTGTCTCTTCCATGCCTTTGATTAAAGTCGTGTTTCTCAGAACGCCTGCTTCTGCTGCATGCGTGTGTAGTGAGGATTCCAGGCTCACTGTCCAGGTTTGAGTGCTGGTGTTTACACACACCTGGACCGTGGGAGATGCCTGATGGGTGTCTCTTCCTCTCCCGCCCTTCTCTGAGCTGCACTGAGGAAGAAGACAGGAGGGTCTCATCCTCTCCAAATGCTGAGAAGTCCCTGGGGAAGGGGACCCGGAGGGGCCGATCTGGCTCTTGAATTGGGCTGGTCATGGCCATGGGTGGTGTCATTTTCAACTAAACCCCCAAATCTGGAAAAATGAACGACATGAGACCCTGGCGTTTTTATGTGGCGTTCTTCTTGGTGGATAAAGGATGGCGCTTCTCCAGAAAGAAGTGGGCATTTCACCTGCCAACTGTGCAGGGAGAGGCAGAGGCTGGGACAAGAAGTGGAGGGCGGGAGGGTGCCGTGGGGAGGCTGGGAAGGCTGGGCCGCCCCGGTGTTGACCTCTCTCTGGGCCCTGGGTGTTGCCACGTGGACTTCAGGGACAGAAACACACTTGCTCCTCCCCACTGCCTCGCTGGGGAAAGGAACCTGCGGCCAGGAGAGCAGGCATCAGTTTTGAGTTAGGCTGGCAATGAGCTCTCCTGCTCTGTGGCACCTTCAGCGAAGCGTTGTCAGAATTTACTCTCTGCAGGTTCTGGGAAGGGCAGCCACGGTCCTCTGGATATGGCGAGTGGGCACCGGGGCCAGTATCGATGGGTGGAGGAATGTAACCCTGACCCATGGTATTCTGAGGCCAGTTGGCCTGAGTGGTCTTGGTTACAAATGGGGGCGTCGAAGTTTATAAAGGCGGTCTGGGGACCTGCTAAACGCTAGACTGTGTTTGCGCCGTCGAGTTAATGTATTCTCTTGGGTTCTAATTCTTTGGAAAAATAATATTTCATACTTGCTTTGGCAGCATGTATATTAGAATTGGAATCATACAGAGAAGACTAGTGTGACATTGCACAGAGATGACATGAAAATTCATGAAGCATTTCATACTAATTTTTTTTTTTTGAGACAGTTTCATTCTGTCACTCAGGCTGGAGTGCAGTGGTGAAATCTTGGCTCACTGAAACCTCGCCTCCTGGGTTCAAGTGATTCTCTTGCCTCAGCCTCCCAAATAGCTGGAATCACAGGTGCATATCACCACACCCAGCTAATTTTTGTGTTATTAGTAGAGGCAGGGTTTCACCATGTTGGCCAGGCTGGTCTTGAACTCCTGACCTCAGGTAATCCTCCTGCCTCTGCCTCCCAAAGTGTGGGATTACAGACGTGAGCCACGGTGCCTGGCCTAAAAAAAATTTTTTTTTTTTTTTTTTTTGAGACGGAGTCTTGCTCTGTCTCCCAGGCTGGAGTGCAGTGGTGTGATCCTGGCTCACTGCAAGCTCCGCTTCCCAGGTTCACGCCATTCTCCTGCCTCAGCCTCCCAAGTAGCTGGGACTACAGGCACCTGCCACCACGCCCGGCTAATTTTTTGTATTTTTACTGGAGATAGGGTTTCACTGTATTAGCCAGGATGGTCTCGATCTCCTGAACTTGTGATTCGCCCGCCTTGGCCTCCCAAAGTGCTGGGATTACAGGCGTGAGCCACCGTGTCTGGCCAAAATTTTTTTTAAAGAAAAATAATATTTCACAGAGTATTTAAAAAAATATATTTGATCAATCAGAGAACCATGCTCACAGGCCAAATGGATGTGAGAGGAGCCTGTTCCAGAGAGTCCCAGGGAGTGCCTGGGACGGGGCAACCCAGCATAGTACAAGGGCTCTCAGGTCAGACTGCTGGGGCGGGCCTGACTCTAGAGGCATGTGCTTTATGACGGGCCAGTAGTTCATATGACTGGCCTCGGTGCACCTTGAGACCCTCATCTGTAACGTGGGATCCCAGAGCACCCAGCGCTGAGGGTGGTGTGTGAATCAGGCAAGACGGCCCTCACTGGAGGCTGGCTGTCGACGGCAGGCTCTCCCTGCATCTGCAGGGCCCAGGGTGAGTGTGCAGATGGGGACCCACGTGGCACATGACTGGGTTTAAAGTTATGGAATATTACTAATAATATGTTTTATTTTCATGCTTTGGCAAACATGTACTTTTCTGTCGCTCTAATGGGCCAGGTTTGAACGGAGAACTTCCCGGTGGGTCGCTCAGAATTCTCTGCTGATTTGGACCACATTGGAGAGCTGGCCCCAGCCCTCAGCCATTTCCAGGCATCAGTATCATTCATCCCAATCTCTTCTGTTTGTCTCTACAAAAGTTATAGGAAAAGGCAAGAGAAAACCCAACCTATTGTTAGGAGACAGCGATGAACAGAACCAACCCCAGGCCTGGTCCAGATGTTGGAACTATCCAACAGGACTTTAAAACAACTATGACAAACATGTTGACGATCTAAGTGGAGAAGTGGACACCGTACGTGAACAGATGGGGAGTGGCAGCCAAGATAGAAAGTATACAATGCATGGAAGAGATTTTAGGAGGAGGATGATGGCACCGTGTGGAAGATGGGAGGGCACAGAGGTGTTAGGACAGTACAGCTGGCTCTTGGTATTCTTGCGGGATTGGTTTCAGGATCTCCTTTGGATGCCAAAATCCAAGGATGCTCAAGTCCTTTATATAAAAGGGCTTAGCATTTGCTTCTAGCCTGCTGTGTACTTTAAATCATCTCCAGATTACTTATACCTAACACAGTGGAAATGCTATGTGAATAGTTATGCTGTATTGTTGTGGAGGGAATAATGACAAGAAAAAAAGCCCATATGTGTTCAGTAGAGATGTAATTTTTTTCTGGGTATTTCCAATCCACCGTCAGTTGAATCCATCAATGTGGAACCCGCAGATACAGAGGGCCAGCTGTGCTGCTAGAGTGGGTAATGACAGGGAAGTCTGTGGCAGAGCTTTGTTGTTCAAGGAGGGTCTTGATATTTGTTCTGGTTTCAATTTTAGCAAAATTGATGTTGCTCTGATAGAAGCTCCTGTCAAACTGATTGATGTCTTATCTTTCTTAGTGCCTTAAACTCAATCTTATTCAGACATGTTATAACAAGGTCATGTGAGTTTATTTTGGTGTAAAAACATTCTGAAATCCATGCATAGTTTTTTCATAATACACATTCTCCATGAGCCTTTTGAAGACAGTTTGCCTCTTACATTGATTTAAGACCAACTGACAGGTGAGCAACAGTTTGAGGAATTTGGGGAAGGGTGACTGGACTCTGAGTGTGAATTCTGAGGGAGTGGAATGGAGGGTGAGCTCCAGCTACAGGGCCCACCCTGTGCTAGCCCTGGTCACTTCCCAGCCTTCCAGGTGCCCGGGAACCACTCTCCCCAGCTGCCCTGGGCACTCCCAGCCAGGGCAGGAAGCATCTGTCTGGGAAGTCCGGCCACTGCCTTCTGGGCTATGATCTGGGGCAACAGTGCCTCCTGTGGCAGGGAACACCCAGGGCAATGTCTTTAGAGGCCTGCAGATTCATTAGATTTTCAGTTATTACCATTTTAAAAATGAGTTAAGTCCTTCCAGGCTCAGAATTTCAAAGGACAGCAATCACCTCTGGTTTTACTTTAAGAAGCAGGAGCCTCAACTTCACAAAGACCTGAGGTGGCCTCTCTGGGAGGCCCTGCCCAGTGTGAGCTGCAGGGTGGCCCCCGAGGACTTGCCTCCACGGGCCTCCTTCCTGTGATGATGCGTCAGGAGGTGGTGGGGCAGGAGTCCTGCCGTATCGGCGGTCACACGCAGGCAGCTCTCAACCAGAGCTTCGAGGTCAGCGGCCTGGCCCCAGCATGGGCCACTTGTTGCGCTAGGAAATGTTGATTGACCCCTTTTGTTGTTTTTGTTTTACTAAATCTCCAACAGGCATTTTGAGGACAATTGTGGATAATTGATGTTATTAATAACAGTAATAATGTTAGTAATAATTGATGTTATTATAATTATTTTTTGAGACGGAGTTTCACTCTTGTGGTCCACGCTGAAGTGCAATGGCATGATCTTGGCTCACCACAACCTCCGCCTCCCGGGTTCAAGCGATTCTCCTGCCTCAGCCTCCCGAGTGGCTGGGATTACAGGCATGTGCCACCACGCCCAGCTGATTTGGTATTGTTAGTAGAGACAGAGTTTCTCCATGTTGCTCAGGCTGGGCTCGAACTCCCGACCTCAGGTGATCTCCCCTCCTCAGCCTCCCAAAGTGCTGGGATTACACGCATGAGCCACCGCGCCCTGCCATTTGATGTTATTTTTTAAATTTGATGATGACATTGAGATTATGTAGGAGCTCCACACTGAAGAGCCATGATCATACAACTGACTTTTAAATGCTTCACAACAGGGTGTGTGCGCGTGTGTTCACACTGAGACAGAAAGCGCATGTGGAGATAAATTAACTAGTGGAGAAAAATTAACTGTAGGTGAATCTAGGAGAACGGTACAGGTGTTTGCTTTATTACTGTATTCTTTTTTCAACTTTCCCATATGTTTGAGAACTTTTAAAATAAAATATTGGGGGCAGGGGATGAAGAGTGAATGCTTCAGCCCAATGAGTGGGGGACGGAGGCATCCTGGTACCAAGTCTCCAAGTCCTGTAGATAAGAAGCCGCCACCAAGAGGGTAGTGCTGGGCTTTCTCTCTTCCCCGTGGACAGAGAAGGGACAGACGAGCACACGGTGCCAGGCGGCGGAGGGACACAGTGGCTGGAAGGGAGGACAGCGTCCGGGAAGGGCTTCCACGGGCGGGACGTCTTCAATCACGGGCAGTCTCTTTGCTCTGTCACCACTGAAACGTGAAGGGGAGGGAGGGGAGACTTGAATCTCTACACTTCTAGGGCTCTGAGGTGCCCCCATAATCGCCTGCTGGTCAGTGAGGGGCACAGCCCCTTCCGGCTAATTCCACCGCACCAGCATGACCAAGCACCTCTCGTGCTGGGTAGAGAGGCAGTGGACCGCTGACCGCTGTCGGGGTGATGAGTCCGTCGAAGTCTCTGGGGAGGACGTGTGCTGAAATGCACCCGGGGTTCTGTGTTTGGGTGCGTTTGGACGGTGGCAGTGGTCTGGGGACGGGGCATAGCTCTGCACCTCCCCCTGGGCTGGTTTTGTGTGGGGTTGGGAACAAAATAAAGAACCTGTTTATATACTTTTCCTAGACAAGAGCAAGAATCCAGAAAGGGTTGGGATGTCTGATTAGAAAATATTTCTGTTTTTGTGGAAGTGCTAAATCGCTAGAGTGATAGAGGAAGTCCCATGTGAAAGGTTTTGATCCACATAGAAGATGAACTGTAAAGCTCATAGCGCCTCTTTCCCTGCATGCTTCAGTTATCGGTTTAGACAGAATCAGTTTCCTCCTTGGCCAGTGAGTAAAACCGGATGATCTTTAAATTTCCTCCAGCTCTCACATCCAGTGACTAATCAATAAATAATAAATTTAAGTGCTAACTTAAATTAAACAAAACCAGTTGCCTGTAATCCCAGCACTCTGGGAGGCCCAGGTGAGTGATCAGTTGATGTCAGGAGTTTGAGACTATCCTGGCCAACATGGTGAAACCCCGTCTCTACTAAAAAAAAAAAAAAAAAAAAATTAGCCAGATGTGATGGTGGGTGCCTGTCATCTCAGCTACTCAGGAGGCTGGGTCAGCAGAATTACTTGAACCCGGGAGGCAGAGGTTTCAGTGAGCCAAGATTGCGCCACTGCACTCCAGCCTGGGCAACAGAGCTAGACTCCGTCTCAAAAAAACCCCAAAAAACAAAACCCAGTAGACACAACTCCCTCTACAAGGCCTGCTTGCCACATTTTGTCTATTTTATCTATTTCTCTATTAATTATAGTTGATTTGCCTATTCTATTGTAAAAGATCTTGATATCAAGGAATTTATTTGACTTCCTCTTTTACAAAACATTTCTTTATTTTTAATAGACAAAAATTGTGTACGGTTATTGTGTACAACATGTTTGGAAAGAGTGTGGACCATCGAGCTATCTTTGTTTTTTTTTTTTTTTGAGACGGAGTCTCACTCTGTCACCCAGGCTGGAGTGCAGTTGCCTGGGACTACAGGCGCCTGCCACCACGCCCGACTAATTTTTTGTATTTTTAGTAGAGACAGGGTTTCACCATGTTAGCCAGGATGGTCTCGATCTCCTGACCTTGTGATCCGCCCGCCTCGGCCTCCCAAAGTCCCGGTATTACAGGCGTGAGCCACCGTGCCCAGCCTTGCATCGAGCTATTCATGTATGCATTACCTCGCATACTTATTCTTTTGTGACGAGAACACCCAAACTCTATTCTCTTAGCAATTTTCAGGAACATGATACATTGTTACTAAGCACAGTGACCATGTTGTAACAGCTCTCAGCGACTTATTCCTCCTATTACTGAAATTGTGTTTCCTTTGACCAACATCTCCTCGCCACCTCATTTCATCTCTTGTAAGACGATAGTGAGCATCTCTCCATGAAGTCCACAATGAAGAATAAGTATGTGTGTAGAGAGTTGAGTGCAGCAACTCCAGTCTGTAACGCGTGTGATCTGACAACTGTCTCATGCTAAGGGGCTGGCTGTCCGGTACAGCAGTTCAGCACACGGGGTGCATATCCCACGCACCGCTGTGATGGGGGGCTTTTCCCTGCGGAGCATGACCCGTCTGTCTTCAGTGCGTTTTAGTAGGAAGGGCTTTGAGTGAGGTGACAGGACCCTTGGCTTAGTCCCTGAGGAACCCCTAAATAGCTGTGTGGCCTCTGAGCCTCAGCGTCTTCCTCTGCAACACCGGGGGGGTTGAATGAAGCCACATGTAAGGAGCCCAAACTCCTGGGCTGCCCCAGAGCCCCACTGTCACACGCCCCAACACATTTGTGGACCTTCAACCTCCACCCTCCCAGCCTGGCCCCTGGTCCTGAACACACGCTGGCGGGGACTGGTGGCTGTAGCAGGAGCTGGGAGGAGGGGAGAGAAGCTCCAGGATGGGCAGGCGGAGCCAGGTGAAGACCAACTCTGAAGTCTCCCAACCGGAGACTGAGGGTGGGAGCAGGTGAAGTAAGGAAAGGCACCCTCACCCTGGGATTTCTGAAAGCAGCAGAAACAGAACAGCTGTCTTACGTGGGGCTCACACATGTTTGAAAATGTTCTTTTGTTGTCTTTGGGGCTCACATGTTTACAAATCCTCTTGGGGCTTATATGTTTGAAAATACTCTTTTATTACTTTTCCATTAAAAAGTAATAGATGAGGTTGGGTGTGGTGGCTCATGCCTGTAGTTCCAGCACTTGGGGAGGCTGAGGCGGGCGGATCACCTGAGGTCAGGAGTTTGAGACCAGCCTGGTGAACATGGTAAAGCCCCATCTCTACTAAAAATACAAAAATTAGCCGGGCGCGGTGGCTCAAGCCTGTAATCCCAGCACTTTGGGAGGCCGAGACGGGCGGATCATGAGGTCAGGAGATTGAGACCATCCTGGCT
>NW_012114655.1:3737019-3738573 GCF_000951035.1 Colobus angolensis palliatus | reverse complement strand
TCGTAGAATGTGGGGAGGCTGAGGCACGAGAATTGTTTGAACCTGGGAGGAGGAGATTTCAGTGAGCTGAGATCGTGCCACTGCACTCCAGCCTGGGCGCCAGAGCAAGACTCTGTCTCAGGAAAAAAAAAAAAAAGAAGGAAAAAAAGTAATAGATGATAATAGATGAATCTTGTAAGATGAAAAAATTCTGGAGATCTGTTGCAGAACAATGTGAATATGTTTAATGCTACTGACCTGTACATATAAAAATGGTTAAGATTTTATGAGACATATATATAGATATATATGAGATACATAATAACATATTATATGTAATTATTATTTTTTTGAGACGGAATTATGCTCTTGTTGCCCAGGCTGGAGTGCCATGGCGTGATTTTGGCTCACCACAATCAGTCCACAGGGGTAAAAACAGCTTAAAAAAGGAAAGCCCATCCGCCTCTGGGACTTCTGCCCTTCACCTCTGAAAAGACCCTCACCCACTTCCCTCCCCTCCTCCCGGCCCCTTCCCCATCTCTGGATCTTTTGGATCTGCTCGTCTTTCTTCCTGCCCTTCCTGCCACCAGCTGAACTGTTGCATAATCAACAGCTGCCAGCAAAGATATCTAAAACTGCTGCACTTTCTCAGTTAAAAGCACAAATGGAATGTTCATTCTTTTTTTAAGCTATTTTTACCCCTGTGGATTGGATTAAATCAACTTGATCTTCACTGTCTGCACCTCCAGGCTAGGATGAGCCCATGTGCTCTTTTTCAGGTCCCAGGTCCCAGATTCCAGGTGGGCAGGACATCCCACCTCCTGTCTGTACCTGTCATGCGTGTCCGTGTGAAGAGACCACCAAACAGGCTTTGTGTGGGCAACACGGCTGTTTATTTCATCTGGGTGCAGGCGGGCTGAGTCCGAAAAGAGAGTCAGTGAAGGGAGATAAGGGTGGGGCCGTTTTATAGGGTTTGGGTAGGTAAAGGACAATTACAGTCAAAGGGGGGTTGTTCTCTGGCGGGCAGGAGTGGGGGTCACCAGGTGCTCAGTGGGGGAGCTTTTTGAGCCAGGAAAAGGACTTTCACAAGGTAATGTCATCACCTCAGGCAAGGACCAGCCATTTTCACTTGTTTTGTGGTGGAATCTCAGCAGTCAAGGCGGGGCAGGGCATTTGCACTTTTGTGATTCTTCAGTTACGTGCAAGTCACAGGAGATGTGAGGGCTTGGCTTGGGCTCAGAGGCCTGACAGTACCCACCACAGCCTCTGCGCGCACCAAGCCCTGCCCCAGCAGAGGATCCCGCCTTTCACATTCAGCAGTCCCACCTCCAGTACTAGAATGTACGTTCCTGACGGTTCAAGAGGACACTTCCTGCGTGTTGTGCATAAGACTCAGCGTGTTACTTCCTATGCCAATGCCCTTAGCGAATGATTGTGAATGGAGAGACTAGGACGGCAGAAAACCTGCCGTGCAGGACTTTCCCTTTCTTTTTTTTTTTGAGACGGAGTCTCGCTCTGTCGCCCGGACTGGAGTGCAGTGGCCGGATCTCAGCTCACTGCAAGCTCCGCCTCCCG
>NW_012114655.1:3736077-3736506 GCF_000951035.1 Colobus angolensis palliatus | reverse complement strand
CGCTTGTGGCCCGTGCCCGGCCCGGGCACCTCTCGCCACCTCGGTCCTGTCCAGGGCGGACATCGTCCACTTTCTTACCGATGAGGGAGCCGAGCCTGGGAGAGGCCAAGAGACGTGCCCGGGCGCACACTCGGCCCCCAGCTGCTGGCCGTAGAAACGGGGCCCCGGAGGTCCGGGGGGTCTGCTCCGCGGGGTGCCCGGGCCTGCAGCTGCGGCGGACTCGCTCAGAACCAGATCCACGGGAGGGACCCCGCTGTGCGGCGCCCACTCCTGGGCGGGGAGATCTGCCCCGGGAGACACGGGGTCACCAGGCTTTCCTCGTGGGATGCGGTTTTTCTCCGGGGCGCCCCTCCACCCTCGCCTGCTCTCCTGGCTTCTGCTGGGAGGAGCGGCTGCTCGGCAGCTCGGGCTGGCCCCGGCCTTTCCCTG
>NW_012114655.1:3734097-3734436 GCF_000951035.1 Colobus angolensis palliatus | reverse complement strand
AAAAAATCAATCAATCAATAAAAACCCCTTTCATTATAGAACATTAAAAACATACCCAAATCAGAGACTAGAATAATGGAAGCTCATGTATCCATCACCCAACTTCATTTGAAACAGATCTTAACAACTGTACCTGTTTCTTAAAGAAAAGAAACAAAAGGGTGTGGTAGTATCTGATTTATAGTAAATATTTTCATACACTTTTTTCAGGAAAAAATGGGCAAATAAATGGGTCAAATATTTTGAAGATACTATATTGAACTCCTCTTAGCCCTTTCTTTCTCCTTAGTGTGAAAATTAAAGGGGGTCCTTCCCAAGCATCTGAGCTTGCTATATGCC
>NW_012114655.1:3727917-3733187 GCF_000951035.1 Colobus angolensis palliatus | reverse complement strand
GTCTCGGCCTCCCAAAGTGCTGGGATTACAGGCTTGAGCCACCGCGCCCGGCTTTTTATTTATTTTGTTTGAGAGTCAAGGGTCTCTCTATGTTGCCCAGGCTGTTCTTGAACTCCCGGCCTCAATGATCCTCCCATCTCAGCCTCCTGAGTAGACTTCAGGCTCTCTAGTGGTTTAATTGAATAAGATGATGTAGACAATGGCACTGTAGAGGCCTGGCTGACCCAGCGTGCCTGAGGAGGCACCTGTGCCAACCGTCTCTCACAGTCCCGGAGGGGAAGAGGACTGGATGGGTTTGTCTTCTGCTCTGCACCCCCGGGATTTTGGAGGTGGCTTTCAGAGAGATCCCAAGGCTGATCACAAGGGGACCATCAGGGTTGCCCCAAGGCCAGCCCTGCCTCCCCAGGGGACCCCCCAGGTGGCACCCATGCTAACATCCCCTGTTCAACAGCTGCACCCAGGCTGCCTCCCTGAGCCTCCTGGAGTGACCACTCCGAAGGGGCTCCTTCCCTTTGTCGTGGTCTTGTTGAAAGACTGTATTGTTATTTAACATTTCTGCTTCACACTCACAGAGGTTGCAGGGAAATAAAAGAAGCTAAAGAAAGAAGTACACGCTGCAGGATTGGGGCGGGTTCAGGGCAGAGCATTGGAGAGCCCCGGTTGTGGACTTGAGAGGTCTCTACATGTTGGCTTGTGGAGGAAGTGGGGCCCTTTTGGGGAGATGCTGGATCAAGCACAAAGGCACTGCCC
The DNA here is from genome assembly GCF_000951035.1 of Colobus angolensis palliatus. Classification (NCBI taxonomy): domain Eukaryota; kingdom Metazoa; phylum Chordata; class Mammalia; order Primates; family Cercopithecidae; genus Colobus; species Colobus angolensis. The sequence continues at coordinate 3,732,437 of NW_012114655.1, read as the reverse complement.
TGCGGTAGGGAAGCTGGACAGGAGGGATTTAAAAAAAGAAAAAAAGTAACTCAAGAGGATAGAATTATAACCTGTGGGTAGAAGTTTTAGGGACCCGGATATTTGGCTAACCCCCCCCCCCCAATTAGCTGGGCCTGGTGGACCTGTAGTCCCAGCTACTGGGGAGGCTGAGGTGGGAGAATCTCTTGAGCCTGGGAGGTCAAGACTACAGTGAGTTGTGATCATGCCACTGCACTCCAACCTGGGCAACAAAGCAAGACTTTGCCTTAAAAAAATAAAATACACCCTAACACAGACAAAACTGCACAAGTTGAATGAGCTCCTGTTGCAGCGGCTGCCATGTCTAAGTGTTCCAGCCAAGGATGGTGAACAGCACGAGGGTCTTGAGGAGGAGGATGTCTGTGTACATTCCTAACATCTGACACTCAGCTCCCAACCCTGGCGCATTTTATCCTTTGAGGAGATGATTTTTTCCTAAAGTAAATTATTATTTGGAGTAAATCCTAAGTCAAAGCATGACTCCTAATTCTTCTGTTAGGTATAGGAGTGAGTCGAACCTTTCAGGTTTTTATTTTGTTTGTGTGGCGGGTGAGCAGTGACCCACTGGGCCAGTGGTGCGGTGGTAAAATAATTTACCAAGACAGCTGTAGGTAAAGAAGAGAAGATTTATTAGAGAAAGTAGGAAAATGTGTTGCAAGGTTGCAGTGGGTGGAATCAGCAGAAGAGGAGCTAGCTGCCTGGCAGGAGACCAAGGCCGGCTGGGGAGTTTATAGAATGGAACTTGGGCTGATTGATAACTAACTTCCGTTTTCCTATCCGCCTAGGTGTTTGATAAATTGAGGTGTTTGTTGATAAGCAGGAAGTTTGTGAGCTCTGTGCGTTTTCTGCTCGGGAGGGCCACATGTCCTGGGCCGTAAAGAAAAAAAGACCCACAGCGTGCAGCCTCCTCTCTTTGTTTATCCGTCCTGGACCATGGAGGAAGGCAGACCCATCGCTCATCTGCTTTATCTCTGCTTTCACCTGGTCCCGCCAGCCTGGCTCCTTTTTTCTAATTAGGACTCCGCAGTTTGCATGGTTTCCTTTTTTGGTTTTTTAAAAAAGAGATAGAGTCTCACTCTGTCACCCAGGCTGGAAGTACAGTGGTGTGGTCATCACTCACTGCCGCCTCGACCTCCTGGGCTCAAGTGATCCTCCTGCCTCAGCCTCCCAAAGTACTGGGATTACAGGTGTGAGTCACACAGATGAAGACAGCCTTTGTAAGTCTGAGGTCTAAGCACATACCACTGAGGCAGGTGTTGGTGTATGGCTTGAAAGTGATCCTGCCTTCGTTGTCTTCCCACATGTCATTCCCGTGAGCTGCGTGTACAGATACGTGACTGTGGGGGCTGCGCGGCTGCAGGCTGGAGCCCGGGAAGAGCTGATGTCGCAGCGCCACCCGCAGGGCCGTCTTCTCTTAAGGCCTTCGATCCAGTGGATGAGGCCACTCCCTAATGGGCAACCTGGAGGTCGTCTGCTTTAGGTAAAGTCCACGGCTTTAAATGTTAGTCTCATCTTCAAAAATACCTTTCATAGCAGCATCGGGATTGGGGTTTCACCAGAAACTGGGTGCCGTGGCTGGCCAAGCGGACACATCAAGTTACCATCACAAGCAGTAACGTCACAATGGCTGGGTGCGTGGGGGGCTGTAGAAAAAACACTGCTTTTTCTCTCCACTCTCACTCTCCATACAGACTATTTCACCTCAGGTCACCGAAACATGTGGGATTTCTCTCCACAGGCAACCCGTTCTCCAGCAGACACCAGCTGGGTGTCCTCTCCTTCAATTCCACTCTGACACTGTCCTCTTGGAGATGGCATCGGACACCACAGGCTGAGGGCTCAGACCTCAAGGCCGCCCTCACTTTTCATGCCCATTGCAAGCCCCAAGCTGTGACAAATCTCAGTTCCCCTGATCCCCAGCTTAAAGGTGGTTCATTTGCTAGGGTAGCTCACAGAACTCAGGGAAACACTTTATATATGTTTACCCTTGTATTATGAAGGATATTACAAAGGACACAGATGAAGACACTCATGGGGAAGGCATGTGGGGCAGGGCGTGGAGCTTCCATGGCCTCCTTGGACACCACCATCTCAGAGCCTCTACATGTTCTCTCTCTGGAAGCTCCTCGAGCCCTGTAGCTTGGGGGTTTCTCTGGAGGCTTCATTACATAGGCATAATTAATTACCTCACTGGCCACTGGTGATGGACTCAACCTTCAGCTCCTCTCCATTCCCCAGAGGTTGAGGGATGCAGCTGAAAGTCCTGACTCACTAATCACAGGGCTGGTTTCCCTGGCAACCAGCCCCCATCCTGAGGTCATGCAGGAGCCCACCAAGAGTCTCCTCAAAAGATGCTCCTGGCCGGGTGCGGGGGCTCATGCCTGTCATCCCAGCCCTTCGGGAGGCCAAGGCAGGTGGATCGCTTGAGCCCAGGAATTTGAGATCAGCCTGGACAACATAAGGAGACTTCATCTCTACAAAAAATAAAAATGAGTAGCCGGGCGTGGTGGTGTACAGCTGTAGTCACAGCTACCCAGGAGGCTGAGGTGGGAGGATCACTGGAGCCCAGGAAGCTGCAGTGAGCTGTGATCACACCACTACACTCCAGCCTGGGTGACAGAGCGAGATGCTGTCTTGAAAAAAAAAAAAAAAAGGCCGGGCGCGGTGGCTCAAGCCTGTAATCCCAGCACTTTGGGAGGCCGAGACGGGCGGATCACGAGGTCAGGAGATCGAGACCATCCTGGCTAACACGGTGAAACCCCGTCTCTACTAAAAAAATATAAAAAACTAGCCGGGCGAGGTGACGGGCGCCTGTAGTCCCAGCTACTTGGGAGGCTGAGGCAGGAGAACGGCGTGAACCCGGGAGGCGGAGCTTGCAGTGAGCTGAGATCCGGCCACTGCACTCCAGCCTGGGCGACAGAGCGAGACTCCGTCTCAAAAAAAAAAAAAAAAAAAAGATGCCCCCATAACCCAGGAAATTCCAAAGGATTTAGGAGCTCTGTGTCAGCCATTCCTATCACTCAGGAGATGACAGATTTTAGGACATCCATGTCAGGAATGGGGGCAGAGGCCACATACGTATTTTTCATTATATCAAAATATCACAGGGGTCCTGGTGCCCTGGCCTGGGCTTGGAGTGGCAGGGAGAACCCGGCTCCCAGCAGTGGTGGCCCGAAGATGTCTCACAGGTGGCTGCGGGAGTTGCTGCAGTGACCTTCACAGACTGGCCTCCAACAGTCACAGCCAGTGGGCACCTCAGGCGAGGCCTGGGTGGAACACAGCTCGCCATAGTCAGAGAGTGTCCCCCAGTGCCTTGGCACATGAGCCCCTGGGGCATGAAGCAGAGGAGACCACTCAGTGGAGTGGAGGCTCAGAATAAAAGGCACTGCACTGACCATCAGATTTTTAAAGCAATAGCTCATGCCTGTAATCCCAGTCCTTTGGGAGGCTGAGGTGGGAGGATTACTTGTGTCCAGGAGTTGGAGAGCAGCCTGGGCAACATAGTAAGATCCTGTTGCTAAAAAAAAAAAAAAAAAAAAAAAAAAAAAAGATGCCCCCATAACCCAGGAAATTCCAAAGGATTTAGGAGCTCTGTGTCAGCCATTCCTATCACTCAGGAGATGACAGATTTTAGGACATCTATGTCAGGAATGGGGGCAGAGGCCACATACGTATTTTTCATTATATCAAAATATCACAGGGGTCCTGGTGCCCTGGCCTGGGCTTGGAGTGGCAGGGAGAACCCGGCTCCCAGCAGTGGTGGCCCGAAGATGTCTCACAGGTGGCTGCGGGAGTTGCTGCAGTGACCTTCACAGACTGGCCTCCAACAGTCACAGCCAGTGGGCACCTCAGGCGAGGCCTGGGTGGAACACAGCTCGCCATAGTCAGAGAGTGTCCCCCAGTGCCTTGGCACATGAGCCCCTGGGGCATGAAGCAGAGGAGACCACTCAGTGGAGTGGAGGCTCAGAATAAAAGGCACTGCACTGACCATCAGATTTTTAAAGCAATAGCTCATGCCTGTAATCCCAGTCCTTTGGGAGGCTGAGGTGGGAGGATTACTTGTGTCCAGGAGTTGGAGAGCAGCCTGGGCAACATAGTAAGATCCTGTTGCTAAAAAAAAAAAAAAAAAAAATCTTAAAAAAAAAAGATGATGAGCTGGGTGTGGTGGCGTGCGCCTGTAGTGTCAACTCCTTGGGAGGCTGAGGTGGAAGCTACATTTAAAAAAATGTTATGTTGGCCAGGCATGGTGGCTCATGCCTCTAATCCCAGCACTTTGGGAGGCCAAGGCGGGTGGATCACCTGAGGTCAGGAGTTCGAGACCGGCCTGGCCAACATGGTGAAACCCCAAAAACACAAAAATTAGCTGGGTGTGGTGACCTGTAATCCCAGCTCTTCAGGAGGCTGAGGCAGGAGAATCGCTTGAACCCAGGAGGCAGAGGTTGCAATGAGCCAAGATCACACTATTGCTGTCCAGCCTGGGC
>NW_012114655.1:3718372-3727812 GCF_000951035.1 Colobus angolensis palliatus | reverse complement strand
TCAGGCTGTCAGATCTGGAGGGCGGGCAGGTAGCCCCATGGCCTTTGCTGCTGGAGGGGGCCTGGCAATTGTAGCCAGGAACAACCGTCCCCGTGGAGGTGGTGGTAGGGAAAGGTGCTGCCACAGTTTTTCTTTCCCTACAGTTTATTTATAACACAGGAGAGAGTGGGAGCCAGGAAACCCTGCGTGGGGACAGTGCCTTCCTGGGTGGAGGTCGACCCCCACGTGTGTCTTGATGAGCAGCCCCCACCTCATCACATGAGGAGAAAGGAGAACTTCCTTTGGGGAAATGGACCCCAGTTTTAGAATCCTGGTCCTTAAGAGGCCTACGCCATGGCTTTGAGCTGGGTCCTGACCTGGCGGGTGGCAACACCTTCCTTGTGCAGGAGAAGGGCAAGCTGTGGTCGACCGGCTGAAAAGAGCTGGCTGGAAGAGGGGCCGTGTTTACATTTTTAAAATCTGGGCCAAGAAAATCTGTCTGGGAATGGAGTTCCTGGGCCAAGTTGATTGGATCCTGATTTTATGGATGAAGACAGCGGCTTGGGCCGCGAAGTCTGGTCACTGTAGGTGATTTTAGCCAGAGTCTGTCTCTGGCCATGAGATCATGGCTCTTAGAGCATTTCATTCTGATGTCCTCAATGTCCTCAGTTCATCCCAGGCCTGCACCCTGTTCCCTGCTCCTGCCAGAAAGCGCTCCTTGGATCTAGCCTGGGGATGGTGGGGCGGAAACACACCGGGACGCGTGCATGTGTGGGGGATGCTCATGGCAGCTACCTGTGTGTGTGCGCCTGAAACGGGACACAGGAGTGACGTCCAGGCCCGTGCAGTGACTGCAGGAGTGGGGAACCTGGGCTCGTGGGAACCATTTGTTTTTTTCTGAAACGTGATTCTAGAAGTGAATAATTTCCAATTCGAGCTCTTCAGCTTGGCCCCGTCAAAGACACACAGACGAACACTGAGCCCCTGCCCAGGACACTCCCCACCCTGGGGAATTCAGCTGAAGGCTCAGGTAGTGGCGGTGTCCAGGCCTCACACAATCCAGGCCCCAGAGCCCGCCGGAGCACCGTGGCTCCGCCGCCCACCCCCACGCGCACGGGGCACATCCTGGTGTGAGCCAGCAGGCTAAAGGCAGATGATAGAGAAACTAAAATGAGAACAAGAAAGTGTCACATGTGGGGTGCCCGTCATCTAATCAGAACCAGAGACAAGAGAGAGCCACGCCTGCTGGGACCCTTCCCCTCAGGGAGTGGGTTTCAATTCCGCCCATTTCCTGGCCAAGGGCCCCCAGAAGCCTTTGACGACAACAAAACCAGCCTTTGCTGCCTCCTCCCTGTGGCCTGGAGCCTCCCTAGGGTTCTGCAAAGAGGCTGCTCCGTCCCAGGCCACCCGTGAGCCATGGGCACAGGGGACAGGGAGGAGGGGCCGCAGCTCCTTCAGAAGTTCCCAGATGCCCAGGGGTCCTTCCGAATTCCCTCCCCCTTCCTATGGGGAGACGGCCAGGCCTGTCCCTTCCTCAGTTCCTCCCTTCAAACAGTTGGGCCCCACCATCTGGATGCAGGCCTAGGGCCTCCCAGCGAGTGAGGGCAGTGGCTGAGTCAACGGGATCAGGCACTGGAGTGAAAATTCCTTTTTTGGAAGCCAGGCAGTCACTGCCCGGGCTGGTGGAATCCTTGGGAAGTGACGCAAGCCCAGAGTCAGTGAGAGGCAGGAGTGAGCGCCCCTCGGCCAGGCCAGCCACACGCCTGGCTGCAGCCCTCCTCCTCACCTTCTCTCCTGCTGGCCGGAGGGGGCAGGGCTGTCAGGAGCTCCTTATATAGGAAATGTTTTGAAATCACAGCAGACGGCTGTCTGAACAGTCTTTGTAACCCTCGCTCTACCACCAGCAGCAGCTCATTCTGGAAGGAAAGAAGGGACAATACTGGAAGTGCCTGTTTTTTTGCGATGTGAAAGAGACTGTGCTTCGGGGAACGCCACCTCCTTTCCTTTTGTCTGTCCTGCTGTGGGGCCTGGCCCAGCTTCTGCAAGAACTGGCTCAGTCACAGTGAGAGCCCAGGACTCAGGCAGACGCTGGTCACGGGGCCCCTCAAAGGGGACTGCAAACTGTCCGTGAAGGGAGGACCGTCCAGGCCGGGAACGGCTGAGCGGCCGCTGGGAGCCCCGGGAACGGGTAGGGGAGGGGAGAGCTTTTCTTCCTCTAGGGTTCCAGGACACACTGGCGTCCTTCCATGGCCAGAGCTGATGGCTAGGGAAGGAAAAGGACTCCCAGGCATCATTTCTTAATCGGGAAAGATTTTTCTCCTAGCATCTGCTAGAGCCACCAGCTGCTGTGTCTGCAGCATGCGGTGTAAACCAGGGCATCCGATGAGGGGACAAGGTGTAGCCCAGAGCTTCCAGCTTCGAGGCCTGAGGTCTGCTCTTGCTTCCATATGAGGGGGGTCCCCCCTCCCCAGCCAGGAGGATTTCTTGAGTCTAGGAGTTCGAGACCAGTCTGAGCAACATAGCAAGATCCCCTCTCTACAGAAATTAAAAAACTAGGCGTGGTGGCATGCACTTGTAATGTCAGCTACTCAGGAGGCTGAGGTGGGAGGATGGCTTGAGCCCAGGGAGGTCGAGGTGGCAGTGAGCTGAGATCACCCTGCTGTACTCCAGCCTGGGTGACAGCTAGACCCTGTCTCAAAAAAAAAAAAGAAAAGGAGGCTGAAAAAGTAAAGTCCTTTCATTCTCACAAGTAGAAAGTAAAAAAGTCATTGCAGACCTCCAAAATTTGAGTCCTTCAGTATGAGGGCCCCTTTGAGCCCACTAAAGGTTCGTATGTGAAAAAAACATACAATAACATTTTGCAGCTTGTTATTTTTGTAGCACTAATAAAGACTTATGAGGGATTATGTCTGTTAGAAAATTCCTGGATGAGTTTTGCATCTACGTAAAATTTTTTTTTTTGCTGTTCTGATATATATTTTTTTTTTTTGAGAGGTAAAGGAGATGCAAGAAGTATCATACACAAGGTCATTCTTGCCATGGGTTTATTGCAGGAGATGACGGACCAAATGGCTCTGACACATGCACACTGCTCCTGGGCACGCCTGCTGCGTGGTCCCTTCCCATGGCCCCTGGGGCCCTCCATGCCTCCCCCCAGGGTACCCTGCCCACTGCCCCTACTTCATGTACCACCAGACCCTTTCCTTTCCTGGGCACTGCTCCTGAGGGGCATGACCAGTGCCTACAAGTGCATGTGGCTCAGAACATAAAAGCATCTCCAACACTCATCATTGAGTCAAATGAAACCCAGTGTTTGGCTCAAGAGCCCGCAACAGCCTGCATCCCTATCCACACGTGAACCGGCCCTTGGCTTGTGACCTGAGGGATGGTCGCTCTTCCTTGTCATCCAGCACCCGCAGCATGTATGTGCCCATGTAGACGAGAAACTGTCCCGTCACCTGGGCGGAGTAGGACAGGAACCGCAGCAGGCTCCTGTGACAGAGGGAGATCGGGAGGCTTTAGCTTGGGATCTGGGGCCAGTGAGAACCAGACAGGATGGGGATACTTCGCTCCCCCACCAAAAGGCACTCGGAGGAGGCCAGGCTCACATTTAGAGCGTGGCTGTCTGAGCACTGCCAGGGCGCACGTGTCCCAAGGCTGGCACAGATGCAGCTGCCACAGCAGTGGGTCTGGCTGGGAGCAGGTCTCTGTGAGCTCCCTGGGGACCCCCTGCTGCTGGCCCAAGACCACCCCAAGAAGCACGGCTCCCATGAGCCAGCTGAAGCGTGGCCTGCTTGTTGAGTGGCTGGCAAGCTCTGTGCAGAGCAGATGGCTGCACCTGCACAGGTGTGCTGCACAGGCTTCGGCTGCTGGGCTGTTCTAGGGAGCCTGCTACTGAAACCCCTTCCCTTCTTAAGGTAGTAGCAGGACATTCAGCAGTGGCCGAGCCCATGGGGATGTGATAGCCGAGCCTGGGCGGCTGTCTCGTCAGGAGGGCCCTCTGCTCCCACCACCCGCAACAGGGTCCCCGCAGGCGGTGCCTCCAGTCTGGGGGCTGCTGTGAGTTCCGTGGCTGCTTGCAGCGTCATCAGATCCGTCAGAGAATACAGATTAGTAACAAGAAGGCTGAACTTGTCTTTCAAGAAAGACTTTGTGGCCAGGTGTGGTGGCTCACGCCCATAATCCCAGCCCTTTCAGAGGCTGAGGTGGGAGGACCACTTGCCCAGGAGTTGGAAGCAGGAGTGAGTTATAATTGTGCCACTGCACTCCAGCCTGGGGGACAGTGTGAGACCCTGTTTCTTAAAAAAAAAGGAAAAGGGCCTGGTGTGTGGTTCATGCCTGTAATCTCAGCACTTTTGGAGGCAAGCTGGGTGGATCACCTGAGGCCAGGAGTTTGAGACCAGCCTGGCTAACACGGTGAAACCCCATCTCTACTAAAAACACAAAAGTTAGCTGGGTGTGTGGTGCGTGCCTGTAATCTCAGCTACTCGGGAGGCTGAGCCACGGGAATCGCTTGAATTTGAAAGGAGGAGCTTGTAGTGAGCCAAGATGGCGCCCCTGCACTCCAGCCTGGGCAACGCAGTGAGATTCAGTCTCAAAAAAGAAAAAAAAAAAAAGAGAGAAGAAAAAAGATTTTGCTGAGGTGGAATTTTAGGTGAGGTTAGCGTTCTTCATTATACCTATTTCAGTTGTAACTCTCTTGCTTGCCTCACTTTTAAAATCCAAGTGTCAAGCTCTTTTCTCCTATCCCAGCAAAAAGAAAAAAACAAAAGAAGCTCTCCTAGGAGTCAAGACTCCAACACTATGACAGTGACTATAGTTTAGAGTCAGCCACTGATGGCTCTGAATGGGAAACTGAGGCCACAGAGAAGCCACACACCCTGTCCCACCTCAGGTGGGGCCGGGAGACCCCTGAAAGGAAGGCGTTTCCTCTTTGCTGTGCTCAGCGCAGATCAGGGCAGTTGTCAAGGCCACAGGGCACAGAACCAACACCCTCAAAGAGAAACAGGCGGCCCTGCCCAGGGGGATGTGCAGGGGGCACTGGAATGGCAGCAACTGCAAAACTTTTCAACTCGAAGACCTTTCTACTGCAGTCAGCCGCTCTCCGGTCCACTCCCTCCACAGAGATTAGTTCTTTAAGGATCATCGATCAATTTACTGGAGTAGAAATAGGTGTATTTAGAGCCTTGGCAATCGTAAAGAGCTTGGAAGCAACCTTCTCATTCTATTTATTTATTTAATTTTTATTTATTTATTTATTTATTTATTTTTGAGACAGAGTCTTGCTCTGTCACCCAGTCTGGAATGCAGTGGTGGATCTCAGCTCACTGCAACCTCCACCTCCTGGGGTTAAGCGATTCTCCTGCCTCAGCCTCCTGAGTAGCTGGGATTACAGGCACCTGCCACGACGCCCAGCTAATTTTTGTATATTTAGTAGAGACAGGGTTTCACCATGTTGGCCAGGCTGGTCTCGAACTCCTGTCCTCAAGTGATCTGCCAGCCTCGGCCTCCCAAAGTGCTGGGATTATAGGTGTGAGCCACCACACCTGACCAACCTTCTCATTTAAAGATAAAAGCAAGGCTCAGAGAAGTTAAGGAGTCTGTGAAAGGTCACACAGCTGATTCCTTAGAGCAGGGACTGCTGGTGTCTCTCTCAGTCCCAGGCTCAGTGGCAGGGGTGCCACCCGGTTATGGAGCAGGAACACCCAGGAAGGCTCCTTTTGATCACACGGAATTCGTTTGAATAGGTCTGGGGTATGGTTGGATCGGGAATCTCTCTTCTAAAAGTTCTCCCTCCTGGGATGCTGTGCAGCCAGCCTGGCCCTCGTCTTTGGGAAGACGGTGCCCTGGCATTATGTGGAGAAGACACATGCCCATGCCGCCTTCCTGGTGAGGCTGAAGTTCGGAGTACAGGAAGCGTGTGATTCGCCAGGGTCTGGGTGGCCGCTCTGTGCAAACCTGGCACAGCCTCCATGGCTCTGATTTTAGTGGTCATCACCCAGAGTTAAGGGCTCTAGTTCTTAAAATGAATGTGGTTTCTCTTTATATTTATTATTTAGCTTTTGTTTCTCATGAATAGTTAATGGTCTTTGGAAGAAACAAATCTGTTTTGGCTTGAGACTTTCTGTTGTGTGAAATGAGCCTGTGGGATAAGAGGTGACCTGCTCCAGACAACATGACTCCAGTGCCCCTACCAGTGCTAGCCGGCCCAGGAGCCCAGAGGAACAGGGTGGGGACCCGCTGCCTGTGCCGCACCTGTGCAGTCTCCAGACCCCCGGAGGTGACCCCTGGAGTGTGTTACCTCAGCAGGCCCTTGAGTCCGGTGCACCGGATGTCGTAGGACACGGAGTACATCTCATACATGGTGGCCTTCACGTTAAGACAGCCGATGAAGTCCTTGGGGTTCAGCCTGTACAAGTCGAAGGTGACTCTTGCTATTCCCGACCTCTTCGGCGGTGAGCAAGTGGGGACGTGCTGGCTGCCCTGTGACAATGGGGGGAGGGGCAGGTTTCAGGAGCCTTCCTAACCCTCCCACGTCACCACTCTGCTCTTACACCAGCTTCAGGTTCTCCTGTATGTCTATTTAAGGTCTGTGAGCAGCTCCGTGGCTAATTGATGGAGAGATGCTTTCAGCAGGACCCATGTGCACACACTATGACTGTGTTCGGTTAGCCACGAGACGTCTCTCCCTAATCTGCCTTCAGTCCGGGACTCAGGGTGACTCTGGTGTGGCATCAGGGCCCGTTGCTCAGTGGATAGTTGTGCTCTCATGAATGGGGGGGACGGACATGCCCTGGAGGCCACCATGGTTACCTGGTAACAAGAGAATCTCATCTCATCACCATAACGCAGTGATGGTAATGGAGAAGCAGGCAGCATTGGTTCCATTTTACAGGGGCTACTGGGTGGAAAGTACCAGAATCATATGGCTGAAGTGAGGGTGGAGTGGGCACCTTCCCAGAGCACCCCTGTGTTTTAATAATCCCCCGGGATGACAGCGGACTCCATGGGACAGCCCAAAGCCATGCAGCAGACCCCCTGGGTGGGGGGAGACCCCCTGGGTGGGAGGAGACAGTCAGTGACCTCTACCCATCCCCAGGTTTATAAATAGCACCGGAATAGAATTTTCCCCACAAAATGCTTTAAAAATGTGAGAGCAAAGCCGCCCCCAGTACACATGCCAGGCCAGGAGAGGTTCTTCCTGAGTGGCTTGTGCCACATACAGATCTTGCAGCACTCAGGATTCGGGTCACGTGACCCGAATTCGGGTCTCGTGAGCCTTTGGGGTTGGAAGCCGCTGAAGCTGTGAATGGTAAATTCACTAATGACAGTGACCTCATGAATAGGAACTTAAAACATAAACATCCTTAAAATTACCCAAACCCTCTTCGCTGTGGCCAGCCTTCTTTATTCCCATTCCACCATACAGACAAACCCACCTGTGGTTCCAGCTGTAGCCTCTAATTCGGATCATCCGGAATTTGGTTGAATAGATCTGGGGTATGTGTGGATTGGGAATCTGTCTCCTAAAAGCTCTCTCTCCTGTGACACTTTAAAAATGTAAGAGAGCAAAGCTGCCCCCAGGTACAAATGCCAGGCATTTGTCTTTGACTTGAATTTGTCTTTCAAGAAAGATTTTGTGGCCAGGCGCAGTGGCTCATGCCTGTAGTCTCAGCACTTTGGGAGGCTGGGGCAGGAGGAGCCCTGGAACAGGCCAGGAGGTTGAGGCTGCAGTGAGCTGTGATTGCGCTACTGCCCTCCAGACTGGATGACACAGCCAGACCTTGTCAAAAAAAAAAAAAAGAAGGAAAAAGAAAATAAGATTTTGTGAGGTGGAATCTTGGGTGAGGTTGACTTCCTCATCCTTTTCTAAGCAGTTGCAGCTCCCTCTTCTCACTTTAAAAATCAAAGCTGAGGCCGGGCGCAGTGGCTCACGCCTGTAATCCCAGCACTTTGGGGAGGCGGAGACGAGCGGATGACCTGAGGTCAGGAGTTTGAGACCAGCCTGGCCAACATGGCGAAACCCCGTCTCTACTAAAAATACAAAAAGTAGTCGGGCGTGGTGGTGCACGCCTGTAATCCCAGCTACTCAGAAGGTTGAGGCAGGAGAATCACTGGAACCAGGGAGGTAGAGGTTTCAGTGAATCGAGATCACGCCACTGCATTCCAGCCTGGGCGACAGAGTGAGGCTCCGGCTGAGGCTCCATCTCAAAACAAACAAACAAACAAACAAAAAACCCAAACAAAGAAACAAGAAACCCGCCACCACCACCACTAGAAAAAAAGAAAAAAAAAAAAACCGAAAAACCCCAATTAAAAAAAAAAAAATCAAAGCTGAGGCTGTGTTCTCTCAGCGGCCTCTCGGGGGCGCCCGCGAGCCCTCAGCCCGGAAGCGCGTTTGGGAAGCTCGGATCCCGGGATCAGAGGGGGCTTCTCCTCCCACCCAGCGCCTCTTTCCCCGGGCCTCACATCCCTTTCTGACTTTTGAAAGTTTTAATTTTACTCTCCCGAAATGTCTTCAGTCGTGGTCTTAAAATGATGACGCCCTCCCGCCGGGGATCCGCGGTGGCCTCGCCTCCGGAGGGCGCTGGGACGGCGGCGCGAGACACCTGCCGGCGGCTCCCCGCTCCGGCGCTCCGGTCTCAGTCTAAGCTGGCTTTGCCCAGAAAGGCCTGCAGGTGACTGGGATCCAGGGAAGGTGGCTGAGCCGAAACGGGGGCCGCAAGCCCCGTGGAGCGTGTGGCCGGCGGTGGCATCTACACCCGCGGCGTCGCACCGCCCCCACCGCCCTGCCCTGCGGCTGGGTTCCCAGCGCCCACCACCAACTCCGCCCTGTTAGCCGAGTGACTCCTTTAGAAAAACAAAACGCGCCGTTCCCATCTCCTGCTGCTCTGTAACGAATGACCAGAACCTCAGTGGCGTGAAGCCCACACACCAATACTGGAGTCAAAGCCAGGGCGCAGGGACGCCCCGGGGCTGCAGGGCAGGCCCGGCCCCTTGCTTTGCCCGGCTTCTCGGGCGCCTGCCTTGGTGGGTACCCCACATCCCGCCTCCTCCTCTGCCTCTGACCCTCATGCTCACCTGCCTCCCTCTCATAAGGACCCTTGTGAGGACTTCGGCCCCTCCCAGATGATCCAGAACAAATCCACCCACCCCAACAGCCTTCACTTAATCCCATCTGCCACGGCTGAGGGTTAAGACAGCGCCTGGGCGTCCGGGCGCCTGGGCTCATGCCTGTAATCTCGGCACTTTGGGAGGCCGAGGTGGGTGAATCCCCCGAGGTCAGGAGTTTGTGACCAGCCTGGCCAACATGGTGAAACCCCGTCTCTACTAATAATACAAAAATTAGCCAAAGTGGTGGCGGGCGCCTGTAATCCCAGCTACTCGGGAGGTTGAGGCAGGAGAATCGCTTGAACCCTGGAGGTGGAAATTGCAGTGAGCCCAGATCGCGCCATTGCACT
>NW_012114655.1:3715448-3717193 GCF_000951035.1 Colobus angolensis palliatus | reverse complement strand
GAGGGGCAGGCCACCCCTTCAAGATGGAGTCTTGCTCTGTTGCCCAGGCTGGAGTGCAGTGGTGCTATCTCAGCTCACTGCACCTCCGCCTCCCGGGTTCAAGAAATTATCTGCCTCAGCCTCCCAAGTAGCTGGGATTACAGGTGCCTGCCACCGCGCCAGGCTAATTTTTGTATTTTTAGTAGAGACAGGGGTTTCACCATGTTGGCCAGGCTGGTCTTGAACTCCTGACCTCGTGATCTACGTGCCTCGGCCTCCCAAAGTGCTGGGATTATAGGTGTGAGCCAGTGCGCCCAGCCCTCATCTACATTAAAGATTACATTTTATTCTAAATATTATGCTTTTATAATTCGTCTGTGGTTTCTTTCCCAGTCAGGAAAATTGTGAGGTTTTGTATATGTGTGTGTATGTATATATACATATATATGTATTATATATGTATATGTATAATATATGTAGAAGTAAGGAACAGAAAGACATGAAATGAAACCTACACACTGCCATCCCTTAGAGACCCCATGTACCTCCTACATCTCCCCTCCTCTCAAGAGGTTTTTATGCCATGCATTTTCCCCTTACTTTTCTCCATTTTCAGCACATGTGTATCTCAAACATTATATTGTTAATTTTGCATATTTTTGAATTATCTGTACATGATTTGATGTGGAGGTTATCAAAGTGTAATCTGGAGACACCCAGGAATCCTGAGGCCCTATCAAGGGACTGAGAGGTCAAAACTGGGCCAAGCACGGTGGTTTATGCCTGTAATCCCAACATTTTGGGAGGCTAAGGCAGGTGGATCACTTGAGCCCAGGAATTCAAGATTAGCCTGGGCAACATGGCGAAACCCCATCTCTACAAAAAATACAAGAATTTAGTTGGGTGTGGTGGCATGCACGGGTAGTCCCAATTACTTGGGAGGATGAGATGGCAGGATCACTTGAGCCCAGGAGGTCAAGGCTGCAGTGAACCAAGATAATGCCACTGCACTCCAGCCTGGGTGACAGAGCAAGACCCTGTCACAATCAATCAATCAATCAATCAATCGAGAGAGAGAGAGGCCATAATAAACAGTAAGATGCAGTTTGCCTTCTTTGTTCTCACAAGAAGTGCTGTTTCCACAGCACTTGGAAAACCTGCATAACTCAATTAATCAGTTTTTCTCAATGACCAGTGCCTACTGTTACAAAATCATCCCCAGGAAAAAGGTCCATTCAAAATGCAACACAGACCAATGGATTCACTGTGACAGAGGAGGCCAGCTTCACTGGTACACCTTCAGATTACACGCTGCAGCTGACCTTTCTGAAAACAGCTAACTATTCTGAAACTCTGATTTGGTGAGTTCTGGCACAATATAAAAAAAGAATACCCTCAATTATCTGAATTGACTATTAAACTCCTCCTCCTTTCCCAGCTGTATATCTGTGTCAGGACGGATTTTCTTCATACTTCCATCAAAACAATATGTTACAACAGACTGAATACAAAGAAGCAGATATAAGAATTTTTTACTAAGCTAGACATTAAAGAAATTTATGAAAATGTAAAAAATGTCATTTCTCAAGATTTTTGTTTTGGAAAATAGTCACTTTTCATAAAAATATGTGAGTTAAGTTAACTTGGTGGCTGGTCGCGGTGGCTCATGCCTGTAATCCCAGCACTTTGGGAGGCCGAGGCAGGCAGATCACCAGGTCAGGAGTTTGAGACCAGCCTGGCCAACATGGTGAAACCCCATCTCTACT
>NW_012114655.1:3710479-3714620 GCF_000951035.1 Colobus angolensis palliatus | reverse complement strand
CCTGGCCAACATGACAAAACCCCCTCTCTACTAAAAATGAAAAAAAAAAAAAAAAAAGCTGGGCATGGTGGCAGGTGCTGGTAATCCCAGCTACTCAGGAGGTTGGGGCAGGAGGATCCCTTGAAGCCGGGAGGCGGAGGTTGCAGTGAGCCGAGATCATGCCATTGCATTCCAGCCTGGGCAACAGAGTGAGACTCCGTCTCAAAAAACAAACAAACAAACAAAAAACAATTTTGAGTGCTGGGAATATCTATATCTATCTATAGCTTATAGTTTCCCAACCTTGACACTGCTGACGCTGGAGGCTGGAGAAGCCTTTGCTGTCGGAGTTGTCTTGTGCATTGTGGGATGTCTGGCAGCATCTCTGGTCTCTACCCACTAGACGCAACAGCCTAACATGTCTTCAGACATTAACACATGTCCCCCAAGGGACAAAGTCTCTGGAGCTCAGAACCTCTGATTGCCAGATGTCTACAGAGTTTATTGATACAAGCTGGGTGCGGTGGCTCACGCCTGTAATCCCAGCACTTTGGGAGGTCGAGGCGGGTGGATCCCTTGAGGTCAGAAGTTCAAGATCAGCCTGGAAAACATGGTGAAACTCTGTCTCTACTAAAAATACAAAAATTAGCCGGGCGTGGTAGTGGCTCGCTTGTGACCCCAGCTACTTGGGAGGCTGAGGCACAAGAATTGCTTGAGCCTAGGAGGCGGAGGTTGCAGTGAGCTGAGATCACGCCAAAGACTGTTTGGTGTCCTCATTAATTTTTAGGAGCGTAAAGAGGTCCTGAGATAAAGTTTGAGGACGCCTTGTTACTGTATTATCCTGTGATCTTTTGCTCAGCGTAGCTGATGTGTATCCACACGGATGCCCGTAGCTGAACTTCACGCATTTCCACAGCTGAAGAGCATTCTGTTCAGGGACCACATTATAGTTTATTTGCGTCTGTTTACTCGGAAGTACGCTGTTGGGCACACGTGTGCACCGCAGGGGCACATGATTTGTTTCTAGTGTTTGCCCTCACCACTTGCACTGCTGCTGCGGATGCTGCTGCGGATGCACCTGCTGACGTGGCGGTGTCGGAGCCTCGGGTTCATGCCCAGGAAAGCTGCTGCTGGGTCATGGTCTGTGCCTCACTCTCTGAGATGAAGCATATTGCTGCATTAAGCAGCTGTTGGCGGTAGTAGAGGAGTGTGTTGCCCTGTATCTTAAAAATAAAAAAATCAAGAAGTCTGGCAATACCACATCTAATGGTGTAAAAACGGTATCATTGTTTATTGTGGAGATGCCTGTCTCTGTCTCTTGCTCCCTCCTTTTTTTTTTTTATCTTGAAACTTGCTCCGTCGCCCAGGCTGGAATGCAGGGGCTTGATCACAGCTTACTGCCACCTCAAACTCCTGGGCTCGAGCAATCCTCTTGCCGCAGTTCCCAAGTAGCTGGGACTACAGGTGCGCACCACCATGCCTGGCCAGTTTTTTTTTATTTTTAGTAGAGACAGAGTCTTGCTATGTCGCCCAGGCTGGTCTTGATCTCCTGGGCTCAAGCAGTCCTCCTGCCTTGGCCTCCCAAAGTGCTGGGATTGCAGGTGTGAGCCACCGTGTGTGGCTTCTTTAGCTCATTTTTAAATTGGATTACTTGTTGTTTTCATCATTTATTTATATGAGTTATTTACATTTACTGAATCCTAATCTTTTATCAGGTTATGTTGAAAACACCTTGTCCCCATTTCGTGGCCTATTGTTTTACTTCCTTTATAGTGTCTTTTGATGGACAACATTCTTAAATGAATTGATTGCTTTTTTTAAAAAAATGACTTGCGCATTGTGTTGGCCCGGTGTGGTGGCTCACGCCTGTAATCCCAGAACTTTGGGAGGCTGAGGCAGGTGGATCACAAGGTCAGGAGATCGAGACCAGCCTGGCCAACATGGTGAAACCCCGTCTCTGGGGCTAAATTTTGTAAAATACAAAACTTAGCCGGGTGTGGTGGTGCACACCTGTAGTCCCAGCTACTTGGGGGGCTGAGGCAGAAGAATCACTTGAACTCAAGAGGCGGAGGTTGCAGTGAGCTGCGATCGCGCCACTGCACTCCAGCCTGGGCAACAGCGTGAGACTCCGTCTCAAAAAAAAGAAAAAAAAAAAAAGAGAGAGAGAGAGACTTGCGCATTGTGTCTTGTTTTAAAAACATCCTTCCCTACCTGAGGATGCCAAAAAGGAAGAGATTAGATTTCAGTCTGGTCTCTAACATCCTTCATGTTCCCCACCTCTACTGCTTTGTGTTACATCACAGGCAACATCTTTCAGATCTTTTATCGTTACCTTCAGCTCTGTCTAACCTGAGTCTCCATTTACTTGATTTTAGTTGTTATATTTTTCATTTCCAAAAATTCTATTTGATTATTTCAAATCTGTGTAGTCAGTTCTTATTATCTCTTGTTCCTTTTTAATTTACTTTTATTTTTTGACAGGGTCTCCCTCTGTTCCTGGGGCTGGAGTGCAATGGTGCAATCATGACTTTCTGCAGCCTCGGCCTCCCAGGCACAAGTGATTCTCCCGCCTCAGCCTCCTAAGTAGCTGGGACTACAAGCATGCACACTATGCCAGGCTAATATTTGTATTTTTTGGTAGAGATGGAATTTTGCCATGTTGCCCAGGCTGGTATTTTCTTATTTTTTATTTTTTTGGAGATAGGGTCTTGCTCTGTCTCTCAGGCTGGAGTGCAGTGGTGCGATCATAGTTCATTGCAGCATCCAACTCCCGGGCTCAAGTGATCCTCCCGCCTCAGCCTCCTGCGTAGCTAGGACTTCAGGTGTGTACCAGCTTGTCCAGCTAATCCTTAAAATTTTTTTTTTTTTTGTAGAGATTGGGGTTTTGCTATGTTGCCTAGGCTTGTCTTCAATTCCTGGCTATTCTTACTTTAGATTATTTTTAAAGTTTCTTTGAGCATTTTATTTATTTATTTATTTATTTAGTCAAATTTAGCCTTAGGTGAGCATTTTCAGTACACTAATTTCATACGCTGTATCTGATGATTCCAACATCTGCCGTCCTGGCAGGCCTGACTTTACTGCTTCTGCTTACTCTCATGAATGTGGTGCCTGAGTCCTTACATTCTGTGTTTTGACTGTGAACTTGCATTGGGAGAACGTTAGGAATGAGAACTCTTTGAGGCCAGGATGGACGTTTATCCCAAGGGAACTGCCTGAGCTCCTGCTGGTTACCTGGGGCACTTGCACCCTGGAAATGGGGCTGCAGCAAAGAGAATCCAATGAGCAAAGCCCTCCATTGACGCTACTCCCCCAGATCTCTGAAAACCGAACTGTCAGCTTAGGGGTTTGGGACTCAGCAATGCCTGAACCCTCATGAGGGCAGCCTGTGGCCCAGACTCCCAGGAGATAGCTCTAAGATCTTGGGCTTTATGCAGACCCTCAAATCTCACCCCCGACTTTGTGTCAGCTGGAGGCTGTCTCTGTCCTCCCAGCATCTGTCCCTGAGGTCAGTGGGTGCTCACAGGTGGGGGAACCCCAGAGGAGATGCCCGGGGAGCTGCCAGCTTCAGTGTTCATGTTCCTCTCTGGATGCTGGCCTCACAAAATTTTAACCACTGAGGACTTCTCTTTCTTGGAGATCAGTTTATTATACGAAGATATATTTTGATATTGTGCTTTACATTTTTAGGCATTTTATACTGAGAAAGTTTTCTGAGCCATATTATCTATGGTTTTCCCAGAGACCGAAGTCTTCATTCTGTCTACTTTTCTAAATCTCCGTACTGACACTCGCGCACGCATGCACACACACCCCCTCCCTAACTTCCTTGACGGTGTTTACTTTTCCAGCCTTCTAAGAACAGAGATGATGAAGAGTTGCCAAGTCAATTCTGTGCATTTTACAGGATCTGTAGCTACTCACTGGCCAAAACCTGTTCCTTGGAATTATTTGCTTTATGTCAAATAGCCTCAGTTCACAGACAGACTAAGTTTCCTAGAAACACTTGTAAGAATTCCTTTGAAGGCAGTGGATCCAGTTGTTAGGTGAATAACAAAGTGCGTATTTAGAAAGTGGGCAAGTTGGCTGGGTGTGGTGGCTCATGCCTGTAATCCCAGCACTTTGGGAGGCCGAGGTGGGCGGATCATGAGGTCAGGAGATC
>NW_012114655.1:3681527-3710226 GCF_000951035.1 Colobus angolensis palliatus | reverse complement strand
GGACAAGTCAGCAGCCAAGTAGGGCGTGAACTTTTGTAGGTAAAAAGTCTACCGAGTAGCTGTTTGGGTGACAGTGTTTTTGCTTACCAGCGTCCACTTCTGTCCTTTTTCCAAGATCATGAAATGCGTGTTGTCTCCCAAGGTCTGAAAGAACTCTTCTGTGTCCACCACGGTGCCGTCTTCCTCCAGCACCAGAGTGACCAGTCCAGTGGTGATGACCAGGGCATCCAGAGTCTAGGTGGGCAACGCATCAGAGAAATGGAGTTTAGCCAGATATTTCCATGTGACCATCCAACGACATTTATTAAGTTACAGTTTTCAGAAGTGTTGGCTGATTCTGATAAAATTTTAATGGTAAAGGTAACCTTGACTTGTGTCTATGACTCAGTCTTTGCTCAGAAGCAGGGAAGTGAAGAATGCCCTTTTTAAGATGCAGACCCACTATGCCGCCCAGGCTGGAGTGCAGTGACTGTTCACACAGACACAACCATAGTGCATCACAGCCTCGAACTCCTGGGCTCAAGCAAATCTTCCTGCCGCAGCCTCCAGAGTGGCTGGGGCTACAGGTACATGCCACTGCATGCGGCCAGGAAGTTAAGATTTTTTTTTTTTTTTTTAGACGGAGTCTTGCTCTGTCACCCAGGCTGGAGTGCAGTGGCCGGATCTCAGCTCACTGCAACCTCAGCCTCCCGAGTAGCTGGGACCACAGGCGCCGGCCACCTCGCCTGGCTAATTTTTTGTATTTTTAGTAGAGACGGGGTTTCACCGTGTTAGCCAGGATGGTCTCGATCTCCTGACCTCGTGATCCGCCCGTCTCGGCCTCCCAAAGTGCTGGGATTACAGGCTTGAGCCACTGCGCCTGGCCGGAAGTTAAGATTTTTAATGGATCTGTCTTCTTAAGATACGTGAGATAATGATTACATTAAATAATATTTGTAATTTCTAAGATTACCTATTTATTTAGATGAATGAAAACAAAACTCCTGCATGTTTGCTGCTGTAAGAGCCACAGCCTCGTGTGCATAGCTGAGCATCTCTCTTGCTTCAGAGACTGCGTCTTGGATGCTTGTTTCTCGTTTCCATGGGTGCCTGAGTCTGAGTTACGCTTCTCTGAGAGGCTGGGATTCTTCCTTGTTTGGTGGTCTAGGACACTGTTCTAGATCCTGGCCTTTACAACTAAACCCAGACTTCCAAAGTCGGCGCCATCCCTGCATCCTCCCTTGTCAAAGAAACAAAGTGACATTCTCCATGAGCGACTGTTTTAAGGTTTTGGCTGTGTACCTCAGTGTTTTATGGTACAGAGATATAATGTTCGCCTTGATCATTTATATCTAACCTTTACTCTCAGGGTCTCTGAGGCCAAGAGAAGGTCTGATGAGTTTCAGTTGCTGTTTCTCCTTCTTTCTTTTCCTCCCCTTTTAAAACCAGCTTTATTGATATATAATTCACATATCGTACAGTCCACTCATTTAAAGTACACAGAGCCTTGGTTTTGGTACGCTCACAGAGTTGGACCACCGTCACCACAATCAGTTTTACGGCACTTTCACCACCCAAGAGAGAAACTGGCAGGCACTTGGGAGGCTGAGGTGGGAGGATCACTTACGCCCAGGAGTCTGAGGCCAGCCTGGGCAGTATGGCAAGACCCTGTCTCAAAAACAGAAAAAGAAAAAGAAATTCCATAACCACCAGCAGTCATTCCCAATTTCTCTCCCCGTTTCCTCCTGGTGGGATGCAGCTTTTCTTGACCTTTCTGTGCTGGCCCTGGCTTAGAACCCAAGACCATGGCCCTGCGTGAGTGCAGGGCGCCCCGTGGACTGGGGGAGGGTGCGGGCTCTGCAGCACCTTGCTGATGAGCTCCTGCAGGCTGCTTGCCATCACCCCACGCCGGCTGCTCCTGTCATGGTTGGAGACCCGGAAAGGCCGAGCTGGGTGCGTGAGCGGGCTGAGCAGGACTCGCTTAGTCTGTGATCCCATAAATGTCAGGGGCCTGAAAATGGAGGTGAAAAGTAAAACTTTTTAAAAAGAGTCTCTCAGGAGAAGTGTGAAAGTATATAAAAATAATGCATTTTTAATATTTGCATCTAAAATAAAGCAATTCAGTGGTTGGGATTACTAAAAATTATATATACACATGTACACATCATTCCAAAGAAGAATCAAGCCAAAAATACAACCATCTTTATTCCTATTTTACTAGAACATCCAAAGTCCTTGCCGACACTCTTTGAGAAGGAATGGTTAGGGAATTCGACTCAAACAAGAAATGAAAATTATATTCTGCAAATATGGATGGGTTTTAGAGATTTAAAAAATCCAAAAGAATGATTTCTAGTGGCCGTGAAGCAGTTACACAGAGTTAGAGATTCAGGACTCTCAGACACCTGCATACAGCTACATGTTTATACAGTAAGGGTGAGCCAGAAATCAATTCAAAAGTGTGATATTGGTCACTATAGCAATCAATGAAGTTTCTGAACTCAACTTAGGATGAACCAAGAACAGCAGAACCACTCTTAGAACTGTGGCTGGAATCACAGGAAAGAAAAGACCCGCAGGGCTTACATCACAGGACACTTTGGAGTAAGTCCTCATTTATCAAAGAATTAATTCAAACATTTACCTTTTTTTTTCCTTTTAGATATAGGGTCTTGCTCTGTTGCCCAGGCATGGTGGTGCATGCCTGTAGTCCTAGCTACCTAGGAGGCTGAGGCGAGGCGATTGCTCGAGCCCTAGGCTGGGGCCACGGTGAGCTGTGATTACACCACAGCACTTCAGCGTGGGCGAAAGGGTGACACTGTCTCTAAAACAAACAAACAAACAAACAAACAAAAAACAGACAAAAAACCTGACAGTAGAGTAACAAACTGGCTCTCAAAAATCGCCTTGTTGAGTTCAGGCTACCAGCTTGATCCCAGTTTCAGGCTCTTCAGAATAATGAGTGTTTGTGCTTTCTCCAGGTGCTTCACCAACAAAGCGCCGGTGTAGAACCAGACCAAGGTCATTGGCGAGAATTTGGTCTGGAGTATCCTTGGCCAGGATGACATCAGGGCCTCATAACTGCTGGCACCTGAGCACTTGCCATGGCCAGCAGCGTGTTAGCAATTTCAGCTCTTGTTAATGTTAGTTCATTTTTGTTTGTTTGTTATTGGAGACAGAGTCTCGCTCCGTTGCCCAGGCTGGAGTGCAGTGACACAATCTGGGCTCACTACAGCCTCTGCTTCCCGGGTTCAAGCAATTCTTCTGCC
Source organism: Colobus angolensis palliatus (assembly GCF_000951035.1). Taxonomy (NCBI): domain Eukaryota; kingdom Metazoa; phylum Chordata; class Mammalia; order Primates; family Cercopithecidae; genus Colobus; species Colobus angolensis. Next base: position 3,706,978 of record NW_012114655.1, on the reverse strand, counting down.
TCAGGCTCCTGAGTAGCTGGGGTTACAAGTGCCTGCTACCATGCCTGGCTAACTTTTGTATTTTTAGTAAAGAAAGGGTTTTCACCATGTTGTTCAGGCTTGCCTCGAACTCCTGACCTCAAGTGATCTGCCCACCTTGGCCTCTCAAAGTGCTGGGATTACAGGTGTGAGCTACCGCGCCCATTAGTTCAATATTAATTAATATTAACAAATTATCCTCACAACCTTGCAAGGAAAGTATTGCCCCACTTCATGGATGGGAAAACTGAGGCTTAGAGTGGCTTCTCAAAGTCTGCCAGTTGATAAGGGAAAAAGATAGAACCTGATCCCAGATCTGTCCAAAGCCAAGACTTTTTTTGGTTGGGGGAGTAGGTTGGTTTGTTATCCGTCCTCTGAACTTCAAATCTCAAGCAATAAACATCTATCCGGAGTGTCAGGAGGAAGAGCTGCTCTATGGCTGAAAGCGCAGCAGCGCTTTGAGCTCATGCCCTCAACGCCTTTCCCTTTTGGGTAGACAAAGTTGCTACACAATTTGTTTGTTTGTTTGTTTGTTTTGAGATGGAGTCTGGCTCTGTCACCCAGGTTGGAGTGCAGTGGCCAGATCTCAGCTCACTGCAAGCTCCGCCTCCCAGGTTCACGCCATTCTCCTGCCTCAGCCTCCCGAGTAGCTGGGACTACAGGCGCCCGCCACCTCGCCCGGCTAGTTTTTTGTATTTTTAGTAGAGACGGGGTTTCACCGTGTTAGCCAGGATGGTCTCGATCTCCTGACCTCGTGATCCGCCCGTCTCAGCCTCCCAAAGTGCTGGGATTACAGGCTTGAGCCACCGCGCCCGGCCACAATTTGTTTTCAATGAGGCAAACCCGAGGGAAATGTGCTGGGTTGGGGTTCCGGACCTGTCAGAATGACCTACACACCGTTGCCAGGGGCCCACCAGGTCAATGAGAGCCTCGCCCAGCCGGGCTGTGCCCCAACATGGCCCCAGGAGTGGCACCCGGCTTCTGAACTGTCACCTCGATTAAAAGTGTGACACAGGGTTCTCAGTTACACAATGCCATGAACAACACTGCTGTGCTGACACCACGGGGAATTCTCGCACACTCTCACCCCTGGTGACCGGGGGTAGAGGGCGGCGAGGACGGGCCGCGTTACATTTCACATTCAGAACCCTGGAGTCGCCTCCACCTCATCACAGCAGCTGAGACTTAAACGAGCTGAAGTCCCCACAAGGAGAGAGAGAGAAAGGCCCGAGGGCACTGGATGCCAAACCTTCATGTGTGAGAGCTAGCGCCTTGCCTTACCACTCCTTGGGATCCACCTAGGCCTGGGGAAAGCAGGAAGCCAGTAGTCAGGGCAGCAAAGGCTAGACCAGAGTCTGAGCCCAGCACTAGCTTCCACCCAGCAGTGGGCACCTCGGCTCCCACAGGATAGAAGGGCCCGGCCTCAGCAGCAAGAAACACCCTCTCTTCGCCCCCAATACAGGAAGTCAACGCAGTCTTGCACAAGGCTTCTAGCATCTGTCTCACGGGGGCTGGCGGTGCATTTCCTACTTTGACGCAGAACCTATCAGCACGCCATCTATTTACTGACTTAAAGATGCTAGGCCAAAATCAGAGAAATGAGAGAACATGGTCCATGTCTTCCAATGCTAGATGCAGCCCCAGTGATCAAAGGTGCAGCTTTGACCTAGTTAGCCCTGGCCCTGCATTTCCTCATTGGACGAACATGCTCACGCCTTCATAAGCACCTGTGCTCCAGTGACCTGGCCCAAATGATTAATTCCAAGTTCCTGCGGTCTTTACCTGTCTGACAAGATAAGAGCTGGAACCATTTCTGGTTTTCCCTGCCTTCACCTGCCCTCAAGATCGCCACTGTCAGCGAAAAATCACCTATTGTTCTCACCTGTAGCATTTCCCAACCAAGAGCTGGGTCATTGCTGGAGGAAAGGCTGGTGAGGGCACTGAGGACAGGAAATTTATCCCCACCTTCTTGTCAAAGAGGAGGGTGAGTGATTTCTGAGTCAAATTATGTAAAATCAAGACCATGTCATATGTAACACAGAAAGTGGTTAAATGAGATGTTCTGCACGCCAGGCCTACAGGTACCGAATCTGTTGCTACGTGAACAAGCCACCGTCTCCACCCAACTCACCTCCAGCCCGCTGAGTCGAGTCATCTCTATCACTGGGCATCAGCACCGTGCCTAAAGCAGGGCCACTGAGCAGCCCTAGGACCCTGCGTTTAGACACAGCACATGTGAGAACTGCCGCTCCCAATTCCTGTGAAAGTGGGGGCAGACCACCACAGGACACGGAAAGGGAAATAACCGTCTAACAGGGAAGATATAAGGAAACAGGTTGTTTAAGGAAATAGGCTGTTTCAAAGAAATCCAGAGAGGAAAACTCAGACTTCACAGAACGCTGTGAAACGGCGTGTCTTCCAGGAACAGGCAGGAAGGGAAGGCTTTGTGTTCTGCCCTGAGGGAGGTGAGGCCGCCAACTTCCAGAAGTGTGTGAAATACACCAACAAGCCACAGACTGACAGTAGACCTGAACGCTTCTCCAGTAAAACAAACCTGAGCTACACAGAGAATTAAAAAGCTTTCTTTTTTTTTTTTGAGACGGAGTCTCGCTCTACCTCCCAGGCTGGAGTGCCGTGGCCGATCTCAGCTCACTGCAAGCTCCGCCTCCCGGGTTCACGCCATTCTCCTGCCTCAGCCTCCCGAGTAGCTGGGACTACAGGCGCCGCCACCTCGCCCGGCGAGTTTTTTTGTATTTTTTAGTAGAGACGGGGTTTCACCGTGTTAGCCAGGATGGTCTCGATCTCCTGACCTCGTGATCCGCCCGTCTCGGCCTCCCAAAGTGCTGGGATTACAGGCTTGAGCCACCGCGCCCGGCCTAAAAAGCTTTCTTTATATATATATATATGCCACCTGTGGAGGAGAAGGGCTCAGGATTCAGGTCTTCCTCAAAGCGAAATGTTTTGGTGTCATGGGTGAGGGACAGCAGTACAGGTTGTGTAAGATGGTGCCCGGGAATACTCGGGGGGCAGTGATGGCTAACGGAACCCTGCGTCTCATCATTAGGAAGAAAAGGAGGCGCCCACCGTGGGAGGAAGCAGCAGGACACAGGAGTGGGACAGAAGCCAACCAAGCACTGTCGCCAAGCCAAGAGCGGCAGGGAATGCCAAGGAGGGAAGTGTGAGGTCGAGCACAGCCACGCAGAGAAGGGAGGGCTGGGAAACTGCTCCACAGGCCTGGAGAAGAGTCCCTGAGCTGTAGGGACAGCGTCAGAGGGTGGTGGGGTCAATGGCAGGAGGCAGAGAAGCGAGTGCTGCCTCGATGAGGCTTCCTGCTGCCCGGCTCCCCTAGGGCTCTTGGACGTGACATACAGAGGTAGGAGCACACCTGCCCCCAGAAGAACTCGCCCCGACAAGGACTGCCTGGCTCTTGGCTCAGTTCTTCGCAAGCTCCCTAAAAAGGCTTGACGTTATCAAGTTTTCAATACATGACCATGAAGTCTTTGAACACTTTGCAGCTTCATTAAAATAAGAATTCAGATTCAAGAAGCAGAAAGATGAGATTCACTTGTAGCAAACTAATTCCTTACTAATGTCACCAAGAACACTGTGGTGAAATTTGTACTGAAATAGCAGCACCAAACCTAGAGTTCCTTGTTCAAGGAAAGGAAAGATGTGCTGGATGCTATGAAAGCAGCCATTTCACACGAGGTTTATAAGGTATCAGCTTCATAACAACTTCAGCGTTTGGCAGGAATGTTATCACTGGCAGGACACATGAACAGAGCAGACTTTGTCTGTGACCATCAACCTGCACGTGGACCTCCTTGATGTCTGGAGCTTTGCTGTGAGACCTCAGGCTGCTTTCGTCAGGACCAAGGCCCCTAATGATTCCAGCTGACTAACAGATTGTTGGGTTAAGGTTTCACCACTGACTACAAGTACCTGATTTTTAGCAATTGGGCACATTGATTAAGCTCTTTCCTTGGCAAAATGTAGTTACTGATAAAGACAGAGTTATGATATCCTGGACCTGGTTTAAATTAAGGAACCCTGAGAGGAGGCAGAAGTCCAGCAAGAGCACAATTAGCAAACGTGTTAGGACCTGGCCTCTGGCTCTTTTGCCGGGACAGGGTTTTAGAGAAGGGCAGGGAAGAAAAAGCATCTTCCCTTCAACAAGAATTACAGATTGTTTTCTTCCAGTTTAGTTTGGAAACAGATTTCACAGAACGACAGTAGTTCAGCCTGGAAGCAGGTGGATTTCAAAGAACTGCAGCAACCATTCATCCCTCACAGGTGAAGTCACTCCTGGGAGGAGCCAAGCGAGAAGGAATGAGTCCTAGGAGACTCAGCGTTTCCCAATGTTTCATTTGTTAACAGCTCATCAGCAAGCCACTTCCACTTCACACTTGACCTCACGGAGACCCCATACAGATGCATGCTGGATTTTGATGAGTTGTTGTAATAGAGGCAGAAACAGGCTCAGCCTGAATCCTCCTCAGAGGCCACCCAGGATTGGTGAGCGCGGAGTCAGCCCACACCTCCTTCCCTCGTGCACCGGGGGAACATCGGTGTGTTGTGAATTCACTGGATAAGCAGTTGGAAGGAGGCATCCAAACTGCTAAGTCCTCACCTCCTGGAAGTGGGACTGTGGGCTGGATGGTGCTGGAAGAAGGCAAAAGAAACGGGGCCCTGACCTTTAGGCCTAAGCGTGTTAATGGCCAGACACGAAGCCGGAGTTTCTCGGCTCCCCCTGCCACACCGCCCAGACGTGTACTGCGGGCTTGTTGTGAAAGAGAAAGACGCCTCTAACCTGCGGTGTCTACAACAGCGCCCATTTAAGAACCCGGGATCGGAAGCTCATAGATGGCGTGTGGGAGCCGCACGGCGCCCTTTCACCCGTGGAGTCTCCGCCCGCGCGCGCGGCACACACGGGGATCCGGCGCGCTGAACGCCCGACGCCTGCACCTGCGAGCCCGCAAGCGCTTCTCGATCCTTTTTCCACGAACTTCAGAGAAACACGGTCTCCTCTCAGACCTCCACTGGACAGTTGCTGCCACGCAACGACTTAGCGTTTTACCGGGAACTGGCTTGGGTCTGCTGGGATACGAAGATTAACCCACGCAGGGAAACAGCCTGCGCCGCCTGTTGGACCCCGAGCGGGCGCGAAGCGCAGGGCAGACTCCGCAGGGTGCCCCCGGCCCTGGTCCCCGCTGCTCCCCAGGCAGCGTCTCCGCCCTCGGACCCGCAGGCAGCAGGAGCTCTTCTCCCGGCGCCGCCACCCTGGCGGCTCCGCCGGCCGGTCGGGGCCTCTCCTCGGAGACCAGAGCCCGCGCTTCCAGGAGGGGCCAGGCCTGGGCCTCTCCCGCGCCCAGCTCCGCTGCGCTTTCCAGGACCCCGGACGTCCGGTCCCCTCGCGCCGTGGAGGCCTTGCCCGGGGTTCCTGGGACCGGACCCTCTTCTGCGCCCGGGACCGCAGCAGCGGCCGGAGATGCAGAGATGCAGCCGCTCGTCAGCGGTCACCTGGGCTGCGGACGCCCGCGCAGCTCGCGAGAGCCACCCCCGGGACCTGCGCCCGGCTGCGAGAGGGTGAGGAGGCGCGGGACGGGCTCGGGCTGTGCCCGCGGGCGCGGCGTGGGCACCGGCGGGGCGGACGGGTGTGTGCGCGGGGTCGTGGAGCGCGAGAGAACGCGGGGAGCAGGGGATGAGGGGAGCGGGGTGCGCGCGAGAGGCGCCCAGGGCAGGGTGCGGACGGAACGCGAGGCGGCTGGAAGCGCACGGGAGTGCGGGGCTCGGGGGCGCGGGGCACTCGCCTGATGAGGGCTCCTGCGTAGTCCCGGGCGGCCTCCATGGCGCGGATCCCCTCGCCGGCCTGGTGGCCTCGCTGCCAGCTCCGTCTCTTAAAGCGCGGCGGCCCCGCCCTCGCCCGCCCGCCCGGCGAATGCCCGACAGGCGCAGGGGAGGACGTTGGCACCGGCTCCCCACCGCCCAGGATCGCGGCTTCGCGCTCTGGAAGCCCGCGGCGGTCCCCGGCTCCTGCCGCCTGGAGCCGCGTGTCCTTCGCTGCCTCGGGCGGTACCGGGGCCCTTGGAAGCCCAGAGGCTGCGCGGGTGTCTGGTCACGTGTCGGCCTGTTTGGCACTTCTAGGGGTCGGGGCAGTTGGGGTCATCACCAATCCCGGCAGCGTCGCTTTGGCCGCGGAAAGACGGGTGCGTGGATTTTAAACCCCGGCCACGGGTGGGGCGAGTGCGGAGCCGGGTGTGAGCGCCACTTGCCCCCAGCGCTGGAGCCCCCCGGAGCCCAGCCCCAGGCTCAGCGAGCGGCTGGTTCCCTGCGGGGTCTCCGGGGCGCCTGGGCTCCCGCCCGCTGCGCTGCTCTCACGGCCACGGCACCAGCATTGGGGGACAGAGAAGGGCGTGCGGGACGGGAGGGAAGGGAACCTTTGGGCGGCGTGAATTGGTTTTAGCTGCGGTGAGGGACCTTCGCAGAGGGAGGAGGCAGAGAGCGAATCTCGCTGGGGCTGGGGCATTTCCCTGCGCTCGTGGTTGTTCCCATCAGAATGTGCAGTGAGGGCCTTGAGACCGCCGAGGAAGGCGGGCAGTCACAGGGGTTCCCCGAACCCCTCACTGCAGAACCGAAGCGGTGGGCTCTGTGCTGAGGGGTGGGACCCCGGCAGTAAGAGGTGTCACTTTCTGGGTTGGAGGCTTGTTCGGACGTCGTGTCGTGCCCAGCTGCTGACTGCCGCCTGGGAACTGCGTTTCTGGAGCTGCAGCGGGATCCCCGCCGGCTCCTGCTGACCCCACCTGGCTTGAGCAGGCTGGCCTGATCTCTTTAGACCTGACCCTGTGCCTGCCCTCTTCCTCGCTGGCTCTCAGAAAGTGATCAGCAAGCCTTGTGACTTCCAGGACTGTTGGAGCCAAAGGCAATTTGCCTTCCAGAGTCTGGGACTCCGCCTGCTGGGAACCCCCAGCCCCAGGCTCACAGGGGCAGTTTCCCCCAGAGGCACTGGGCCAGACACAGCCGTGGGAGGCCATTCACTGCCCCTCCCTCTCACAGCCCCAGTTGGATCGATGAGAAAATAGGTCCAATCAATTCGGGTCAACTTACCGCCAATCTTTTATTGTGAAAAAGTACATTTTCTAAATATAGAGATATATAGAAAGAACAGGGCCTGAGGGTGGTGGCTTATATCTGTAATCCCAGCATTTTGGGAGGCTAAAGCAGGAGGACGGCTTGAAACCAGGAGTTTGAGACCAGCCTGGGCAACACAGTGAGACTACCATCTCTACACAATAATAATAATTACCCAAGCATGATGGCAAGCACCTGGAGTGCCAGCCACTCAGGAGGCTGAGGAGGGAGGATCACCTGAGCCCAGGAGTTTGAGGTTGCAGTGAGCTGTCATCATGCCACTCACTCCAACGTGAGCAACAGAGTGAAACCTCCTCTCTAAAGAAAGAAAAAAATATATACATATATATACACACACACACATATATATGTACATAGATATGAGAACAGTACAATGAGCACACTTACACCCAGCCCCTGGATTCAACCACTGTTAACATTTTGACATATTTGTTATTTATCTCTATTTTTATTGGAACCCCTCCAAATTAATTCCTTCAGCTTGCATCTCTGAAGAAACAAGGACATGATCTCATTCATAACCACAGTGACACTGTCACTTCTAACAAAATAAAAATGAAGACCTGTGCACTGAGTGTGGACATGGGGCTGGGGTGGGGACTAGCGAACATTTCCAGGCATGGTGATGGCGGAAGGGACCCAGTGGGAGATCACCCTGGGTTTGAGCTTGGGAGACTGGAGAGATGAGGAACCCTGGATGGGAGCAAGTCTGTGGTGGAAGCGGAGATGGTGGTGAAACCAGGCCCTGGTGACCACTCGGTCAGGGAGGCGGCACAGACCTGGTGTGCATTGGTTCTCAGGCAGATCTTCGGGCTGGAAGTAAAAGTTGGTCACTGCCCTGCTGCTGAGTGGGAATCCTGGAGTACTGCACTAGGAGGGTGGGGACAAAGGGCAGAGGGCAGACTGAGCTCCAGGGGACTTGGCTGCAAACGCAACAGACAGTGAAGAAAATGGTGAGAGTCATGCCCAGCCTTCCAGCACATTCCCGTCTCCAGCACACAAATTCATTCTGCTCTCACTGGACAGGTTTCATCCATCTGTGTTCAACAACTGCTGTGTGTCCGGGCAACCACGATTGGGAACCTAGCTTTTTAGTTCAATTCACCAAATGTTTGTGGTCACAGAGTCTGTGCAGCTGTGAACAGTGGGCTCCGCCTGACACCCACACCCTCAGGGAGGGACCTCAGCATTGCCTTCCCTCGGCTCCCAGCAGTATCTGTGGGGTGATGCCGCAGTGGGCTCTGCTCTTTCTCGGAAGTATGGATGCCTCCTCGCTCCCCCCGAGTCTCAGCATGTGCTGGGCACGGCCCATGCTCTGGAGCGCAGAGACCTAGTTTCCTAGCCTGGCTTGACCTCCTCTAGCTGGGTGACCTTGGGCGACTCACATAACTATCCCAAGCCTTGGATCTTAATCTGTCACAGGGCAGCAGCCTGTCTATCTCACAGGGTGTATGAGACTCAAATCCCACGAGGGAAGGGCCGGCCTGGTCAGCCCCAGCAGTGTGAGTGGGACAGACCACGACAGAAATGAACAGCTCCACCCCTTACTCCCAGCCAAGAGCGAGTGCCTGAAACAGAAATTGAGTCCCACTTACAGGAATACGTTATAAACATCAGTGCTTAGGGATCAAAGAAACTCCAGTTTCTAATCCAGTTTCTGGTTTTTTTTTTTTTGGTGGAGGAAACAATCATCCCTGAACTTTGGCCTTGCTACTTCCAATTTCTGTCACTGTTGGGAACTTTTCTTTTTTGAGCTCCAGTTTCTTTATTCCTAATGATCCCTGATGATATATACTCCTTACCAAGTTTCAGTGGGTGCAATGCGAGTCGAGTGAGGTAATGCTTTTGAAATACATTGTGAACCACCAAGCCCCGGAAAAGGACTAAAGCCAGGGCATCTTCAGCAGAATGGTAAGGCAAATAATTTATTTCAGTTTGCTCTGCCATTTGCCAAAGCCAAGTGTACTCCTATTTCCAAATTGCTTCCAGCCTCGCTGTTTGAAAAAACTTTTCTATATTTATTCATACTAAGGTGTAAATGATTGCTGTCCCACTCAGCAAACCTTTTCTGAGCATCTCACTGGTTATTTTCCACCAGGTCCATTCCCTGCCCCTCTTTGTCCAACCCTGTGCTCAGGAGGCTGCCCCAGGGGCTGCTCCTTGCCCTTGGGCTACCAGTTGGTTCAGGCTGGGCTTTAAAAAATTAACAACAATTGTACTGCAGAATAATGTGCACATGCTAAAACGCACAGACCTTTGTGTGAATGTTTACGTTCATAAACTGCTCAGATCAAGACAGAATATTTGCAACGCCCATTAGGCTCCCCTTGCCCCTTTAAGGCAGTGCCCCCCACCCCACACTGGAGATCACAGTTCTTTCTGTTACAACAGGTTCGTTTTGCGTATTCTTGAACTTTGTATGAATTGAATCACGCAGGGTGTTCTCATTCATGCCTGGTTTTGTTTGCTCCTCATTGTACCTGTGAAATTATTCATTTTATTGTCTATGTTATTTGTTCGCTCATTGTTGCTGCCAAGGAGAACTGCGTTGTGTGGTATTTATGTTCCATTCCACAGTCCATGGCTATCTGGCCAGTAAGAATCCACAGGGCTGCAAGGCACTTTTGTACATGTTTCCTGGGTACACACGTGTGTTGCTTTCTCTTGGATGGAGGGGCCATGGGGACGTGGACACATTGAATGGAGTGGCAGAGGGACAGATGACCATGGGTACAAACTTCCTCTCCCAGGAACAGGTGCAGAAGGTGGGATTTGAGGCCTGACCAGGAGGTCTGCCTGGGCATCTGCATTTCCAGCAGTTCAGGTCTGGGTTCTGGTGCCTCACATCTATGCAATGATGCCTTGGTCATGAGCTGGGTTACAGCAAAATTAAGGTGAATTTTCACAAAATCAAGGAGCACTGCTTGCAGTTGACTAAGACGTCTTTCTTCCCATTGTTGACTAACGAGGTCAGGCATGTCTGTTAGGAAAGTGAATGAGTTTGTAGTCAGAAGGGCCAGGGCAGCAGATGGGGCTTTAGTGGGTTCACACTTGTTGGCCCAGGGCTGGTGAGCCCCGTGGTGTGGGAAAGATGACGCAGGAAGTCAGGGCACCGTCTCTCCTCGGGATTCCAATTCCAAGCCTCAGTTCCACACACAGAATAACCATAAACCGGGAAATTCAGCCTCTGCATTTGCTGTGTCCGAGGTTGCGTGTGCAGAGAGCTGGATGTGAGAGGGCAGCTGCAGCACATTCAGAACAGGAGTTGAAATTCACCTGCCCTCAGCGTTGCCCGATTTGAAGTGCAGGTCCTAGGTTTCAGTGTCGGTACCCAAGGTCGCACGGGGTGAGGGCAGTCAGGAAACTTGTGTGAGGGGCTCTCAGTGTAGACAACTGCTTGTCCAACTAGGTAAAAAGCAAAAGGTCCTTTTAATTCTGGAGCGAACATTAAGATTTTCTTGATTTCTTGTGCAGCTTACATTAAAAACTCGATATGGTGGGCTGGGCATGGTGACTCACACCTATAATCCTAGCACTTTGGGAGGCCAAGGCAGGAGGATCTCTTGAGGCCAGGAGTTTTAGACCAGCCGGAGCAGCATAGTAAAACCCTGTCTCTACAAAAATGAACTAATTAGCTGGGTGCAGTGAGGGATACCTGTGGTCCCAGCCACTCTGGATGCTGAGGTGGGAGGATCACTTGGGCCCAGGAGTTCAAGGCTGCACTGAGTTACGACTGCACTGCTGCACTCCAGCCTGGGCAACAGATAGAGACTCTGTATCTAAAAAATAAAATAAAAATTAACAAAACTCAATCTCATATTATTTCATGCCTACGATATTTAATGGGGCCCCCATACATTGATTCTTAACCTTTTGGGGCTCAAGATCCCCGAAACGTCTGAAGAGAGTGATAGCCCTTCTCTCGGAAAAGACTCTCATAACCCACCGACACTGTGCCCATACTCCGGGGGTCTGCAGGCTGGGAAGCCTGCTCGGAGGGGAGGCTGGTCTCTGCAGGCTGCAGCCCACCCCTCAGTGCTTTGTGCTGTTATAAGCTGGGCACTCCGGACACTTGTTTTGGTTGTGGCTGTTGCTGAGCTTGGATGTTTATTTTCCTTCCAAATATAAGAACAAAGGTGATGTTCTTTTCACTGACTTCCATCTGTGTTCTTCTGTCCAAAAAAAGTGGCCAAAGAAGCCTGTGTTTGGGGCTGATTCCAGGACTTTCCCAACTGGGCAGGAGGGCAGAGCAGACTCTGCTTTGCGCAATGGGTGTGTCAGCGCCAACAGCAGCACATCCACGACCCCAGCTCAGGCTCTCCATACAAAACGTCCTGATCGGCCGGGCGCGGTGGCTCAAGCCTGTAATCCCAGCACTTTGGGAGGCCGAGACGGGTGGATCACGAGGTCAGGATATCGAGACCATCTTGGCTAACACAGTGAAACCCCGTCTCTACTAAAAAATACAAAAAAACTAGCCGGGTGAGGTGGCGGCGCCTGTAGTCCCAGCTACTGGGGAGGCTGAGGCAGGAGAATGGCGTGAACCCGGGAGGCGGAGCTTGCAGTGAACTGAGATCCGGTCACTGGGCCACTGCACTCCAGCCTGGGCGACAGAGTGAGACTCCGTCTCAAAAAAAAAGAAAAGGTCCTGATCTTCCAGAAAGGTTTTAATAACATCTTAGCTCTATAAGGAATGGGTAAATACTGTGTCCTTGTGAATTATTTTTATGTAAATGTTATGGAGAAGGCAAGATCTTCTGGAATCACGGCCTCCAATCTTGCCCCTCTCCCGCCCCGTCCTCAGCTCGCTCTGGATCCTCCTGTGCCTTGTCCTGTGGGTGACAGCCACACACCACAAGTGGGATTCTGCGCTGTGGGTGGTCTGCACAGTGGTGTCATATTCCACGGAATGTTCGTAGCTTGCTTTCTCACCCAGCAGTGTGCAGCTCTTCCCGTCCCCGGACACGGGGACCGGCCCGCTGTTGTAACTGCACGTGTGCATCTGTCACAGCGAACATCTCCCTCTTGCTGCCCTCTGCGCTGTTTCCAGTTGGCCCTTGGCATCCACAGTGCTCTACTGAGCATGCTCGCGTGCATCCTGTCTCCGTGGGTGCCTCGCTGGGGGTAATACCAGGAAGTGGAATCGGTGGATTTTAGGGCATGTCTATTTCATTTATTTATTTATTTTGTTATTTCATAACTGTAACTCTGCAGTCCAGCTAAATGTGGAGGGGAATAAGGAAACTGCAGCGAGAGCACAAAGACGATAGGACGCTGTGAGCAATGGGCTGGAGGGGCGCTCCCGAGCTAGGGAAGGAGTGGGCTGTGGTTAAGAGAAAACAGAAGCCCAGTCGTCAGCGCTGTCCACAGTCGGCAGTGGTGATCTGCTGCTGGTCTTGCCATTCCTGGGCTCAGGCGCTCTGTGGCTTCCACCGTGTCCATGAACCTTGCCAAAGATCACGTGCTTGCCACCCAGACACTCAGTCCTAGCTTCACGGGTGAAATACTGGGACCTGTTTGTGTTAGGTCCAGCATTTGCCATGGACAAGTCACCAGGACCCGGATGAATCAGGATGAAGTCCTTGTCATCAAATTTCTCCTTGCAGACTTGCCGCCAGTGTCATTATGGCCTGTGACGTTGCCACCTGGGCAACAAGCCCTGGAATAATTCTGTGGAAGCAGGAACGCTCATAGCCAAATTCCTTCTCTTCAGGGTTCAGAGCATGAAAGTTTTCTGCTATCTTTGGAACTTTGTCTGCAAAATCTGGAAGGAGACTAGCCCAAGGGCTCACCACCAATGGCAATGTCAAAGAACATGGTGGGGTTGACCATGGCTGATGGCAGGGGACTCTGGGAAGCAGCAGCGCCTGCAAAGCTGTGTATTTTAACCTTTCAATAGATCCCACCTTGCTTCTCTTTCCTCCATGTATGCAGACCCTTTCCCTGTGCTGACCATGAAGCTGGGCTGGACGGTGTCTCTGCAGTGCTCTCCTTCCCCTTTCTATGACATCAACATCATACTAATGATAACGTAACGACTGCTGTTTATGCCTTCCTTCAAACCTTATTCAGAAACTTACCTTTTCAAAGAATAGAAAAATAGAAACACGGACGGAAATGGCTGGCAAAAAATGCCCTTGAGGAAATATCCAGGATGACAAAGAATCAAAGGGAAATAAAACAGTTCCTGATGCCACCTTTTGCCTGTCCGTTTAGTAAAGTTTGTTTAAAAGAACCATCCACATTGGGGAAGGTGCAATGAAACAGGAATTGGTACTCTTACTGCTGGGGGGAGGGTAACCTGTTCCACTCTTTGGAAGGTAATTGGGTAAATATGTATCAAAACTTGAACAAATGAGCCTCACCTTTCCTATACCAGTTCCACTTCCGAGAACCGGTTCAGGCAGCCGCGGCACCCCTGGTGTGCATTGGGTCCACTCAGTCGACAGGTCTCATGCAGAAAAGGCAAGAAGGAGGTTGGCGGCAGCTGTGGGGGTGGCGGCGGCTCTGCACCCGGCTGGCTTTGCATCATCGCTCCTCATGCCCGGTTTTGCCATCTCCGCCTCCAGTCTGGAGCTCCAGCCTCTGCCCTCCCTGGTGCCTCCCTTCAGCTCATGGAAATGGTCCTCTTCTGACTCTGCTGGGTGGGGTGTCCCTGACCAGAAACATCCAGTGGCTACTCAGCCCGGCATGGCCACGGTCTGAGAGGCCCCAGCAGAGCACCGTGACCTGGCGCCAGGGTCCCCTTCAGCACATCACAGGATGGGGAGTGGGTCTGAGGGCTGACCTTGACTTCTTTTTTTTTCTTTTGACGAAATCTCACTCTGTCACCCAGGCTTGAGGGCAGTGGTGTGATCTCGGCTCACTGCAACCTCTGCCACCTGGGTTCAGGCAGTTCTCCTGCCTCAGCCTCCTGAGTAGCTGGGATTACAGGCGCCTGCCACCGTGCCCGGCTAATTTTTGTAGTTTTAGTAGAGACGTGTTTCACCATCTTGACCAGGCTGATCTTGAACTCCTGACCTCTTGGTCCACCCGCCTTGGCCTCCCAAAGTGCTGGGATTACAGGCATGAGCCACCATGCCTGGCCAACCCTGCCTTCTTAGGCGGAGCAGGCCAAGCTCTGACTGCAGCACTGGGGCCAGAAGAAAAAGGACTTGTTTGGAAAGGGCGAAGTTTCGGCATTTCGGGGGATTTATATCAGAGGCATAAGTGGAGCACGTGCTTCAAGCGATTACACTTTCTGAATTAGCAGCATAGTTGTTAAGTGACATACCTGGATTCAATAGCCAAAATTCAGAGAAAGGGAAGCTTTCATAAAAATCATGTTAATGCAGCCCGAATCTTCTCTCCCTTTTTATTTTATGACACCCAGGATTGGCTGAGAGAAAGGCATTCCCCACCGTTCTACTTCATAATTAAAGACAACCTGAAATCACAGAACCCCAAGGATCACATGACTAGATGAAAACTGCTTAGAGGAGAAAAAAAATTCAAAAACCCACTAACTGTGTTCACTGCTGACGGTCTAGTGCAGTAATTTTTACCCAGTAAGAAATGTATCCTAGTTATTGTCTTCCTGATCTCTTCCACCTTTTCCTCTTAAATTTGCAATTTCTGATGTTCCTACAGGGCGTGGAATCTGATGGGTTGGTCCACAAATACTGACAAAACAGAAAGAAGAAAAATGAAAGAAACAAGCTTTACCACTTCACCTTATGTGTGAACCTAAAACTCAGTGGTACAATGTTTCTCTTTCCCGGCATAAGATGGAAAGAGAGAATTAAATAAGCCCTTTTAAAATTCTTAGGCACTGCTTATAACGTCTCAGGTGAGTGAGTCCCTGAGAATGAGCTGGAGTTGTTTGCAATACCTACCTCATACTTTGCACCTTTAACACACACACACACACACACACACACAGAACTCCCAGACTCTCAGGCCTCAACCAGAACCTCAGTATTGGGTTTCATGGAGTCTGGCTTTTTAAGTTGCTCCGAAAACTGCCCATAGCATTTGCCTTGGTGGATGGCACTGGGGATACGAAACAGAAATGGAAAGGAAATTGAAATGTTTCCTGTGATCTTTTATACCTTTTGAATTTCGTACCTTTTAATTTTAATTAAAACCACATGCATGTATTATCAATATAAGGTATTGATTAGTTATCATTCAATATCAGCTCAGAATGCTCTTCAGTTACTTCTGTGTAATTATATACACATAATTGTGAAGAATTATTTTTTTAAAAAAGGAATACTGACTGAGAGTCTTAAGTTAACCCAGTGGTGACACTTGGGGCTGGAACTACTAGATATTCACATAGAAAAACATGGACCTCAGCCCCCTCCCATACCACCTGCAAAAGGAATTCAAGATGTGTCATAGGCCCCCATACAAGAGCCAGAACCATAAGGCTTCTAGAAAAAAAGATGGAACTGTCCTTACAACTTAGGGTGGACACAGATTTCTTGGAGATGGTGCAAAAAACACTGGCTGGACGTGGTGGCTCACGCCTGTAATCCCAGCACTTTGGGAGGTAGAACCGGGAAGACTGCTTTAGCCCAGAAGTGTGAGATTAGCCTGGGCAACAGAGACAGACCTCATCTCTAACAAAAAATAAAAGGTAGCCGGATGCAGTGGTGCATGCGACAATGGTCCCAGCTACTTGGGAGCCGGAGGCGGGAGGATCAGTTGAGCCCAGGAGGTCAAGGCCGCAGTGAGCAGTGACTGTCCCACTGCACTCAATCAAGCCTGGGGGACAGCGTGAGATCTGTCAAAAACAAAACCAAAAAAGAAAAAGCCACTATTGGTGAAACAAAAAATTGATAAATTGGACTTCATTAAATTTTGAAATGTTCTGCTTACCAAATAACAATCCAACAAAATGGAATAGGTAAGCTACACACTGGGGGAAATATTTGGAGAAAACATATCTGAAGAAGCATCTTTAGAGAACTTCTGAAAGTTAACAATAAAAAGATGAACAACCAAGTCAAAAGCGGACACGAGACTTGAACGGCCACGTGACAAAAGAAGCTACACAAATGGCCAGCCAGCACGTGAAAGGTGCTCACGTTAGTGGTCACTGCTGGGCAAGGCAGGTTCAGCAGGTGAAACTCCATCAAGATAATTCACCACATCAACAGACTAGCTGGGACTACAGGTGCCCGCCACCATGCGTTGCTAATTTTTGTCTATTTTTTAGTAGAGATGGGGTTTCACCATGTTAGCCAGGATGGTCTCAATCTCCTGACCTCGTGATCTGCCCGCCTCAGCCTCCCAAAGTGCTGGGATTACAGGTGTGAGCCATCGCACCGGCCGGATAATTTTTTTAAAGGAAAATAAGTGTTGACAAGAAATTGTAACTGTGATACATTGCTGGTAGAAATGCATAAAGTTGCAATCACTGTGAAAAACAGTTTGTAGTTGCTCCAAAGGTTAAACATAGAACTATCATTGGACCCAGGAATTCTACTACTAGATATATAACAAAAAGAATGGCAAACAGAACTCAAACAGGTATTTGTATACTAACATTTATAGCATCACTATTCCACAAGAGCCAAAAGATGGAAATAATCCAACTATCAATGAACAAATGAATGTATAAAAACAAGGTGGTACATACATGCATTGTACATCATCCATCTTTAAAAAACAATTTTGATACATGATATGATGTGGATGGACACTGAAAACATTATGCCTAATGAAATAAGCCAGACACAAAAGGAATATATTATATGATTCTACTAAAATCAAGTGCCTAGAATAATCAAATTGATACGCAGAGAAGATGGGATAGAAATTACCATGGGCTGGTGCCAACCAGTCTTGTAAGGTGCAGTTGGAAACTGGGGACTTGGCAGCACCCAGCCCAGCACTCGGCCTTTTGGACATTGAGGGGACCCTGATCACCCTGCAGCAGAAAATTACCAAATAAATGGATGAGTTCCTACAAAAAGTGAGGCAGAAGATCAAAATCGGAGAGGTAGGCATGCTGGACTTTGAGGAAGGGCAGGAGCAACTGGGAAATGATGTGGTTGAAAAATACAATTACACGTTTCCATAAAATGGCTTGGTAGCATACAAACATGGGAAATGCTTGTGTAAATGTCACGAGCATTCAAAGTCACCTGGGTGAGGTCCTAATCCAAGATTTAATCAACTGCTGTCTGGGCTACAATGCAAAAATTAAACTCCTGAAGAAGAGGGGTACTTACACTCAATTCTGAAATGGGATGTTAAACATGTCCCCTATTTGGAAGAAGCTGCAGCCAAGAGGAACGCATTGAGTTCTACGAATTCAATAAAAAAGAAAATATAAGAGAAAAACTTGTAGCAGATCAAGGAAGGAGTTTGCAGGAAAAGGTCTTACGTTTTTCACAGGAGGCCAGATCAGCTTTGATGTCTTTCCTGATGGATGGGACAAGAGGTATTGCCTGCAACATGTGAAAAATGATGGTTATAAGGCCATTTATTTCTTTGGAGACAAAATCATACCAGGTGGCAAAGACCTTGAGACCGTCACAGACCCCAGAACCGTGGGCTACTCCATGATGGTGCCCGAGGACACACACAGGGTCTGTGAAGAGTTTGTCTGCCGTGTGAGTGCGAGCGGCAGGGGTCCCGGCTGACTAGCCAGCAAGGGGCATTCAGTGGCCCAAGCCAAGGGCCCTCCCGCACATGCTCACCCCCCCGCAGCCCAGCCAGGCTCTGCGCACCGTGTCAAGCACGTGTGGTCTTGACCTCCACCGCTGACATGCCTTGCCTCCACCTCCAGTGCCAGAAGCTTCCAGAAGGGAGGAGAAAAGACTTGTCAAGAATTGCTTAGAGGAATACCTCCCATAAAAGATTTTCCCCACCCATCCGCAGCCCCCTAGTCTAATATACTCACCCCAATACATGCAATCACAGTACACATGGTTTTTGGAGAAATTTCTCCATCATTCCAGGGTGATACAGAAAGAAAAAATGTGCCTGGATCCTCCCTCTTTGTGGTTCTTCTGAAAACGTGTTAGTTTTAATGTCTGGACCTCTGCGTCAGCACCAAAAACGGAGATCTGGTGATGAGAAAGCAAGGACAGGCCATCTGCAGTGGTCCACCCCAGGAGAGAAGCTCACAGACACCTCCTGGAACCAAGCTCCCGCCTGCACGTTGCCTTGATGCAGGTGGTGGCTGTGAGCGGGGGCAGCTTGATGCCCCGTGAGTAGATGCACTCCTTCTGTATTCCTGTTTGTGAAGCTGAGGCCTGCTGGACAGATGGCTGGCAGAGTGACAGCAAACCCCGTGGAGTTTGCACTTCAGCTGGCCCCATTTCAGCAGAAATGGTATCAGCTCTTTTTTGTCCATCTGGTTGAATTTGGTTGTGAATCCATCAGGTCCTGGGCTTTTTTTTTTTTTTTTTTTGGTAGCTTATTTATTCTGATTCAATTTTGGAGCTCATCATTTGTGTGTTAAAACATTCAATTACTTCTTGATTCAGTCGTGGGAGGGTATATTTGTAGAAAAATTTCCCTATCTTTTGTAAGAAGGTTTTTTAGTTTGTGTGCATAGAAGCATTTGCAGTAGTTACTCATTTTACTTGTATTTCTGTGGGGTCAATGGTCACATTCCTTTCATCATTTCTAACAGTGTTTATTTGGATCGTCTCTCTTCTCTATTAGTCTAGCTAGTGATCTATCTATCTAATTACATTTTTCAAAAAATCAACCACTGGATTTGTTGAACTTTTGGATAATTTTCTGAGTCTCAATTTCCTTCTTCAGTGAAGCTCTGATGTTGGTTATTTCCTGTCTTCTGCTAGCTGTGAAGTTGATTTATTCTTGTTTCTCTAATTCTTTCAGTTGTGATGTTAGGTCATTAATTTGATATCTTTCTAACACTAATTTTTATTGCGTTGTGGTTCAAGAGTATGTTTGGTATGATTTCAGTTCTTTTCATTAGCTAAAGATTGTTTTATATCCAATTATGAGGTTGATTTCAGAGCATGTGGCAATGAGAAGAATGCATATTCTGTTGTTTTGAGAGAGAGAATTATGTAGCAGTCTATCAGACCTAGTTGGTCCAGTGTTGACTTCATGTCCCATATATCTTTGTTAATTATCTCCCTCAATGATCTAACATTGTTAGTGGATTATTAAAGTCTCCTACTATTATTTTGTTGGAGTCTATGTCTCTTTGTAGATCTCTAAGAACTTGCTTTATGAACCTGGGTGCTCCTGTGCTGGGTGCATATATATTCAGAATAGTTAGGTCTTCTTGTTGAATTCAACACTTTACCGTTATTTAATGCCCTTCTTTGTCTTTTTTGATCTTTGTTGGTTTGAAATGTGTTTTGTCTGAAATTAGGATTGCAAGCCCTGCTTTTCTTCTGTTTTCCATTTGCTCGGTAGATTTTCCTCCATCCCTTTATTTTGAGCCTCTAGGTGTCATTATGTGTTAGACATGTCTCTCAAAGGCAGCATACGATTGGTTCTTGCTTTTATATCCACCTTGCCACACTGTGCCTTTTTAGTGAAGGGTATTTAACCCATTTCCACATAAAGTTAGTGTTGATATTTGCGGATTTGATTCTGATGTTGTGTTGTTAGCCAACTGTTATGCCAGCTTGTTCATGTGGTTGCTTCATACTGTCAGTGGTCTGTGTACTTCAGTGCATTTTTGTACTAGCTGGTAGCGGTCTTTCCATATTTAGCGCTCCTTTCAAGATCTCTTGTAAGGCAGGTCTGGTGATAACAAACTCCCTCAACTTTTGCTTGTCTGAAAAGGATCTTATTTCTCCTTCACTCAGGAAGTATACTTTGGCTAGATATGAAATTATTGGTTGAAGGATTTGTTTATTTTAAGAATTTTGAATCTAGTCCCCCAGTCTCTTCTGGCTTGTAGGGTTTCAGCTAAGAGGTTCACTGTTAGCCTGACGGGGTTCCGTTTGCAGGTGACTCGCCCTTTCTCTATTGCCACGTTTAACATTCTTTCTTTCATTTGGATCTTGGATAATCTGAGGATTATGTGTCTTGGAGGCGGTCTTCTTGTGTAAAATCTTGCAGGAGCTCTCCGTATCTCCTCAATGTGTTTGATTCTCTAGTGAGGTTGGAAAAGTTTTCATGGACAATATGCTGAAATAGGTTTTCCAAGTTGTTGGCTTTCTCCCTGTCCCTTTCAGGGATGCCAATGATTCATAGATTTGGCCTCTTGACATAGTCCCATACTTCTCAGACGTTTTGTTCATGTCTTTTGATTGTTTTTATAAATTTTTTGTCTGACTATCTCATTTCAGAGAGCCAATCTTCAAGCCCTGAAATTCTTTTCTTAGCTAGATTTATGCTGCTCTTAATTGTTGCAGTTGCATTGTGAAACTCTTGTATTGTGTTATTCAACTCTGTCAGGCCTCTTAGGGTTTTTTCTTTTTCTAATAGTAGCTATTTCATCCTTCAGCTCCTGTATGATTCCATTGTGTCAGCTCCTGTATTATTCTATTGTGATTCTCGGTTTCCTTGCACTACGTTTTGCCAACTACCTGAATCTCAGAGATCCTCATTCCTGCCCATATTCTGAATTCTATTTCTATCATGTAGGTCAGCTCCATCTGGTTAAGAACTCTTCTTGCAGAACTGTTGTGGTCATTTGAAGGATATATGACACTCTGGCCATTTGAGGTACCAGAGTTCTTGCATTAGTTCTTTCTCATCTCTGCATGTGGGTGTTCCTTTAACTTCAGTGTAGACTGAGTACAGTCAATAGACTTCTTTTCTGGATGTTTTCATGGAGCTGACATTTTTTCAGGTCTTGATTTGAAGCTGACTTCTTGTCCTTGGTTTCAGAGGGGGGTATGTTAGCAAGGTATTTTTGGTGTTGAGGTTTTGGGGTGTGATCCAGGAGGTGGTGCTTCGGAATACTGGTCAGTTGGTAAACTCTTGCTCACTTGTGTGGCTCATCTACGCTGAACCACAGTTGCAGCCGTGTTCCTTCCCAGTACTCTGAAAGTATGGGTTCCTCTCCCCCTTGAGTGCTGGCTGTAGATTGTGGCTTGGCACTCCTGGGCTGCTCGCTGCTGCTCTGGGGCGATCTCAGTGTTTGTGTTCCTTCCCCAACTCAGAGGCCCAGAGAAAGGGACGTTAGTAGTGGTTGTGGCCAAGGGTGTTTTGCGTGTCTCCTGGGGGCTCCACCCAGAGAGGTGCAGGTCAGCATTTGCTCAGCGCAATCAGCCCAGGATGGAAGGTCTGTGCTGTGGGCCCAAGCCAGGGGTTCCCTGTCTGGTAGTGAGCAGAGGGGAGCGTGTGGGGCCCATGGGAGATGAACTGGCCTCCTCTCCTTTGGTCAGCTGCAGCTTACTGGAGGTGTGGATCAAGGACATAGGGTCTTTGCTCCTTCACTAGTCCAAGGGTAGCAAGGGCAGTTCCACTGCAGAGGCAGTGGCAGAGAGGCTTTCGGTTGCCCTTGGAGGCTGCGTCAAGAGAGTTGCTGAGCTGCCACTGGCTCCATAGGTCTGGCGAGGGGTGGCTGGAGGCCCAGGCCTGAAGGACCTGCCAGGTGAGAAGTTTTGGGAATGGGCACCCGTGTAACAGTGTGGCCACTTTTCTGTAGGGCTGCTGCGGTCTGCTGGGGGCCCACTCCAGTCCCTAGTCACCTCGGATTGTTCAACACCTGGAAGTATGAAGGTTGCGAAACAGCAAAGATGGTGGCCTGCCCCTCCCGCTGGGAGCTCTGTCCCAGGGAGGTACGGACCTGTTGACAGCCTGAATGCATCTCTAGGAGGTAGCTGGGGAGACCTCGGTTGGCAGGTCCCGCTGAGTGAGGAGAAACGGGACTGTGGCCGTATTTTTTATTTTCTTGAGACAGAGTCTTGCCGTGCTACCCAGGCTGGAGTTCAGTGGCGCAATCTGAGCTCACTGCAACCTCCACCTGCCGGGTTCAAGCAATTCTCCTGCCTCAGCCTCCTGAGTAGCTGGGACTACAGGCTAATATTTTGTACTTTTAGTGAAGAGGGGGTTTCACCATGCTTGCCAGGCTTATCTCCAACTCCTGACTTTACATTCTGCCCACCTCAGCCTCCCAAAGTGCTGGGATTACAGGCGTAAGCAATTGTGCCTGTTTTTAGAAAACAGCACCGCGTTTTTTTTTTCAAAAAGCAGTCTGGGCATGGTTCTGTTGAGCAGCAGTGCTGTGCTGTGCTACGCTGGGGGTCTGCTTCCGTCCCCGGTCTCCTGGTTCACTCCCGAGCCCGAAGGCTGGATGGGCTGAGTCGCCCAAATAGAAGAGATGGTGGCCTACGGCACTCCCTGGGAGCTCCGTCTCCAGGAGGTTTGGGACCTCTGTCAGCCAGAGAACACAGGCAAGGGTGGCTGGACACCCCAGTTGAAAGCTCCCACCCAGTGAAGAGGAACGGGATCGGGGACCCGCTGGAAAAAGCAGTCTGGCCACGTTTTCGTAGAGCTGCCCCCAGTTGGCCCTTTTAAGCGGGGTCCCTGATCCCGGTGTTTTCCACCTGACAGAGATCTGAAACCTCTCCAGGATGAACCTCCAAGAAGGAGAGGTGGGCCACCATCTTTGCTGTTGTGGCAGCTTAGCCATTGCATCCTGAGGGCTTTAGGGGGTTCAAGCCGATCGGGGGTGGCAGCACCAGCCCAGCCCAGCCTCGCGCCGTCCTCACTGAGCGGGACCTGCCAACTGGAGTCTCCAGGCACTCTTGCCAGTGCTCTCCAGCTGACAGAGGTCTGAGGCCTCCCTGCGACGGAGCTCCCAGCGGGAGGGGCAGCCCACCATCTCTGCGGTCTGGTGGCTTGGTGGATCCAGCCGTCTGGCTTGGAAGTGAACTGCGTGACCAGGAATGGAAGCCTACCCCCAGCACAGCACAGCTGCTGGGTGAAAATATGGCCAGACCGCTTTTTTTTTTTTTTTTAAAGCAGTGAGAGATGGACTGGCCTCCTCTTTTTGGGTCAGCTGCAGCCTACTGGAGGTGTGGATAAGGCAGGTAGGGTCTTTGCTGCTTCGTCAGTCCGCAGGTAGCAAGGGCAGTTCCACTGCAGAGGCAGTGGCAGAGAGGCTTTCAGTTGCTCCTGGAGGCTCTGTTCAGGGCGTTGCAGAGCTGCTGCTGGTTTGGTATCTCTGGTGGGAGACTGCTGGAAGCCCAGACCCAGAGGACCAGCCCAGTGAAAGGATGTGGTAACAGGCATCCACGTGACACTCTGGAGACTTTCCTGTAGGGCTGCTGCAGTATGCTGGGGGCCCAATCCTGTCCCTAGCCAGCTCGGATCTTCCTGTACCTGGAGTTAACACGAGTGAAGGCTGTGAAACAGCCAAGATGGTGGCCTGCCCCTCCCTCCAAGAGCTCTGTCCCCGGGAGGTATGGACCTGTTGGTGGCCCAAACACACCTGCAGGAGGTGGCTGGAGACCCCCGTTGGGAGGCCCTGCCCAGTGAGGAGGAACAAGATCAGGGGCTCCCTTTAAAAAGCAGTCTGACCTCGTTTTTGTAGACCAGCTGCGCTGTGCTAAGGGTCCGCTTCAGCCCCCAGTCACCTAGAACACTCCAAAGCCCAAAAGCTGGACTGGCTAAGCCACCCAAATGGCAAAGGTGGCGGCCTGCCTCTGCCTCTGGGAACTTCATCCCAGGGAGGCTGGAAACCTCTGTGGGCTGGCAGACACTGGCAGGTGTAGCTGAAGACCCCTGGTCTTCAAGGGAGGTCTCACACATTGAGGAGGAACAGGATCAGCAACCCACTTTAAAAAAGCAGTCTGGCCTGGGCGCGGTGGCTCCCCGCTGTAATCCCAGCACTGTGGGAGGCCGAGGTGGGCGGACTGCTTGAGATCAGGAGTTCGAGGCCAGCCTGGGCAACATGCGAGAACCCATCCCTACTAAAACTCCAAAAATTAGCTGGGCGTGCTGGCGTATGCCTGTAGTCCCAGCTACTCGGAAGGCTGAGGCTGGAGAATTGCTTGAACCCAGGAGGCGGAGGTTGCAGTGAGCCAAGATTGCACCATGTTTTCGTAGAACAGCTGTGCCGTGATGTGCCGTGCCATGCCGTGTCGTGCTGTGCTGTGGAACAACTTCTGCCCCAGGTTAGCCTGCACTCTCTGAAGGCCGAAGGCTGGAATGGCTAAGTCGCCGAAATGGCAAAGATGGCCCGCCTCTCCCTCTGGGAACCCCATCCTATGGAGGAATCAAATCTGTGTTGGCTAGAGACCACTGGCAAGAGTACCTGAAGACCCTAGTTGAGAGCTCCGTCCCAGTGAAGAGAAACAGAAACAGGGATCTGCTTACAATAGCAGTCTGGTCTCATTTCACAGGGTAGCTGTGATGTGCTGGGGACCCCTTCCACATCCACCTCTCTATGGGCTTAAAAAAAGCCTGGCCATGTATTTGCAGAACAGCCCCTTGTTGGCTTTTTTAAGTGGGTCCCCAGTCGTGGTATTCTCCGGCCAACAGAGATCTGAAACCTTTCTGAACATACCAGGGGGAGAAATGTGCTGACATCTTTGCTGTTTGGGCAGCCATTGCATTTCTCAAGCTTTGGAGAGTCCAAGACCATGAGGTGGGGGGTGGGAGCAGAGCACTGGAGGAAATGCTGAGTCTGAGAAAGGAGAGACTGACAGCAAAGCCTGTCTTACTGAATTCTGTGCTTCCCTGAGTTATGCATCTGCTGAAAATCTAATTTTCAGGTAATCTCCAAACTGCTGAGCCAAACTATTCTTGAAAAAGATGGGATCACACAAAGAGCTTGAGAAGGAAGTGTCAATAGTTGACACTGCAGAGAAGAACTTACTGTCAAACATTAATATAAGGAATAAATAGAAAACTAATTGTACAATTCAATGCAAATTAACATTAAAATGCAGATAATATATATTCTAGGAATATGTATTTTATCAACATTTACCCCATAGAGGCAGAGATTCTAAACTAAATATTTATAGAAGAAACAGAACATTCATTAGAGACCCCTCCTACCCATAAAAATGTACCAAATTTATGGATTCCAGAAGAAAATTCTCCTCACGTACTAATGAATATTCCAATATATCCTAAACTATATAAAAGCTATACTCATTCTTCCCAATCATTTTTAGGAAGGATAAATTGATATGAAAACTGTTTACATGAGCAATAGAGAATATTACAGAGAATTAAAAATACGAATATGAAAGTAACATTTTTACATATTAGAAACCACTGTTAACACATTAAAATATTATAGCATTACTAAGTGCCCTTTATTCCAGAAAGGCAAGTGAGATTCATTCTCAGGAAATTCTTTAATTACATTAATTGTTTTTTTTTTTTTT
>NW_012114655.1:3659576-3681272 GCF_000951035.1 Colobus angolensis palliatus | reverse complement strand
CCAAGTGATCTCATTGTTCAGTTCCCACCTATGAGTGAGAACATGCGGTGTTTGGTTTTCTCTTCTTGTGATAGTTTGCTGAGAATGATGGTTTCTTAATTACATTAATTGTATACATAATTACATTAATTGAATTAATGAGAATGTCATGTGCTCATGTTCCTAAATGCAAACATGTCAAAATGTCAAAATTATATTTTAAATAATTTAAGCAATAAGAAATTACCAGAAAATATTTTTTAAACATAAAAATAGATTTGTACAAATGAAGAGTAATGACATTACATGATTAGGCAGCAAGAGTCAACATTATTAAGAAATCAAAAGTAATTTTTTTTTTAAGATAAGGTCTCTCCCTCCCACCCATGCTGAAGTGCAGTGGTGTGATCTCAGCTCACTGCAACTTCTATCTCCCGGACTCAAGCGATCCTCCTACTTCAACACCTCAAGTAGCTAAGACTACAGTCATGTGCCACCATGCCCGGCTAATTTTTTTATTTTTTGTAGAGCCGGGGGTTTGTCATGTTGCCCGGGCTGGTCGCGAACTTCTGAGCTCAAGCGATCTGCCTGCCTCCACCTCCCAAAGTACGGGGATTAAAGGCCTGAGCCACCGTGCCCAGCCAAAAAGTAAAAAGAAAAAACTTTAATAAATTGATTTTAACTCCAATATAGCTATCATCTGTATTCTGGAGATAGAAAGTTTATTCTAGCCGGGCGCGGTGGCTCAAGCCTGTAATCCCAGCACTTTGGGAGGCCGAGACGGGCGGATCATGAGGTCAGGAGATCGAGACCATCCTGGCTAACACGGTGAAACCCCGTCTCTACTAAAAATAACAATACAAAAAACTAGCCAGGCGAGGTGGCGGGCGCCTGTAGTCCCGGCTACTCGGGAGGCTGAGGCAGCGGCGGGAACCCGGGAGGCGGAGCTTGTAGTGAGCTGAGATCCGGCCACTGCACTCCAGCCTAGGCCACAGAGCGAGATTCCGTCTCAAAAAAAAAAAAGAAAGTTTATTCTAAAGAAGAATAAACAAAAATATCCATGAAAAGTCTGAAAAGAGAGTGACTTCTTCTGTAAAATATTGGAGACTTTGAAATTAAAATTGTGTTGTGTTAATTCATAAACAGAATGAGAGGCCAATGGCATGTAAAATTCAATAGTGGACTAACACATATATGAAATGCACTGTGCAATATAAGCAGCAGTGTGAAAGAAGTGATGCAAGCTCTTTGCCTTCCTGCAAGAGCATTTTGGGCTAATATCCAATGAATGTGATTCCTACTGCCTCAACACTCATTGTAACCTGTTTTCAGAGCCCACAGTATGCTTCCTGGTGAGCTGAGATGTCACTGCCATTACTAAAACTTTATTAACTGCAGGTGACCCAGGTCTATGTTTGTGAATTATGGAAACAGTCAGACATTATTGGAGTAATTCTGTAGTTGGTGACTTGCCTGGTGCAGGACTATCGGGGGGCACCTTTCTTTACTAGGTCTGCAGGTGAAGAGTGTGTGAAGTGTCCAGAGACACTTTGGAGTGGATGGACCACTCCAAAGCGTGATGCTCTCAAACAATCCCCCAAACTGACACAGGCAGAAAGTTCATGTCCGTTTAGAAGAAGGAAAAACATATTTGGAAAGAATAATCATCATTGGTTGTGAAACACAGTCTTCTTCAGAGCATGTGCTAAAATAAACACTAACAGATGTTCTATGGCCAGAATAAAAGTGTTTATTTGTTAATAGATGCTGGTGAGGGTGGACAGAAAAAGGAGCACATATGGAGTTGGTGGGAATGTAAACTAGTTCAGCCACTGTGGAAAGCAGTTGGAGGTTTCTCAAGGAACTTAAAACAGGTACCATTTGACCTGGCAATCCCATTACTGGTGCCGGGTGCGGTGGCTCATGCCTGTAATCTCAACACTTCGGGAGGCTGAGGCAGGTGGATCACCTGAGGTCAGGAGTTTGAGACCAGCCTGGCCAAAATGGTGAAATCCTGTCTCTATTATAAATACAAAAATTTGTTGGGTGTAGTGGTGGGCATCTGTAATCCTAGCTACTCAGGAGGCTGAGGCAGGAGAATTGCTTGAACCCAGAGGAGGTTGCAGAGAGCCGAGATCATGCCACTGCACTCCAACCTGGGAGACAGAGCAAGACTCTGTCTCAAAATAATAATAATAATAATTATTATTATTAATAAAATAAAAATAAAAATCCCATTACCGAGTATACACCCAAAATAAAATACATTATTTTACCAAAAAGACACATGTAAACGTGCACATGTACCCCTTCTATCTAAAATACAACTTGAAAAACTATTTTTAATAACATTTGTGAAAAATGTTATCTAATTGTAGGAATAAAGACGGACTTTCTAAGTTCAAGAAGCACACAGCCAAAAGGAAGGACTAGGAGAAGGGCTGAGGAAAGCCAGAAGTGTCAGCATGCTTGGCACAAGCTGATGGGTATTTGCTGGACTGACAGCTGCCCTGGGGAAATCGTTTCCTTGTCTAGTGGTCCTCAATGTCTAGTCTCATCTTTATGTTCATGTGTATTCAATGTTTGGCTCCCACTAATAAGTGAGAACACACGTATTTGGTTTTCTGTTTTTGCAGTAGTTCACTTATGGTAAATTACCTCCAGTCCCAACCATGTTGCTGCAAAGGACATTATTTCATTATTTTTTATGACTGCATAGTATTCCATAGGGTATATGTGCCACGTTTTCTTTATCCAGTCTACCATTGATGGGTGCTGCCATGAACATGCATGTGCATGTGTTTTTATGGTAGACTGGTTTATATTCCCTTGGGTATATGCCTAATCATGGGATTGCTGAGTCCAATGGTAATTCTGTCTTAACTTCTTTGAGAAATTGCCCAACTGCTTTCCACAACTGCTAAACAAACTAACATACCCTCCAACGGTGTGTAAGTATTTCCTTTTCTCCACAGCCTTGTCAGCATGTTATTTTTTTACTTTTGAGTAATAGCCATTCTGACTGGTGTGGGATGGTATCTCCTTGTGGTTTTGATTTACATTTCTCCAATGATTAGTGGTGTTGAGCATTTTTTCATACGCTTCTTGGCCTTCCATATGTCTTCTTTTGAAAAATGTCTGTTCATGCCCTTTGCCCACTTTTTAATGAGGTTGTTTTTTGCTTGTAAATTTAAGTTCCTTTTAGATTCTGGATACTAGACCTTGGTCAGCCGCACAATTTGCAAATATTTTCTCTCATTTGGTTGATTGTCTGTTTACCCTGTTGATACTTTATTTTACTGTGTAAAAGCTCTTTAGTTTAATTAGGTCCCATTTGTTTCAATTGCTTTTAGCATCTTCATCATGAAATCTTTGCCAGGTCCTACGTCCAGAATGATATTCCCTAAGTTATCTTTGAGGGCTTTTTTAGTTTCAAGTTTTACATTTAAGTCTTTAGTCATCTTTAGCTGATTTTTGTATATGGTGTAAGGAAGGGGTCCAGTTTTAATCTTTTGCATAAGGCTAGCCAGTTATTTCAGAACCATTTATTGAATGCGGGAATACTTTCCCCATTGCTTGTTTTTGTTGATTTTGTCAAAGACTAGATTGTTGTAGCTGTGCGGAATTATTTCTGGGCTCTCTATTCTGTTCCATTCATCTGTAAGTCTGTTTTTGTACCAGTAGCATGCTGTTTTGGTTACTGTAGCCTTGTACGATAGTCTGAATTTGGGTAA
Source organism: Colobus angolensis palliatus (assembly GCF_000951035.1). Classification (NCBI taxonomy): domain Eukaryota; kingdom Metazoa; phylum Chordata; class Mammalia; order Primates; family Cercopithecidae; genus Colobus; species Colobus angolensis. The sequence goes on along the minus strand of NW_012114655.1, from coordinate 3,677,559 downwards.
TGTGATGCTTGCTTCCACTGTATGTATACCACATGTTAAAATCCATTTATCTATTGATAGACACTTAGGTTGTTTTCACATCTTGGCTACTGCAAATAATACTGCAATAAACATGGGAAAGCATACATCTTTTTCAGATTCTGATTTTAATCCCTTTCTGTATATTCCCAGTAGTGGAATTGCTGGATCACAGGCAATTGTATTTTTAGTTTTCTGAGGAATCTTTTGTTTTTCAAAATGGCTGTGCCAATATACAATACCACTAATAGTAAATAACAATCCCCTTTTCTCCACATCCTCTCCAAAAACTTATATTTCATCTTTTTGCTAATTGGCAATCAAACAGATATGAGCTGAAACCTCAATCTGGTCTTATTTTGTATTATCTCATGATTAGAGATGTTGAGCAGTTTTTAATATATCTGTTAGCCATTTGTGTGTCTTCTTTGAGAAATATATATCTAGGTCTTTGCCCTTTTGAGACAGGGTGTTGCTCTGTCACCCAGGAGAAAGTGCAGTGCTGTGATCAAGGCTTACTGCAGACTCTACCTCTCAGGATCCAGCAGTCCTCCTTCAGCTTCCCCTGAGTAACCGAGACAAGAGGCACATGCTTCATACTTGACTAATTACAAAAAATTTGTTTTGAAGATGGGGAAGTCTCCTTATGTTGCCCAGGCTGGTCTTAATCTCCTGGGCTCAAGCAATCTTCTCAGCTCAGCCTCCAAAAATGCTGAGATTATTTATAGGCATGAGCCACACTGCATCCGGCCCTTTGCTCATTTTTCAATTGGGATATGTTTTCTTATTATTCAGTAGATTGTGTTTCTTTTAAATTTTGGTTATTAGGCTCAATGTATAATTTTCAATTTTTTTTTCTAATTTTGTCTGTTGTTTCTTTTCCTGTGCAAAACTTTTCAGTTTGACGCCATCATATTTGTCTACTATATCTTTTATTATCTATGCCTTTGAGGTTATTAAAAGAAAATACTTGCCCACAGCATATCATAAGATTTTTTCTATGTTTTCTTCTAGTACTTTCATAGCTTGAGGTTTTAAATTTAAGTTTTCAATCCATATTTAGTTGATTCTTATATAAGGGTAAGATAACGGTCCATTTTTATCCTTCTGTATATAATTACTCCATTTTTCTAACACCATTTGCTTTTTTCCCTAACACCATTTGTTGAAGAAAACATTGAGTATTTTCAATGGGGAAAAGGCAATCTCTTCAACAGTGTTAGAAAAACCGGATAACCCCATCAGAGAAATGCAAATCAAAACCACAATGAGATACCACCTCACACCAGTTAGAATGGCAATCATTAAAAAATCAGGAAACAACAGGTGTTGGAGAGGATGTGGAGAAATAGGAACACTTTTACACTGTTGGTGGGATTGTAAACTAGTTCAACCATTATGGAAAACAGTATGGCGATTCCTCAAGGATCTAGAACTAGATGTACCATATCACCCAGCCATCCCACTACTGGGTATATACCCAAAGGATTATAAATTATTCTACTACAAAGACACATGCACACGTATGTTTATTGCGGCACTATTCACAATAGCAAAGACTTGGAATCAACCCAAATGTCCATCTGTGACAGACTGGATTAAGAAAATGTGGCACATATACACCATGGAATACTATGCAGCCATAAAAAAGGATGAGTTTGCGTCCTTTGTAGGGACATGGATGCAGCTGGAAACCATCATTCTTAGCAAACTATCACAAGAAGAGAAAACCAAACACCGCATGTTCTCACTCATAGGTGGGAACTGAACAATGAGATCACTTGGACTCGGGAAGGGGAACATCACACACTGGGGCTTATCATGGGGAGGGGGGAGGGGGGAGGGATTGCATTGGGGAGTTATACCTGATATAAATGATGAATTGATGGGTGCTGACGAGTTGATGGGTGCAGCACACCAACATGGCACAAGTATACATATGTAACAAACCTGCACGTTATGCACATGTACCCTAGAACTTAAAGTATAATTAAAAAAAGAAAAACTGGATAACCACATACAGAAAAAGAAAATTTTTGTCAAACATTAATTAACTGCAGATGCATTGATTCATTTCTGGCCTCTCTTGTTCCATGTTGGTATATCTGTTTTGATGCCAGTGCCATGGAGTTTTGATGCTAAAGCTTTGTATTATATTTCAAAATCTGGTAGTGTGATGCCTTCAGCTTTGATATTTTTGGTCAAGACTGCTGGCTATCCAGAGTTTCTGTGGTTCCGTACCATATTTTTTCTATTTCTGCAGAGTGAAATTAGAATTTTAATAGGGATTGCACTGAATCTGTAGATTGCTTTTAGTATACCCTTTTTAACAATATTCTTTCAATTCATAAGCATGAGATATCTTTCCCTTCATTTCTGTCATGTAGAATAACTTTTATCAATGTTTCATAGTTTTTAGTATACAGATCTTTCACATTCTTACTAAATTTACTCCTATTTATCTTATTTTATTTCACTGTGAGTATTCTTATTTTTTAGTCAGTTTTTTTATTTTTTATTTTTTATATTATACTTTAAGTTCTAGGGTACATGTGCATAACATGCAGGTTTGTTACATATGTATACTTGTGCCATGTTGGTGTGCTGCAAGTCAGTTTGTTTTTAATGTGCAGTAACACTTTATTGTTGAGTGGGCATCCTCATCTTGTTCCTGATCAAGAGACGCAAGAAAAGGCTTCAACTTTTCACCAGTGAATATAATGGGAGCTGTGAACATGTCATATTTGGGCTTTATTGTGTTGAGAAACATTCCTTCTATACCTAATTTATTGAGTTTTAATCATAAAAGGATATTAAGCTTTGTCAAATGCTTTTTATGCATCAATTAGAATTACTGTGTTGTTTTTGTCTCTCATTCTGTAAAAATGGTAAATCGCACTTACTGATTTTAATATGTTATGCCATCCTTGCAACCCAGGAATAAATCCCACTTGACCATAGTGAACAATCCTTTTTAATGTACTGTTGAATACAGATTCATATTATTTTGTTGAGGATTTTTGCATCTATGTTTATCAGTAATACTGGTATGTAGTTTTCTTTTATAGTATTTTATTTATCTGGGTTTGGTTTCAGGGTGATGCTGGTCTTATATAATTAGTCTTGAAGTCTTTCCTCCTCTTCAACTCTTAGAAGGAGTTTGACAACAATAGGAATTAGTTCTTCTTTAAGTGTTTGGTAGAGTTCAGCTGTAGAGATACCTGTTCCTGGAATTTTCTCTGGTGGGAAATTTTATTTACTAAATCAATTTCCTTACTCCATTATTCTGTTAAGATCTGCACCTTCTTCACGATTCCATCTTGGCAGGTTTCTAGGAATGTATGTACATCTAGTTTGTCTGATACCTTTCTGCATAATTGTTCATAGTAAGTCTCGTGGGCCTTTATATTATCTTATTAATGGTAATATGCCATTTTACTTTTATGAATTTCAGTCTTCTTTTTTTTCATAGTCTAGCCAAGCATTCATCAATTGTTTACCTTTTCAAAATACTACACATCTTAGTTTCATTGATATTTTCTATTTTTTCTAGTCCAAATGTATTTCTGCTCTTTGTTACTTCCTTTCTTCTGCTAAATTTTGACTTACTTTGTACATTTATTTTCTAGTTCTTTAAATTGTAACTTTGGGTTATTTGAGATCTTTTATTTGATGTAAGCATTCATTGCTATAAAATTTCCCCTAAGAACTGCTTTTACTGTATATAACATATATTCATAAGTTGTTTATCCATTTTCATTTCTCTCATAGTATTTTGTAAATTTCTTCTTTAATTTCTTCTTTATGCAGTTTTCATTAGTAGTTCAGGAGCATATTATTTAATTTCTACATATTTGTTAACATTTTAAGATTCTGTTAATTTCTAGCTTTATAACATTGTGGTCAGAAAAACACTTGATATAAATTCAATACTGTCAGATTTCTTATTACTTGTTTTGTGGTCTAGCATATGATCTATCCTGGATAATGCTATGTGTGCACATGAAAACAAGATGTTTCTCTTGGATGGTATGTTCTACATATGTTTGTTAAATTCATCTGGTCTGAAGTGTAGTTTCAGCTCCATGTTTCCTCACTGATTTTCAGTCTGGATTATCCGTCCAGTGTCGAAAATGGGGTACTGAATTTCTGTAGTATTACTGTGTTGCAGTGTATGTCTCCCTTCAGATCACTTAATGTTTGCTTTATATGTTGAGATGCTCTGCTGTTGGGTACATATATATTTACAATCGTTATATCCTGTGGCTGAATAGACCCTTTTATGACTGAATAATGACATTCATCATCTTTTTACAGTTTGTGACCTAACATCTATTTTGTCTGAGATAAACATAGCCACCTCTGTTCTCTGCTTTTCATTTGCATGAAATAACTTTTTCCATTTCTTCACTTTCACTCATGAACGTCATTTAGCATTAAGTGAGTCTCTTATATGCTGCATATATTGAGTATTGAGTATTATGTTATCTACTAAGCCTCTGAAACTATTAGTTTGTTCTTGCACTGCTAAAAACAAATACCCAAACTAGGTAATTTATAAAGAAAAGAGGTTTAATTGGCTCATGGTTCAGCAGGCTGAATTATTTGGATAATAAGAGTATATTTTTCTTTGAGGCAAGGAAGCAAATCATGAAAACAAGATTGGAATATAGAAATATGACACTGATATATATGGTAAATTCTTGAGAAAAGAGCCTGATAAAACAAAAATTTAAAACACAGAAACAATAAAGAATACAAGATTTAGAACAAAGTTTATGAAGAAAGTATAAAAAAATACATTCATGTTCAGAATATATAAAGAACTCTTACAAATCAATAACAAAAAGGCATCAATTAAAACATGGTCAAAGGATAATGACCAGGTTTTTCATCCAAGAACATAGACAATGTCCAGTAACCACGTGATAAGATGCCTCAACATCAAAGGGAAAGGCAAATCAAAACCACAGTGAGGTACCACTTCACACCACTAGAATGCCTATAATAAAAAAGATGAAAAATAAATACTGGAAAAGATGTAGAGAAACTGGAGCCCTTATACACTGCTGGTGCAAATGTAAAACTGCGCATTTCTGTATCATCTACATGCCATGCGAGTCTTAAAACCAATTGTCAATTTCTACAAAATAGCAAATGCGCAATAACTCTGAAAAAGCCAAAAGAATAAATTTAGAGGAAAAATATCACCCAGTTTGAAGAATTATTACAAAGCTACAAAAATTGTAACAGTGTGATTTTGGCATAAAGATAAAGAGATGAATAGAACAGAACAGAATCCAGAAACCAGGTATACATAAAACGTGCACACACACACACTCTCACTCTCTCTCTCTCTCATAATATGACTGGTCAAGTGACTGCTTATGAACTGTAATTGCTTGATACATGAGTCTAGCATCTCTTGGCCTTAAATCGCTACCATAACCTTGAGAAGTTGATGATACCTTTGTTTTCTGAGAACAGTTGCAGTGTGCAAGCTGACGGTTCCATAGAGATGGAACAAGTGTAGAGCCAGGGAAAAAAAGGGATACACACAGACTTAAGATTTTTTTAAAAGCTATGGAAGATGATAAACTAATGAGGCATAAGTATACTTTTCATTATGAATGTTTATGTTGTCACATTTTTCAGTAATGTGTATAAGAAAAAGTATTTAAAGTGGTATTTGTTAACCAAGCAACCCATTCACTATTTACATTTACTTCAGAAATCTATGATTTAAATTTAATTCATAATTTTTGGCAACATACCTTCATCTACTTCTGCAGTTATGTTCTCTTGCACACCTGCTACATCTGAAAAAGTCAAATATTATTAATAATGTTTAACTTAAACAAGAGACATTATCATGTAGCCCTTTTGTGAGTCAAGGAGCATCTCTACTCTGGGTTGATCATTCCTAATTTGAAAATCTGAAATCCAAAATGCTCTACAATCTGAAACTTTTTGAGCACATGCATGATACCACAACTGGAAGGGTCCACACCTGACCTCATGTGACAGGCTGTGATGGAAACACAGTTAAAACTTTGTTACATGCAAAACATTTTTATAAAACATTGTACAAGCCAGATGTGATGGCTCACGCCTGTAATCCCAGCACTTTGGGAGGCTAAGGCGAGTAATGGATCACCTGAGGTCAGGAGTTCGAGATGAGCCCGGCCAACACGGTGAAACTGTCTCCACTAAAAATACAGAAATTAGCCTGGTGTGGCTGCAAGCACCTGTAGTCCCAGTTACTTAGGAGGCTGGGGCAGGAGGATTGCTTGAACCTGGGAGGCGGAGGTTGCAGTGAGTTGAGATCATACCATTTCACTCCCAGTCTGGGCGACAGATCAAGACTCTGTGCCCCACTGCACCCCCATGCCGGGCAAAAAAAGAAAAACATTGTGTAGAATTATCTTCAGGCTATGTGCATACGGTGTGTATGAAACATAAATGTATTTTGCATTTACACTTGGGTACCATCCCTAAGGTATTTCATTAGGTGTATACAAATATTGCAAAATCTGAAAAAATCCACTTTTGGTCCTCCCAAACATTTTGGACAAGGGATATTCAATCTGTCCCATGAGAAAAATAAAATTCCTTTTCAGTGTGACAGAAAATAAGAGATTATCGAACTTGAACTTACCAAAATGTTCTGAAGCTGCTCAATTTTGTTCACTCGCTTTTTCATTCTAATTTTTAACATGGCATTTTCTATTTTAAGCCTAAAATACATATTTTAAAATAATTATTGTCAGACATCATTTCTTTAAAAATCATATAAATTGTGAACAAACATCTGAAGGAATAATTACATAAATTCTGAGATATTTGAAAAGTAGAAAATTGAGCAACTGTTGTTATTTTTCTACCTTTGTTTTGTAGATGATGTGTAAAATTAAAAATAATGTAGAAAATTTATGCATTTCAAAATAGCTTAAAGCTGAAATTTTTCCTTGGCTTCACATAGACATACTTATTATCTTAACTGATATAATTCTCATACTACACTAGTCATTTGCTTTATAAATACTCAAGATATTTTGTATGCTGCTTTAAATTGTACTTTTGCACGTGGTCTGGCATCTCCTCAGCACATCTTAGAGTCTCTGTGTGTTGATCCTGCATTTCTTGCAACTAAAACAAAGAATTAAAAACAACCTTTAGGTGTGGAAATAACCCAAATGCCCATAAATAGGTGAATGAATGAACAAAATATGGTTATATATAAAATACTGTTTTAGACTATCACAATCTATTTTATTAAAAAATGATAATCTAGGACAAATAGACCTATCACCTGTTTTAACTAAATTTTACTGGAACGCAGCCACACCCCTTCAGTCTGCATATTGTTTATGGCTACTTTTGTGCTGTGGCCATAGAGCTGATTTGTTGCAGCAGGTATCCATGGCTCCCAAAGTCTAAAATAATACTATCTGGCCCTTTACAGAAAAGTTTACTGACCTATGCTCTACGATTACAACACAGTATTTTTCTTTTTTAATTTATATTTTATCAAATACTCACATTTAATAAATGGGTAAAATGGGGAAATATAGGAAATTACTTTATAGTAAGCATTTATATTTTTCAATTCCAAACACCACTATATCAACTATAATTTCATTTCTTTTTTGTCTGCATCCATTTAATTTTTTTTTGTTTTTGTTATAGCAAGAAAACCTGCACTTTTTTTTTGAGATGGAGTCTCACTCAGGCACCATCTTGGCTCCCACAACCTCCACCCACCGGGTTCACGCGATTCTCCTGCCTCAGCCTCCCGAGTAGCTGGGACTACAGGCACGCACCACCACCATGCCCGGCTAATTTTTGTATTTTTTTTTTTTTAGTAGAGACAGGGTTTCACCATGTTGGCCAGGATGGTCTCAAACTCCTGACCTCAGGTGATGCACCCGCCTCAGCCTCCCACAGTGCTTGCATTACAGGCGTGAGCCATGGCATCTGGCCCATTTTTAACATTTAAAACTAAGCATCATCTTTCCTTTCCAGGGAAACCACAAGAAAATTTTAAAATAAACAGAAAAATAATTAAAATAGACAAGATAAATTTCCGGTAAGATCCTACAGGTTCTGCTGATTCTCCTAGTGAGTGGCAGGGCTCACGTCATCATTAGGAGATAATTGATTTAAAAGTGTCACCTTAAACTGCAGAGATGTCCATTGAACATGCCAAAGGAGAAGCCATGTTGTCAAAATGCCCACCTGACCCACCCAAACATCTCAAACCTACCCTTTGCCGACCTCCTATAACCCCATTTGTAAATTTTTGTGTTTTTGTTTTTTTAAACAAGAGAAAGTAGACACATACATGTTGGCAAATGCTAACTGTCCGTAGTTCTATGACTCTGACTACAGCTCAATAAAAAGAGTAAGGATTTTCATCAAAATACTAATTTATTCTGTAGAATGGCCTTTCTGTACAAGTTAACCAGAAACCCATGAAATAAGTAAGCACAAGTCTTCATTCACACAGAAAAGTAGAGATTAAAACAAGAAAATTTTCTGAAACATTCCATTAGACATTATCCTCTGAATTAATCTGGCTTGTCTCCACGTGGCAATGAAAAAAATCACTAAAAATATACTGTAAAAAGAAAAAATAATTCTCTAATCTTCTGTGAGAAATGATGTGTAATTCTCAACTTTCATAAGGGGAAATACTAAGAAAAATATTTGTAATTATAAAACACGGCAGAGACTGAGAAATGGGTGTATTATAATCAAATTTTAACAAAATTAATTATAATGAAAATACAAAAGAAAGCTCTCCACTGAAGCTAGTGTCCTGAAACACTTGATATTATTTAACCAGCTACAGAGTAACTAACTGTTGACATGCTAAGTTTCATACATACTTGACTTCTCAGCTGGCCTAATTTCTTTTTTGAATCTCGTGTCTCATCTTCTAAGTTAATGTGACGTTGTGATGAAATCTCTAGCATAGCTTCTGACAGTGACTGTTTGTTCAGGGCATCCCCCACTTCTCGCTGAAGCTGTCTCATGACTACCTGGTAAGATGTTATTTTTGTTACTGATTTTACATACCACCTTATTATTAAATTTTGTTAACAGTATTTAACTCTAATGTATACATTTTGAGAAATATCACCACACACATTGATTCTTCTTCTTCATGTGTACACATTCCTATTTATTTCTGAATCCAGTTAAGGATAAAGAAGGTGTTATCTTTGTGCCAGACTGGTGCTGTGTTACTCATACAACAGATTCAGTCCACTGATGAATGTGCAATGCTTAAAAACCTTCTGAGGTCTCAAAAAGAAACAGGCATGTGGGTGGGACTGGTGGTAGTGAATTTGACACTGGGCAATGTTTTCCCTCTTTTTTATAAGAAGCTCAAACCAACCTCAGAGTTCCTCACATATTCAGTCACCAGCTCCAATCATTCCAATAGATTTCCATCTCAGAAGAAAAGTCACATGCCAGTGGCCTTAGAGGCGCTAGGAAACCTGGCTTCCACTTCCCTCCCTGACCTCAGCTGCTGTCTCTCTTCCCTACTCCCACCATTCCTACCACCCCTCATTAGTCCAAAAATGATCCAGTGTGAAACTAATAAATCACAGACAGCTAAGCTTATCTTTGTACTGGACAACATTATATCCAAATGAGAGTCATTGAGCCTTGAAATAAAAATTATGAGCAAATTTTTTATTTAAAAACTGAAAATAAATTATAAATGCCAGTGGGAAGATAATCAAATATGGTTTTTGGCTAACATTTATCACATTTTCCCCATATTATAATGTAAGAAAGATGTCTTTAAAGAACAGAATGGTTGTATCAATACATAATTTGAGACTGAATTATTTTCAGATTTAAGTCAAATTGACATGAAGAAAAACAAAATTGCACCAACTAAGATATATTTAAAGCTACTGAAGAAAAATAATTATGAAATAGGGAATACACTTCAGTTCATCTGGGAAATCTGAAATTAACTGTCGAAGTACCCCACTTAATTGAATCAATTTCAAAATAACACTTTACGTATGAATATTTCTTTATATCTGCTTTATCATAATCCTAAAATGTGGCAACATACATTAAAGTTATTTCAACAGTCTAAGACTACATTATAAATGTTAGTCTATATTAATATTTTGTAACTGAAATGCTTAAATTTTCCTAAGTGTCACATTGTCTTTAATCAAAGGAAAGCATCTCCTAGCTCTAACTTTTATTTGCTGGAAACAAGTTACGTTTCTAAGGTGATATAGCAGAACTGTTTATCATGTATGTACTTTGATATTCAACTTGATTCAGTGTTTAGCCTAACCAAATATACTTTAAATTTTACTTCAGAAGGTTTGAAAAATACTTATTTTTCTTGATACTTACTTCTCCTTCTTCTTTCTCTTTTTCACATTGGCATTGTCTTTCTTTTAAAAGAGTACATTCCTTCATCAACTCCTTATTGTTCTCTTCTAGCTTTCTACACTCAGCTTGAAGTTTTTCTACAGTATCTTCACATTTGGCTCGGATATTAATTATTGTTTCTTCGTGATTGTCAACTTTCTTGTGAGCATCATTACACTGCTGTTGATACAACAGATTTTGGCTTTGTAGGTGAAATAGTCCATCCTCTACAGATTGCTGCTTTCTCACGTATTTTTCAAAAATAGGTTGGTCATTTTGGTACATGTGCTCAATGTCCTTCAGTCGACACTGTGTCCGGCTTAGGACTCCTTGTATGTGTTCTACAGCCAATGTCTTTTCTTTGAGAGCCTCTCTTTCATAATGGAGCTCAGTTTCCAGGCCACTGGATGTACTCTCAACTTTAGAAAGTTGCTGAGAAAGAATCTGAATGTGAGAATTAATATTTTCTTGTAAATGACAGCATTCATTTACTGTGCTCTGGAAAGCAAGCTGTCGGTCTCTTTTTGCTGACTGACACTGATCGTGATCACATAGGGCAGCAGCCAGTCTACAAGGGTATGATTCCATTTCTGTTTTCAGTCTTTGTGTGCTTTGTTTTTCCTTCTCTAGCTCCAAATTGAGCATTGTATTCTCATCCATCAGAGCATTAAGTTCTTTACTGTAACCGGTTATTGTTAATGTTTCCTCATTCAGCTTTAGAGTCTTTTCAAGGTCTTCATTGTTTTCATTTATAATTTCAATATCCTTGAAATATTTCTTTTCAGTTTCCTGGTTCTGATATTTTATTGTGTCTGTTTCCAGCCTGAGTCTGGCAATTTCATCCCGCATCAAGTGATTTTCCTGCCACAGGTCTCTTTCTTTTTCATGAGTATGAGAACTCTAAATAAAACAAAGAAAACTTTCAGCTAGCACCCAATAAAATGACATATTATGATTTCTTCTGAAACCAAATAAGTAATAACCTGTTACATTTATACAACGAAAGAGCTGCCATCTGGATATCCAACTGGAAAAAAAAGTTGAATCAAAACCTCAAACCTTTTAGAGCATAAATTCTCAAAAGTTCAAAAATGTATTTGAAGACAATCTATAAAAGAAAAAAAAAAACCACTAGAAATTACTTAAGAATCTCAGAATTTTTTTTAAAAAAGGCTTTTACTGAATTTCAACAAACCCAAAAACATAAATGATTAAAAACTATGATTACATTTAGAAACTGGGTTTACACACTAACATCTAACCTTTACTTTCCCTATAGTAAGAGCCTTAGGTCTGCAGATATCTGGACAGATGAAATTTTCCAAATTCCTTAAGTTTCTTTTTTCTGTGAATATTTTATAGATAATTCTACTTTTCTTACATTTTTAGAGTCAGTTTTAACAATGACATGTATTGATAAATGGCAGATCTGGGCATTGTACTAAGCACTTTTGTATGCATACATCAATAAATTTATTTAGTTATCACAATTCTGCAAGAAAAGGTCAAAAATAGAAGCAAGTTGCTGGATTTTTCCTAGGTCCTCTGACTCTGCTTCTAGTGCTCCTCCACCAGACCACAGTTACTTCCATGGGGTAGACATGCAAATACAATAGAAACCTTTTCTTTCAAAACACCAAAGATAAAATTTATAAAGCTCTTCTTAGGAAATCCTGAGATCATATACTATTATGATAACTTGTATTTCCTTTTTGTTTGGACGAACGGAGGCAAGATGGTGCACTTCCGGGTTCTTCATCCCTCCCCCAACTTTTCCCGCGCGCGCGAAAATGCAGCCGGCGACCGGGGAAGGTGCAGACCAACTGGGCATGCGCCAGGTGACGTCAATCCAAGGAGACCAAGATTTACCTGGTCGCACCTGCGGAACGCCCCCGACACGCCCGTGCCCCCCCTATTGCCCTCCCACTCCTAGAAAAGCCGCTCTCTGCCAGTGAGCCACGTGGCCTTCTCACAGCCCCACTCCTGTCGGGATGTCAGGACTGTGGGAACTCCGTCCGAGAGCCCCACCGGGGAACTCTGCCGGCCTCCTTTGCCGGAGGCTGACAGACTTCTCCCTACCCACCTTCTTTCCCTGAAGCTAGGTGACCAAAATAAACTTGCAGTTTTGCTCCTGACCTTTGCCTACTTGCTGGTTCTTTTGTGCTCGCTCTGGTGGTCTTAGAAAAACAAGTCACTTTTCACAATGTTTGAAACCATAATTAATGTGAAATAGGGAAAACTACACTGAACTATGTCACTAGGAACAAATTACTTATCAACAAAATATCATTAAGCATATATTATGGGTTATCATTGTTTTCCAAAGGTCTTTGAGCTGAAATAAAATATAACTTTGAAGCCAAGATTTATAATAAATAATTGTAGTTATAAGTTTCATTTATTTTTAAGATGAAATAAAATTTGTGGCTTGTTTTAGAGCTACATCATATATATAAAGTCAAAGGGATATTCTAAGTAATATTAATAAAATATTAGAGATGTAAAATTTTACCAAACATTAATTTACCTCTTTTGAGTTACTTCTTACAGTCTTCAATTCCACTTCCAACGATTCGAGAGTCAGCTGAAGCTGTTTTTTCACTTCAGTTTGTGTCCTATACTGCTCTTCCATTATTTTTAACTCTTCCGTATCTTTTTCATACAACTCTTCAGCCTTTCTTCTTTCTTCTTCTTCTTCTTGTAAGATACAGCTGTAGTTAAATATACTTATCTTAAAATCCTTTAAAAACAAAACACTCACACGCTGGTTTACTATCCTAATAAAGTGCCAATGTTCTTGAATATTTTTTCTTTCTAGTTTTCATGTTAATATCTCACTTTGATATCTTCCAAAGAACATACATAAATTGAAAGGTAGTAAGGAATGAACATCCTGCTAATTGATTAGCTTCTGTTATTATTAATTCTAGTAAATATTATGGAAAAGGATGTTGAAAATTATTAGGTAAAGCTACAAGTTAAAAATTACCTTTTCTTCACACAGTAATAATTACTCCTCAGGATGAATCATTTAGAGTTAGCTAATTTTAAAAAAATATTTTTTTAATAAACAAGTTGATACCTTCACTAGAAATAAATTTTCATCTTCATGAAATATTGCAGGTATCCCTAAACATGATTTAGATTGTAAGATAGCACCTTCAGATGTCTTCTCGCAACATATACCTCCAGATGACAATAATCCAAGACTAAGCTAAGGAATCTAAGATGTTACCCACACGTTTTATGTTTCTTTTTCTGGTAGCACTTTTGACTTATTCTGTTGATTACTATGTATTTTACAAGCAATTTTAAAATCCATTCTCAAACAAGATCTAATATTTAAACAACAAAAAATATCTGCCTTCAGCATAGAAGTTTGAATTAATTTAAACTCTGTAGCACAGACAGATGTTGACTAAGCTAATCAGTAATCACTTTCCATTTTACTTTTCATTCACTGCATATTAAGAGTAAAACTGGGCCAGGCGTGGTTGCTCACACTGTAATCCCAGAACTTTGGGAGGCCAAAGCCAGCGGATAACTTGCGGTCAGGAGTTTGAGACCAGTCTGGCCAAAATGGCAAAACCTCATCTCTACTTAAAAAAAAAAGAAAACAGTGAGAAAGGCATGGTGATGCACGCCTGTAATCCCAGCTACTTGTGAGGCTGAGGCACAAGAATCGCTTGAACCCGGAAGCAGAGGTTGCAGTGAGCCGAGATTTCACCGCTGCACTCCAACCTGGGTGACAGAACACGACTCTGTCTCAAAAGGACAAAGAAAAAAAAAAAAGAAAACTGGTTAATTTTAAAAATAATTACTCTGGGTGGAGAAAAGTATACATTTCATACTCAAATTATAAATTATAAACTTTCTTAAAAACAATTTAGTAATATTTAATCAAAGATCTCTTTTAAAAAGCTCCTATACTCTAACCAGATAGCTCTATTTTGAAAAATTTATCCAAAGAAACAGAAATGTAGAAAACTATGGATATGTAAGATGTTTCTTATAGCATTAATACAAAAAATTAAAACTCCCAATTTCAATTTATTAAATAATGATATTTCCATAGGGTAAAATTCTATATAGCCATTAAAATAATGATTTAAAGGAATATGCAATTAATTATTAGAGAAGTATTTACAATTAAGAACTTGTGATATTTTATCCAAAAATTTCGCATTCCACAATTTTAAGTTTTCTTCTCTAGTGAACCCTGGAAGGTACGTCAGCTGTTACAAAAATTATCCTACATATCTTTAGTATAAATAGTTCAAATATTTCTTTAAAACTAGAATGTGATACCTGAAATTACAGAGCTTTTGTTTACATTCAAGATTCTGATGCTCTAACTGTGAATTGGTTTCATCTGTTTCAGATAGTTCCTTTTGTAGCATGCTAATCTTATTTTTCATTTTTCGAAATTTTACTTTAAGTTGCTCACAGTTACATTTTTTATGTTCTGTTGATCTTTCACATGCAGCTATTGCATTCTTGATTTTCAATAGGCTAACAAAATCTGTAACCGGGAGAAAACAAAATAGAGATAAAATACATGAGTAAGTTTTTAAATGTAAAGAAGGACTGTGCATTTCAACATGGCACTCATTCATACACTGAATGGATATGTATCTATAAAGTGCTTGCAATGTGGAAAATATTTTAAAAAGCTCTTCAGATAAAACATACAACACGTCTGATCTTGTTTAGCTTAAAGTGTAGTAAAGAACACAGAAAAAAAAGTGACAATTACAAATTCAGATAGATGCTATAAGAATACATAGTTTTTTAGTCACGTAAGAGAATCTGACCTATACTTGGCCCAGGGAATATTTCTCTGAGGAGGAGAAGGCTACTACTGAGAAACAAAAAAAGAGAAGGAAGCAGGTGAGCAAGGGAGGAAGCAAAGCACTCTGGCTAGTCTGCTGCATGTGCTGGAATTCTGCTGCAATCTGCTTCCAGCCAAGAGGGAGCAACGGGTGATTTTCCTCCTTACCTGAAACAACCAACACAGACAAAATATATTAAACAATGATTTTCAACACAGTGGACTTCAGGTAATGAAGATGGTCATCACTGAAAGACAGGAAGCAAATGTAGGCCTTTTTGTTGACAGAGCTGCTTTTGTTGCCAGAGCTCCCAGGCCACGACAAAGTGAGAAAATCTGACATAGATTCCCTGAGCTGGGGCAGTGACGCTAAGAATCTAGTAAAACAAAAGCAGAAAGAAATCACAGGACAGAACACTGGAGAGGATAAAGCAGCAGAGGAGACAAGCCCTGGAGATCTGCAGAGGTCCCCTCTGAAGTATTTGGTGGAATAATGAAAAAAATGGATGTGTGCTAGCCAAGGGGTGGCAAGCAGTGGGGGGACACAATAGAAAAAGATTAGGAGAAACCATGCCTGGTGTTCACAAAGTGCCCAGAAGAGGGTCCATTACCCAAGAGCCAGGCCCAAAAAACTCATACTTCACAGGGTGATAAATAAAATTCTGTTTAGAAGTAAATCACTGTACCCCAAATGAAGCTCGAGACAGTAAGTGGAGGCATAAAAGGTATTTTTTAAAAAATCAAACCACACCTGTAGAAATGCAAATGACAATGTCAGAGGTAAAAACTACAATCGAAAATAAACACAGATCACAATCATAAATTTGTCATGATGAACCATGAGAAACCCTCAAGCAACTAATACATAAATCTCCAAATAGAAAACAACAAAGACAGAAAAGAAATTTGAAAAATAATTGGCCAAAACCATTGTAAACTTGGCAAAATCCATATTCCCACAGATCTAGGAAGGAACTGTCTGAGACAAAAAAATAAATAAAATGGTGACTCAAGCCTGTAATCCCAGCACTTTGCGAGGCCGAGACGGGTGGATCACGAGGTCAGGAGATCGAGACCATCCTGGCTAACAGAGTGAAACCCTGTCTCTACTAAAAAAAAAATACAAAAAAAACTGGTCACTGCACTCCAGCCTGGGCGACAGAGCGAGACTCCGTCTCAACAACAACAACAACAATAAATAAATAGGCCGGGTGCGGTGGCTCAAGCCTGTAATCCCAGCACTTTGGGAGGCCGAGATGGGCGGATCACGAGGTCAGGAGATCGAGACCATCCTGGCTAACATGGTGAAACTCCGTCTCTACTAAAAAATACAAAAAAAAAAAAAATAGCCGGGCGAGGTGGTGGGCGCCTGTAGTCCCAGCTACTCGGGAGGCTGAGGCAGGAGAATGGCGTAAACCCGGGAGGCGGAGCTTGCAGTGAGCTGAGGTCCGGCCACTGCACTCCAGCCTGGGCGACAGAGCAAGACTCCGTCTCAAAAAAAAATAAATAAATAAATAAAAGTGTACCATTGTCATTTTCTTATACCATCTATGATGTGGTATAACATTACTTGAAGGTAGACTGTGATACGTTAACATTATATACTATAAATCCTAAATAAACCACTGAGATAGCAAACAGAGTTATATATAATAAACCAAAAAAGAAATACAAAATTAAATCATAGAAAATAGCTGATTAATCTAAAGGAAAGCAGAAAAAGAAGGGGAACAAATAGCAGCGAGACTAATAGCAAGCAAACAGCACAATGACAGACAAACTTACCTATATTGAGTATCACATTATAAATGAAACTGGTCTACAAGCCTCAATTAAAATGCAGACTGACAGACTCGATAAGAAAGCAATACCCAACTACATGCTGTCTATAAGAAATGTATGTTAAATGTAAAGAGACAAATCGGCCGCAAGAATAGAAAAAGATACATGCTAACACTTGACAGAAGACTACTGAGAAGAAATGGTTCAATTAATATCAAATTAGATTTCACAGCAAAACAATTTCCAGCAATAAATAAGGTCATGTCATAATGATGAAAGTTTCAGTTAATCAAGAAGATATAATAATCCTAAATGTTTATGCCCCTAATAACATAAGAAATTCAAAATACATGAGGCCAAAGTAGATAGAACTATAAAAGGAAACAGACAATTTCTAAGTAATCTGAGATTTCAATACCCTTTACTCAGGAAGTGATAGAACAAGGAGGCAGAAAATTGGCAAGAATAGAGCAGACTTAAAAAACAGCATGCCTTTCAAGTACCTATGGAACACTTACCAAAATAGACAGTATTTTAGGCCATACAATAAATCTCATTAAAAAGATTAAGTACAAAGAATGTAAGTCATACAAAGTACATATCCTGACCACAAATCAATGATATTAGAAACCAATAACAAAAATAATGCTAAGAAATACTCAAATACATGAAAACTAAGAAACACACGTCTAAAAAACCCTGGTTCAAAGAGACGATGAAAAAAGAAAATATTTTGAACTGAGTAAAAATGAAAAAATAACATATCGGGGTTTGTAGAATGCAGCAACAACTGCACTTAAATACACATTTTTAGCACTAAATGTCAATATTATAAGACTCAAATCAATAAACCTGACTTCTCCCTTAAGAAAATGGAAATAGAGGCCGGGCGCGGTGGCTCAAGCCTGTAATCCCAGCACTTTGGGAGGCCGAGGCGGG
>NW_012114655.1:3652737-3659324 GCF_000951035.1 Colobus angolensis palliatus | reverse complement strand
AAAAAAAAAAAAAAAAAAAAAAAGAAAATGGAAATAAATAAATTAATTAAAAAATAAAATAAAATGAGAGAATTAAACCCAAAGCAAGCAGAGGGATAAAAAACAAAACCATCTGCTGTGGTCTGAATGTTTGTGTTCCCAAAAGTTTATCTGCTGAAATCTAATCACAAGGGCGGATTTTTTGAGGTAGTCAAATCATGAGACCCAAGCCCTCATGAATGGGATTAGTGTTCTTACACAACACACCCCAGAGAGCTCCTCCGCCCCTTCTGCCATGTGAGGACACAGAGAAAAAGAACACATCTATGATCCAGGAAGGTTCCTTACCACACAGCAAATTTGACAGCACTTTGACCTTGGACTCTGCAGACTCCAGAACTGTAAGAAATCATTTTCTGTTTATAAGCAACACAGTCTATGGTACTCCGTTATACTATTGGTTTCAGGAAAAAAAGGAAGATCAGCAACACCGAACACTTTGGGAGACTGATAAATGTGAGAAATGTCTATTTACCCTGGCTGATCAGGAAGAAGAGAAGTTACAAATTACTAATTTCAGAAATGAGTAATGTCACATGATTACAGACTGTACAGATACAAAAAAAGAAAACAAGGTGACATTATAATTTTTATGTGTAAACATGACCAAACAGATAAAATTAACAAATTCCTTAAAAGGGAAAATTACTAAATCTCAACCAAGAAGCAATAAATAACCTGAATTGACCTAAATGTAAAAAAATAAACTTCATAGCTGAGGACCATCCTACCAAAAGAAATTCAAACTCAGTTAGCTATGGCAGTGAACTCCACTAAACATTTTCATAAGAAATAATACAATTCAATACTAACTCTCCAAAAAGAAACAAAAAAGAGTATACCCCAACTTCTTCAATGTTAGCATTATCCTGAACCAAAACCAGACAATGATATTACCAATTAAAAAAAAAAACTCCCTCATGGGCATGAATGTAAAAACTGAATCAATTTGTGAAACAACCAAGACATCCTCCAGTAGGTGAAAGAATAAACTGTGGTTAAACAGCCAAACAATGGAATATTATTCCATGCTAAAAAGATATGACAAATCAAACCCTGAAAATACATGAAGGAACCATACATGCATATTACCAAGTCAAACAAGTCAACCTAAAAACACTACTTTTTTTTTTTTTTCATTTTGAGGAGTGCAATGACATAAGCTTGGCTCACTGCAACCTCTGCCTCCCAGCTTCAAGCAATTCTCCTGCTTCAGCCTCCTGAGTAGCTGGGATTACAGGCGCCTGCCACCACACCTGGCTAATTTTTATATTTTTAGTAGAGACAGGGTTTTGCCATGTTGGCCAGGCTGGTCTTGAACTCCTGACCTCAGGTAATCCACCCATCTTGGCATCGCAAAAGTGCTGGGATTACAGGCGTGAGCCACCGTGCCCGGCCTTAAAATGTTACTTTCTGTATGATTCCAACTATATGACTTTCTGGAAAATGTAAAACTATGGATACCGTAAAAAGATCAGGGGCTGCCAGAGGATGAGGGACACCAGGAAAGGATACAGAGTCAGAGTACTGAGGATTTTTAGGGAGGTGAAAATAACGTATATGACACGCATTCATGTCAGTGTACCTTGGGACTAAACCCATACGATGTATAGCACCAGCGTGCAATGCACACTACGGGCTGCAGGTGATTCTGATGTGCCCATGTAGGCTCATCCATTATAGCAACTGTACCACTATGGAAGGGTTACTGATACGGAGGGAGGCTACATATGTGTGCAGGTAGAAGGTATTCGAAAAGTCTCTGTACCTTCCTCTCAATTTCGCTGTGAACATAAAACTGGTCTAATAAATAAACTCTTTATAATAAACCAATAAACACTTTATCATAACTTCTTTAGAAAATGGAATCCAACAGTATAATAAAAGGACAATACATCATAAACAAATGGGTTTTTTTCCCAGGACTGCAGGGTCGGCTTAACATTCAAACATCGTTGTTATCTGCCAGATGAACAACGGAAAACAGTAGATCCATAGAATCATCTCAACAGATAGAGGCATTTGATACAATTCAACACTCATTCCTGATTCTGTAACAATGAAAAAGTCTCAGCAAAGTAAGAATCCAGGGACCTTCCTCAGCAAGATAAAGAGCATCTATGATGAACCTACAGCTAACATGTATCATGGTGAAAAACTGAGTATCTTCCCCAGAAGATGAACAACAACACAGGAATGTCTGCTTTCACTGCTTTTATGCAGCATTGTTCTGAAGACTGGAGCCAGCGCAGTCAGGCAAGAAAAAGAAATAAAAGTCATCCCAGTTGAAAAAATAAATAAAACTGACTTTATACACAACCATGACCACACAATAGGTTTGAGTAAACTCTAACCTGTGGGCCCGCTTCTTGTCTTCGTCAATGAGCACAGCTGTGTTCATTAACATACAGGTTGTCTATGGCTGCTCTCATATTACAATGGCAGAGTCTATCAGCTACAAGAGAAACCCCTTTTGCCACAAGTCTTTAATAAGAGGGTACTTTGAGAAAGAAAAGGTTTCACAATCTTTGGTCTATGTAGAAAATCTGATCAAATCTACCCAGAATGTACCAGAATAAGTGAGTTCAGCAAGATTGGACTATACAAAATCAACATACAAAAACCAACTGTATTTCTGCATACTAGTGATAGAGTAAAATTTTTAAAATATCATTTATGACTATATCAAAAACTGAAATAAACAGCTGATAAAACATAAGACCTATATACTAAAAACTACAAAATATTACTGAGAAAATTAAATATAACCTATATAAATGGAGACATACACTTTCTTCAGGAGTAGGAAGATTCATTATAGTTAAGATGTCCATTCTCCATAAACTATAAATACAACACAATCCCAACCTAATCAATCCCAAGCCAGCCGACTTTTTTTTTAAATTGACAAATCGATGTGGAAATGCAAAGGATCTAGTAGAGCCAAAACAGAACCAATAACAAAATCTGAAAAGTGATTTTCAGAATTATTATAAATCAATAGTAATCAAAACAATGTGCCACTGGTACAGGATGAGTATCCCTTATTAAAAATGCTTGGGACCAGAAGTATTGCAGATTTTGGATTTTGGAATATTTGCATATACATAATGAGATCTCTAGGACATAGGACCCAGGTCTAAACACAAAATACACTTATTTTTCATATACACCTCATACACAAAGCCTGAAGGTAATCTTACTTTATTTTATTATTCTAATTTTTGAGACAGTCTTGCTGTGTCATCGAGGCCAGAGTGCAGTGGTGAGATCATGGCTCATTGCAACCTCTGCCTCCCAAGTTGAAGCAATTTCTTGCCTCAGCCACCTGAGTAGCTGGGAATACAGTGTGCATCACCATGCTCAACTAATTTTTGTATTTTTAGTAGAGATGGGGTTTTGCCATGTTGGCCAGGACGATCTTGAACTCCTGACCAAAAGTGATCCTCCTGCCTCAGCCTCCCAAAGTTCTGGGATTACAGGCATTAGCCACCACGCCTGGCCTCTGAAAGTAATTTTAAATATTTTCTAATTTTTGAATGAAACAAAGTTTGTGCACATGAGCTTATCAGGCTGACAATGAAAACATTGTGGATTTTACAGCATTTCAGATTTGGGATTTTGAATTAGGGATGCTCAACCTATATAAAGAAAGTCAAATACAGACAGTCCCCAACTTCAGGTGGTTTAACTTATTAATTTTACAATGGGTTTAATGAAATATTACTTAGCTTTTGACTGAAAGGGTGGATTTATCAGGAAGTAACCCTACCATAATTTGAGGAGCACTGAATTAATAGAATTCAATAGAAAGTCCACAAATAGATGACATATAGGCAACCAGTTTATTTCTGACAAAGGCAGGCAGGATGGCAATGCGGTAGAGAAAGGATAGCCATTTCCACATATAGTGCTCAAACTGGCTGTTCAGATCCAAAAAGTTAACTTGAATCTATACCTCATTCTATATACAAAAATAAACTCAAAATGAAACATGCATTTAAATGTAAGACCCAGAACTATAAGACCTCTAGAATGATGCACAGAATAAAATTTTTGAGAAAATTACTTGTGCTAGGCAAAGTTTTCTTAGATACGACATAAAATGCAAACTCTGTAACTAAACAAGTTCTTCAAAATTTAAAACTCTTCAAAAGACACTATTAATAAAGTCAACCTACAGACTGGAAAAAATGTTCTTGTAAAGTAATAGTATCCAGAACTATTAAAATTCAACAAGCAAGAAAACATCAATCTAATTTTGTAAATGGAAAAAGATGTGAAAACATAGTTCACCAAAGAGGATACACAGACGGCAAATAAAACCATAGAAAGATGTTTAACATGTTTAGTCATTAGGATCATGCACAGTAACCACATCCATGAGAATGGCTACAAATAAATACTGCAGTACTTAGTGTAACAATGCAGCAACTGCATCTGTCCTATTCAGCTGATGACAATAGAAAATGGTACACATCTTTTGGAAAACAATTTAGCAGTTTTTCTAAAAAGGGAACATAAGGCAGCAAAGGACACTTTTGTGGGTGATGGATATGATAACTGTGTTGATTATGGTGACAGTTTCACAGGTGTATACACCTGTCAAAACTTACTAAATTGTACATCTTACATATGTGCACTTTAACATATATCAACTATATTTCACTAAAGCTAAGGATTGTAGGAGCAAACACCTGGGCACTGGCTGTGACACAGAGAGAAACAAGGGTATGAAACGAAGTAGTATAAAGCTAGAGCATTGTCATCTTTACTTTATAGCAATGACGAGTTGCAGCTGGGTGTTAAGCAAGCAGGTAACGTGATCAGATGTGAATTTTAAAAATGTATATAATTATGGTTGCAGAATAGACCATGGTTTTGGAAGGTGGGGAAGTAGGGAAAACAGTTATAAGGTTATTGCAGTATTCAAGGTATGAGATAATGACAACCTGACCCTGGGTAAAGGCAGATTTCTGAGATGAACATCCCTGTAACACATCAGTGATCTATGGTACGGTGCTAAGCAATGTGTGCATACATTACTACAGGATAGGGAAAAAGCCTTGTATTTATGCATTGGTCCTACCTTTATGCTCCATTCCATGTTGTTCAATGAATAACATAAAGTTTTTATCATTGGAATAAGGCAAGTCATCATCCTCTGAGGATGTTTCAGGTGACCAAATCATGTCATTGAGGTCATCCTTGGAACACAGATCTCTTTTAACCTATAATAAATAACACTGTTTCAAAATGTCTATCAAACATTTATGGCAAATACTAAATGTACACCAGTGGGAACTATTCATCTTTTTCTATGAGCAAAACCAAAGTACTTCTTAAAATAACTGACTTTGGTTAAAAGGGTACCTTTATGAATGGTTCTGCTGTTGCTTTTTGAAAGCCAATGTCTTTACAACAAAGGATTTTCTGTTTTTAAGTGAACTTTAATAAGGGATTTTCAACAACATCCTTGACAATTTACTTTTACAATACCTTGTTCTTTTCATTAGAGGTTTTCCTTGCAAGCCTAAAAAAAAAAAAAACCAAAAAATTCCAATCAGGCAAATAGTAAATATGTAAAATATGAAGAATATCTATAACTACTTCTTAAATAAAACCTCTGTATTTGTAATTTCTCTCTCCTATTCATAAAGTTTACAGGAAATTTTTCACAGGTGACATAAAATACAATTATTTTCTACAAGGGGATAAAACTATAAATGGAAAGGGTAGCATTATAGGACAAATAAAATATATTACTACTAATATAAAAAAATTAAGTTTAGATCAAGTTTTCTGACAGCCAAAGAAAAAGAAGAAACATGTTACTTGTATTACTTCATAGAAAAAATATATATAACACACTAGTTTTTTCTCTTGTTGCCCCCCCCATTTATTTATTTATTTATTTTTGAGATGGAGTCTCGCTCTGTCGCCCAGGCCAGTGTACAATGGCGCGATCTCGGCTCACTGCAACCTCCACCCCCAGGGTTTTAGTGATTCTCCTGCCTCAGCCTCCTGAGTAGCTGGAATTACAGGCGCCTGCCGCCACGCCCAGTTTATGTATTTATTTATTGTTTGTATTTTTAGTAGAGACGGGGTTTCACCACGTTGGCTTGGCTAGTCTTGAAATCCTGACCTAAGGTGATCCACCTGCCTTGGCTTCCCAAAGTGCTAGGATTACAGGCGTGAGCCACTGTGCCAGGCTGTGTTGCCCTTTCATATACAAACAAGCTTTAATTGGTACTAAGACTTATGTGATAAATATTAATTATGTAACAGACACCCTTATTTAAATGATGACATTGGTGAGCTTTTCAGCACATACTGTGCAGGTACTGTTATTCTAAACACTGTACAAGTGTTTAAGTGTCTTGAATCCTCCCAACAATTCTGTGTAGTAGGTAACTTACTAGGCATTTAATACAGGAAGAAAATAGGCAAGTAAAGGCCGGGCACGGTGGCTCAAGCCTGTAATCCCAGCACTTTGGGAGGCCGAGACGGGTGGATCACGAGGTCAGGAGATCGAGACCATCCTGGCT
>NW_012114655.1:3644931-3652602 GCF_000951035.1 Colobus angolensis palliatus | reverse complement strand
GGAGAATGGCGTGAACCCGGGAGGCAGAGCTTGCAGTGAGCTGAGATCCGGCCACTGCACTCCAGCCTGGGCGACAGAGCAAGACTCCGTCTCAAAAAAGGGTAGGCAAGGAAAAGCCATATAATTTGCCCAGGCCCATAAAACTGGTCAGTAGCAGACTAAGCATTCAAACCCAAGAACTCTGCCTCCAAAATATGTGTTTCAGGATACTCTATAATACGCTATAAAAGTAATATTTATTTTCAAGTGTTTACAAGTAATATAATAGCAGATGAATTAATATTATCTATGACTACAAATAATAATCTCTGAGTCTTGCAATGTTTTAAAGTAAGAGAACTTTTTTTCACATTTGCCCACACTAGTTATGTTTTAATAAAATACCAATATGCTTGGAAAAACTGTATCCAATTGCTTGTTAATTTGCATTTTTCTGATTACCATGCAAGACAGAATATTCCCGGTGAAAGTATAAAAATTCATTAATCATGCATATTATTTGAAATTAGAATTCATTTGATAGTACAATAATAATAATGTACTATCAAATATTGCTATAGGCTTACCTATTGTACTCTTCACTCTTCTGCCTGGGAAACTGATGATTATCAGGTTCTCTGCTCCTTCTTTCTTGAATTCATTCATCATAATCATCATCCTTGTCATCAGCATACAGATTTCTTGACACTTCCATTTTCTTATTTCTGCACTTTCTCATTTTTTCTGCAACCTTCAATGAAAGTGTGACACTGAGAATAAATGTCATTATTTTATCCAATAGAATAAACTGTTCATTTTGTCGCTTGACTCAGTCTGTCATGATAATAATCATTAAAATATTTTGGACTTTCATTTTATCATTATATAATTATTAGTATAAGTTATAATTTTTCCATTGAAATTCATATAAAGCCTAATTCATTTCTGTTTGAGTGAATACAACAAAATTTTCCAAACTTTCAAAAAGGGTCCATTTCAATTTTGTGCTTTTATTCCCATCCACTCTTTGCTAATATAAATTTTCACCATTTTGTGATGAGCAGAAATAGAGAAACAAAAGGAGAAAGCCATGAAATCTGTCCTCTTCTATTTTTACCTCCAGGAGTTTACACTGAACGGCCAGATTTAGAGGATGTGACGTTGTGGGGCTTCAGGAACAGAAAGGAGGCTTTTCCCTCTCTAGGGTAAGCTTTCCCCACTGTCTTTTATCTTTTTTTTTTCATTCGGATCCTAGGACTTCAAAACTGTGAAGGTGCCTGCTGAAATACAGGAACCAAAATTTGAAACCACAGAAGAAGCAGAGTGAAACTGCTGAGGTGCTAGTAAAGTTCTGGAAAATGAGATGCTTTCCAAATTTCACATTCAGTAACCATGACATTTTACAGCTGGAAAATAGTGAAAGTAATTATCTACTCTAGCCCCATTACCAAAAAAGATTAAATGACTCATCCAAAGCTCCTAAAGTGGCATTTCCTGGCATTTTGTGGCACAAAAACCAATAATGCTATTTCATAATGCCGAGTCAGATAAATTACCTGATAAATTCATCAAATTTATCACAAGAATTAAAAGTATCACTCTGGGAAAGTAACTTAATACCTCAGCAGGGGCTGAGATGCCTCATCTTTTACTTTTAAAGGTGAGTGTCACCAGATTTTTGTCTATCTTTAAAACTTGATGTACAGAAACCAGGTTTCTACTTCAGAGTCAAAAACTAAATTCTTGGCTGAGAATCTATGGTATTTATATGATAAAGTTATCATGCTAAAATTTATCATACTCTTAAACAAAATCACATTAAGATCTGATTCGACAGAAACATGTAAAAGTGGTGATTACAAAAAGAGATGGAGGGAGGTGGCCAGGTGCGGTAGCTTACACCTGTAATCCCAGCACTTTGGGAGGCCAAGGCGGGCAAGTCAAAAGGTCAGGAGATTGAGACCATCCTCACTAACACAGTGAAATCTCGTCTCTACTAAAAATACAAAAAATTAGCCGGGCGTGGTGATGGGCACCTGTAGTCCCAGCTAGTGGGGAGGCTGAGGCAGGAGAATGGCGTGAGCCCGGAAGGTGGAGCTTGCAGTGAGCCAAGATCATGCCACTGCACTCCAGCCTGGGCGACAGAGCGAGACTCCATCTCAAAAAAAAAAAAAGAAAAAAGAAAAATAGATGGAGGTACCTATACATATTTGTTTTCAAACATATTTAAGGTGTTCATGGTGAAATTATAAGCCCCAACATAATGAGTTAAATGAATCAACTTGCACACCTGAAAGCACAACATACAACATACACCTTTGACTATGAATATTTGTTCCAACTCTCAAGGATACACTTTGATATCACTTCTCAGTCATTGCTTCCTTACCACTGATTTCCCACTTTATTAAGTAAGTGCAATTCATCCTCAAGACTGTAGGGAAAAATTCGGTCCCAGAGCTTATTACATTCTTTAAGCAATTTCCTATATGCTTACTCTACTTCAGAAGTATCCATATCCTTGGTGCATGGATAGATTAGTTTCCCAGTCCCAATGCCACTTAAAAAACTGATAGACAGACTTGGGTTGATTAAGAAACAAAGACTATAGAATGTTTTCCTGAACTTCGGTCATTTAGATAGAAAAATAATCTATTTCCACAGAAAATTATGTATTTAGTAGCCTCAATTTACACAAGAGCTTTTCATAAGTAAAAAAGTAGAATGCACCAAATAATTGATCAAGAGAAAAAAAACATAGCAGCAAGTGACCCTCTAAGTCTTTCTCAAGTTGAACTTTTTCTTTCTTCAAAGTCAGGAACTCTAGTTTTAATATGACTACTTCATTCTTCAGTCTTTGTATATTGTGCTGTAACTGTTCTTCCAGATGTACTTTTGATGTTCTGTCACTATGTGGTGAAGAACTTCTAATCCGAGTTCTATTCTTTTATAGTTATTTACACTGCAATTATGATATAATGGTTTCTGGAACAAGCTTCTGTAACAATAGAAGCACCATGCCTTTTTGTTTACTCACATGCTTCATTTCTCTGGAGGAGGTAAGTCACAAATCTAAAAGGCTTTTCGGATCACTACACTGAGGCAGCACATTTCTGATGCCCAATTTGCAATTAGTGTTGTTTTCATCATGTGCCTATAACACTCTTGGTTGGTCTTCTTTTATTTCAGTGATAACCACTTCTGGGTTCCTTGCTTTTTCACTTTGTGTCATTATAAAAATTCTACTGCTCTGTGTTAAAAACATGTATAGTGTCTGGTTTGTTATTTATTTTCATTTTTTTAAAAAAAATCAGAAGGTGACCGGCAAGCATATTCCAGAGACCCAGCATAGAAATGAAATGGAAAGACATTTATGAGACTGAACTATTTTTGTTCAGAAAATATCTGGAATACTACATATAGGAATATTCCAGATGCATTCCTTCCTGACAATCACATATATTATTTTTCAAATTAGAGGGCATGTTCTTTACATTTCTTTCTTCCCGTAGTGGCTCTTCCTCTCAACAATCCAAAGTTTTGGATTCTTCACAAATTTTACTCAATCTCTGCCTTAACTTAATTGTGATGAGTTTTTAAGTTTTTTCCACCCTCATTTGCCTTGATTGATCCACATTTTCTTCTATTTTTGCACACAAAGGAGTCCTGCATATAGAGATGTATGCTGTCACATACTTGTTCACTTCTGTTCGTGGACATTTTTTGCAGATACAAAGTGGAAGATTAATTTGCTAGTTTTGTTTGTCAGATGTCTTTTTTGTCAGGGTGCATGTTTTAAAGATAACTTTGTCATTAAATAATCAAGTATGGGCCGGGCGCGGTGGCTCAAGCCTGTAATCCCAGCACTTTGGGAGGCCGAGACGGGCGGATCACGAGGTCAGGAGATCGAGACCATCCTGGCTAACACGGTGAAACCCCGTCTCTACTAAAAATACAAAAAACCTAGCCAGGCGAGGTGGCGGGCGCCTGTAGTCCCAGCTACTCGAGAGGCTGAGGCAGGAGAATGGCGTGAACCCGGGAGGCGGAGCTTGCAGTGAGCTGAGATCTGGCCACTGCACTCCAGCCTGGGTGACAGAGCGAGACTCCGTCTCAAAAAAAAAAAAAAAAAAAAAAAAAAATTAAAAAATAATAAAACTTTAACTGTTAAACTTCTTATTCTATGTTTATCTACTCCCAATCACTGGACTGTAATTAGTTAAGTTAAAACTAATTTACATTAGTCTAAAATAGGGGAAAAATATCAACCATCAATCTTAACTTTGTAACTGTTTGTTTGGACTAAGATTAATTCATTGTGTGTTTAATTTACCAAAAATGAATTAAAAAGTGATTTGCACTATTACAAAGTCATCTTCACTTAAGAAAATTTTATCTCAGTGTACCTGAAATAGTGATACTCAACAAACAGTGCACACCTGAGTGCTTTTTTTCCAAAGATTACTAACTGATGAGTAGGCAAACTTCTCACAGAAATGAAAATCAATACTAATCAGAAACAAAGCCAAATTCATAAAATTTAATTCAAAGTATAAACTGTAATATGATAGTGTTATGTAGGATTCTATATAGACTATAGTCTTAAGTCAAGTTTCAATATATTCTAAAGTCCACTAATGACAGTGGTTTAAAAAAATTTTAACAATAGTTACAGATTTCCTATACAGAAATAAGTTAGAAAGTTACTGCTGTTTGTACCCTCACACTAAAACTCCCATTCTGCAAGTCCGGTTCTCTTGACAGGCAGTTGGGTTGACTTTATGACTCCATTCTCTCCCTGAACACAGATACTAAAGTCAATTAAAATTTACAATGGAGAATACATTTTTAATCATAGTATTAGTGACCAGTAATATATAAAGTTGCAAATTTTGAACCATTAGCAATTATTACTCCTTTAACATGAACCCAAGTCAGCAGCCATCACTGTTAAATTGTTCATAATTTTGATTGCTTAAAATTGTAATTCAATATTTGATGTTATCTTCTTTATTAGGATGTTATAAAAATGAACAGGAAACAATATTTAGGAACTTTTGGCTTCATTTTCAAGAGAAAAGATTAGCTGTAAATCACTACAGAGTCTGAAAATATTTTCAGTTTTATAACCAATTAAAATGTTTTTAAATTAAATATTAAAATTATAATCAACTGATTCTAAAAGGCAAGTCCAAAGGTAATTTCATTTGAACTATGCTATGTTAGCAAAGCAAAGAAAAACAGAAATTTGAAATTGAATTTTTACATACCTGTGGCTGGTTATTTTCACATCCTTGAAGCCTGTCTTGCTCTCCCTCTGATATCAATTTTAAGTCTTGTTCTGCTCAAAAATCCATATATTTCATTAAAATGAACTACTTAGAACAGTTAAATAAAAGTTATAGTCTTTATAAACATGAATAAAAAACATATTTTTCTTTTATAAAATGAGAGTTTAAATGAAGCTTAATCTCTAGTGGGGTATCTGCTTCTTTAAAAAATACTTCTAATTCTCCAAAACTTCAACAAACCACTTGGCAAGACACTAGATGTCACCGGAGTCAAGCCATACAATCATCTCATAGCTTCCCTCACAATTTCATCCACCCAGCATCAATGAACAAAACCGTCAGAAACAAAAAAAATTAAAAATCCAAAAGAAACAGATAAAGTAATACTGTATATTTTCCTTTACTTTATAATAGTACCTTTGTAACAATACACTAAGCCTGTTATTTAGTACTAATAATTTCCAATATGACTTTCTTTTTACCCCTTCCATCAGTGTACACTGTTCTTTATATCTGAAATGTTGTCCTCTACTCTTCTGACAAATTTCTGTTCATCTTGTAAGACTAACACACCTATGTGATGTCTTCCCTGATTCTATCTTTCCCTAGATAATAGTTTTATATAATGTAAATTTCATAAGACATGCAGTTAAGGTGTCAAAAGTGAGATTATATTTCAACAGACTATAACTAAATTACAAAAGTGCACATACTCCAATGACAAGAAGAAAAAAAAGATCTTCAATAAGAACAGCCATCATGACCCTGAAAGGACAAATATCAAAGATGACTAGCAGATGGTGTGGCATATCATTATTGCAACACGTCAAGTTCATTTATACCATTATCCTACAAGTATCCATCATATTCAACTATTTGTCTTGTAATTGAGGAATTACACAGTTGTGATGAAAGATAAGCTGAACATACTCAATTCTCATCAGATAAACTGTTCCGAATTCATCAGCTCAGAGAGTTGTAGAATAAGTTAATATGAATATACATCTTTTTAAATTACAAGGTGAGATACTGCTACGTGTAAATTGATTGTATCGTGTGGTTTGCCCTGTCTTAAAGTTTCTTGATCCACTCATGCAAGATGGTATATAAAACACATCACAAAATAATGTGTGAGCAACTTTCAATGTGTAAATATTCATTGCAAAAAATAAAAATTTCACATTCATTGTATTAAGCTTTTATATTTCAAAATCAGTACAATGTTTATTAAAAACATTAGTTTTGTTATTAGAGGAATAAATCCTGTACTTTTTTTGTTTCTGAAACTACTGTGATTGGGTATACCATCCTAGTCTCTCAAGTACTTTTATGGAACAGGTATCTAACAAAAAAAATAGCTTTCTTAATAAAAAAAATAGCTTTCTTAACAAAAACAGTAAAAGTTCTTTAGTTCAAATGAGTTTCATTTGATTATTTAATATAAATTTAACTTATACCTTTGATGTGTGATATAAAGTACAGCAATGAGTTGCTGTGGTTTACCCCAATTATTGCACTCATTTCTCTTTCCAGTAATTTCAAGGGCAGTGATAATCTAATGTTCTGAGTACAAACATACTGAAGCCGTCTGAATTAAGTTCTCTCAAGTGTCCTCATCACTAACTCCAAAACTACTGAGATAGCTTATTTCTTTCCTCTCTCATTCCCACTTCACAGTCCCCATGTCTTTGGAAAAGTCTCTCAATGTGTGGTCTTTCTTCTTGCATATACCTCTCATGGATTATGCCCACTTCTTTCTTCTTCATTAAGCAGTAGGATCTCCCGTCAATAATTTCTATTTCATAATTTTACCCTCTGGCTGGAAACATGTTCAGAAATAAAAGCAATACAACATTTTCCCTTGGCCCTTTTATGTCTTGAACTGCTATCCAACAGCAATCCAATGGCAAACAGGTATATGGTTGGGTGCTCAACACCATTCATCAACAGAGAAATGCAAATAAAAATGACAGTGAGATATCATCTCACCACCCCCAGTTAAAACAGCTTTTACCCAAATGACAGGGTATAACGAGTGCTGATGAGGATGTGGACGATGAGGAACCCTCCTACATTGTGGGCATGTAAATTACTGCAGCCACCATGGAGAATACCGTGCAGAGTCCTCAAAACACTGAAAACAGGCCAGATGTGGGGCTTATGCCTGTAATTCCAGCACTGTGGGAGGCCAAGGCAAGAGGACTGCTTGAGCTCAGGAGTGTGAGACGAGCCTGGCCAATAGGGTGAAACTCTGTCTCTACCAAAAATGAAAACAATTAGCCAGGCATGGTGGCATGCACCTGTGGTCCCAGCTACTGGGGAGGCTGATGTGCGAGGATCATCTGAGACCAGGAGGCATTTTTTTTTATTTTGGCATCTAAAAAAAAAAAAAAAAACCCAAAAA
>NW_012114655.1:3643093-3644866 GCF_000951035.1 Colobus angolensis palliatus | reverse complement strand
CCAGCAATCCCACTGCTAGGTATATACTTAAAAAGCAAGGGAATCAGTCAATTGAAGAGATATCTGCCTTCTCATGTTTATTGCAGCACTCTTCATAATAGCCAAAATGTAAAATCAACCTATTTGTATACCAACAAATGGACAAAGCAAATGTACATATACACAATGGAATACAGTCCAGTCATAAAAAAGAATGAGATCCTGTCATTTGCAATGGCATGGATGGATATACATTTTCTCATCAGAAACTTCAAAACTATCAGCTCACTTCTTTCTTTCCCCTCTGTCCGTGCTCACAATCTATCTACTTCGTGAAAGATTTCTACATCTACAGTCATGCTTCTTCTTACTCCACATTTTTTATGGATTACTACCACCACATCTCCGCTCTTGTTTTAGCAACAGTATCTTACATCTATAATTTCTATTTCTTCACCTCTTTCTACTTCTCCTCTGGCTAGAAACATGATCTGAAATAAAAGCAAAATCATGCTGTCCTCTGAGCCTGTTATGTTTTAACTGCTCCCCAGTGGCTCCTTTCCCATTCCTATATAGGAAAAAGTCTCTAACATTGCCACTCAGAGTGTGGCTGGAGGATCAGCAGCGTCAGCATCGCCCGAGAACTTAATAGAAATGCAGAATCCCAGGCCTGCTGAATCAGAATATGCATTTTAACAAGGCCCCCAGATGATATATTGAAGTGTGAGAAGTTCTGTTCTACACTCACTGTATATGACTTTAAATTGTATACATGCATAGATGACCACACATACTTATATTCACCTAGGGTAGGTAAAACATAGCATTGCCTGGTCAGGTTCTTCCATCAATGAGGAAGACAGGAAGAATTCAAAATTTTGCTCCAATTCTCCAACAAGTTTTGGTGCTAGAAGCCCACTATATCTTCTTCCCACTTCTCTAAAACTCTTTCCTTCCTTTTTCTTGAGATGGAGTCTCGTGCTGTCGCCCAGACTGGAATGCTCACTGCAAGCTCCGCCTCCCGGGTTCATGCCATTCTCCCGCCTGGGCCTCCAAAAGTGCTGGGATTACAGGCATTAGCCACCGTGCCCGGCCCCCTTTTCTTCCTTTTTCTAAGGAATTATTCTATTTTGCCACGTTCTGTTATATGTACCTTCTTTTTCCTTTATTTACCCCTGCACTCACTGCCTTTCTCATTCTTTATTCCCTCTTCTCTCCTTTCTTCTTATTTCCTGACTTTCCTCAGATCTTAGAGTACCTTGAAATGCAGCTATTAATTCAGCTTTTTTAGTGGCACTCTCAATTTACTCTCCTGTGGATGTCTGTTAATACTTAAAATGTATCACCTTTTCACTTTTCCTTTTTCTTACTGTGCATTTAGTAAGTGACCTTCCTTTGCTTGTTATAATACATCAGTGATGGTGTTTTCAAGTAAACATTATGGGAAATGCATTTAAAAAAAATACAATTATTACCATCTACATTTCCATTTACTGCATTTTTCCTCTGCTGATCAGCCGGCCCAGATGAATGACCACCATGCTTCTGGAGAAGATTCTTGGAGATACTCTGTTAAAATTAAGATCAACAATGAGTTTCAATATAAAATAACAATAATAGTTGCACAAAAATTTCCTAATCACTTATTTTAAAAATCCAAATGTCCTATATTAAAAGCAAGTAGACTTAAAAATAAGAGAATCTGGGCTGGGCGCGGTGGCTCAAGCCTGTAATCCCAGCACTTTGGGAGGCCGAGACGGGTGGATCACGAGGTCAGGAGATCGAGACCATCCT
>NW_012114655.1:3619476-3642918 GCF_000951035.1 Colobus angolensis palliatus | reverse complement strand
TTTTTTTTTTTTTCGAGAGCCAAGGCTGGAGTGTAATGGCGTGATCTCGGCTGACTGCAACCTTCCACTCCTGCGTTCCAGCGATTCTCCTGCCTCAGCCTCCTGAGGAGCTGGGATTACAGGCGCTCGCCACCATGCCCAGCTAACTTTTCTATTTTTAGTAAAGATGGAGTCTTGCTCTGTTGCCCAGGCTGGAGTGCAGTGGCGCCATCTCAGCTCACTGTAACCTCCCACTCCTGCGTTCCAGCGATTCTCCTGCCTCAGCCTCCTGAGGAGCTGGGATTACAGGCGCCCGCCACCATGCCCAGCTAACTTTTCTATTTTTAGTAAAGATGGGGTTTCACAGTGTTGGCTAGGCTGGTCTCGAACTCCTGACCTCAGGTGATCCACCTGCATCGGACTCCAAAAGTGCTGGGATTCCAGGCATAAGCCACTGTGCCCAGCCTGAAAACCAAAACATTTCAATAGAGAACCTCACATACGCTCTTTAGATGGAGCTTTTTGTTTATCTTCATTAGGCTACTGACTCTGTAAAACTGAGTATGGAAGGCAAAAGGAAACCTATTTACAGACAAAGTATTAACTTAGGTGCATATTTCAACAAGACACTTACTTCAGAAGACCTAACTCTAATTTGCAAACTCCATCAAAAGTAAGAGGGCACTACAAAAATAAATTTGCTACATTAGGGCATTTAACATTTAAATTATTCCCAATTATAGAATTTTTTATTATTAAAAGAAGATTAACTGGCATGATAAGAAACTTTGGAGTACTCCATGTTGTGTATAAAAAGAACACTGATGAAACTGCTTCATTTAGGTAAACAAGGGCTTGAAAAAATTAAAGTATTTCTTGATAAAATTTTTACTGATAAAAAAATGGTTGAATAAAATTACAAAGTAGTAAGAAAAACTTCTGTTTATGTTTAAATAAATGCAAGCAAGGTATACTCTGCCACTCTTTTCCAATTAAGAAATAACTTCAAAAACTAGAGCAAGCCTTAATAAAAAGGGAAAAATAAGAACATTTATCCACAAAGCACCTACAATGTTCCAGATTCTCATTTGCACATTTTCTTTTCTACACATTGCAAATGATGATGATGATGGTTACCCCATTCCCTGTTTTCTGGTCATTCGAGGATGTTTAAAGCAAAACGAACAATTGTTACCCATTTTTCTCTCTGTTCAGAATATCCTCCTTTCAGACTTTCAGGGGGCTTGCTTTTCCTCAGCCTCTAGATGGCAGCTTAAATGGCACACAGAAAGATCTTCTCTGACTACACAATTCTATCCCAATCCTAACTACAAACTTCCTCCATTTTCTGTAATTTAACATTTTCTGTTTTCTTTATAGGAAGCACTTGTAGTGACTTATGTGTTTGTTGTTTCCTTGTTTTTGTGTTCCTACTACTCTAGGATAAGCCCTCATCTTGTGTATTCACTGTCTTACTGCCTAGCACACAGTCCGTA
Organism: Colobus angolensis palliatus; assembly: GCF_000951035.1. Taxonomy (NCBI): domain Eukaryota; kingdom Metazoa; phylum Chordata; class Mammalia; order Primates; family Cercopithecidae; genus Colobus; species Colobus angolensis. Next base: position 3,641,443 of record NW_012114655.1, on the reverse strand, counting down.
CACAACGACAGAAATTTATTCGAGGTCAAAATATTTAAAATCTTATCAAGAGGTCTTGAGTGCCACATCACTCTATTCCCATAGGATATCACCAGTAATAGACCAGTAAAACTTACCCTACTCCAATCTGGAAATCCACATACCTATGCTATACTTTCTCATTGTTCTCTTGTCAGTACTGACTACTTGACAGTACCCACTAAAGGTTAAAAAAAAAAAAAGACTCGCAGTATGCATTAAGGCATTGAATCCCACTGTGATTCGTTTTGTCCCATATTTGCATACACATATTCCAGTTTACAAAATGTTTTCACATTTCTTGTCACATTTGTTCATTACATATACCTAAGACCTAGCTATCAGTACCATCTTTATGAAAAAGGGCACTGACATTCAAATAAGTTAAATAATTTTTCCCAAGGTTCCATAGCTAGTAAGTGACAGGACCAGGACACTAACGTATCTTTTGACTTCCACTCAGTGCTGGCACCACTATGCACCAGCTGCTTCTACCTAAGAGGTCAGGCCGTTCCCATCTCTTTCCACAGTTGTGGCCTTGGAATACATCACTGTTATTTTCTACGTATGTTACCACAAGCATGACTGCCACAAAGAAATTCAAAGCATTCTACTGTTAAAAAGAATTAAAACACTATTAAACCAAATTGTTGTTTTTATACTTCCACACGTAGACTATTTCCCATGCTTTTCCTTCTCATAAAATGTTCCTTGCAGATCCACACTGATGATCCAAACATTATAATACTTTCAAGTCCTAGGCACTATCTTTTCAAGTTCCAAGTTCTAAAAAAAACCCTACAGCTTAAACTCTTTATCTCTGCATCTCATTAGGATATTTACACATCCAGATACCATAGAATTGTACATTTGCTCCTAGGTTGACCTGGAATAATTCTTTAGTTTTTAGACAAACTTATCTTCAGAACCTGAAGTGATTCCCTGTATTTTTTTTTTTTTCATTATACTATGCTGGCTTCTTAAATGAATTCTGCAAATTAGCAGAACTGTACTATGCAGCAGTAATCTACTTAGCACATAATTATTGTATTCATCATACACGGAAATGTGAGAAAATAATTCCTTTATGGGCGTACGCACAGCTGAGAAAGTAAAGCTCAAGCATCCTATTTTATGATTTAACATCACTTGATATTTATGACAGTAGACAGTACCTTAGAACTACAGCATGATCCCGTACCTTCCTCTTCTGATCCTGATGATGACTTATCTATAAAATGTTATTCACAGACACATTCATGAAACTATTAGTTACTGTAAATTTCAAATACATATAACAAAGTCTATCTCCCTTCATGAGTATTTAAATAAAATAAAAACAATAAGAAAAACTAATTTCAGGTTTGATGTAGTTTCAGGAAAAAGGAGTTTGTAATATGAGAAAAATAGCAAAAAAATAAATATATTATATTTGGTTCTGTAATTTTTTTTTTTTTTAACAGGGTCTTGCTGTGTCATCACGAATGGAATGCAATGATGTGATCACAGATCACTGCAGCCTCAACCTCCTCAGCTCAAGTGATCCTTCACCTCAGCCTCCCAAGTAGTTGGGACTACAGGCCTGTACTACCACGCTCAGCTAATTTTTGTAGTGTTTTTTTTTTAAGAAGAGACCGCGTTTTGCCATGGTGCCCAGGCAAGTCTCAAACTCCTGGGCTCAAATGATCTGCCTACCTTGACCTCCCAAAGTACTGGGATTATAGGCATGATCTGCCACACTTGGTTTCCTTTTTTTTTAAGTAATACCATTAAAGCAAATACTTTTTTTTCAGAGATATTCACTAACTTACCACCTCTAATTTTTATACACAAAAAAATAAAATTATTACAATTTGTTTGCTCTCGTGGGGCACTTTAAATAATACCATTTTCATTTTTTCCAGTTGATGGTTTTGTTGCTTCCTCCTATTAAAAAACAAACAAAAAAAAAAAACAACTTTACAAAACATTGTATTTCTTTATTCACTGTGCATAGAAAATCATGACATATCCTGAGAGAAGCCAAAAATATAAACAAAAGACAGATTCCACCCTCTATTCAAGTGGGGATATATGAAAAGAAACAAGAACAGAAACATGCAACACTAGGTCTACAATTAAAATGAATAAAATATGGTGAGGGCATAAAGAGAGAATAGTCAGTTCTACTTGGAAAGCTCTGTAAATGCTGCAAAGTCAGGGCCATATTTTAAAAGTCAGACAAAGAGTGAGGGTATAAGGGGTTTCTAGGCAAGGTAGCATGGGTAGAAGGATGGGACATGAAACCACATGGCAAATGAGAGGCATTCAAGTAAAACTGGGATGCAGTCAGAGGGAATGGGATGGAGAGAGAAAACAGGACAATCAGGCCAAACTACAAAAGATATGTGTCATGCTGGAATGTAAAATTCCCCCTTCATGCAATCGGGATCCACTCAATGAGCAGATGAGTTAGATCATTACAAATATATTTTGGGAAGGTCACCCTGGCAGCAATGTAAAAGGGAGTGAATATGGTGAGGCAGGGGCCCAACTATAAAAGAGTATTCTAGAATTAGAGGTCACAATGTGAACTACAGTAATAAGATATGAAAAGTGGGAAGCAGGTAAAAATAAAGAACTTGGTAAGAGAATGCATTGGTGATGTGAGACCTGGAGTGCAGCACTTTTCCTCTTTCAATGTTTCAGTGCTATTTACCAGGTGTTACGTACTAGGAGGGGGAAGCCAGATGACAGATTACAAAGGGCCAGGAGTCAGGAAAGAATCACGAACAATGTGTTCAGTTTAGGACCTATCAAATTTGAGGTACCCAGGAAAGTTAGAAGACAGATGGGGATAAATACATTTGGAACCGAAGTAGATGGCCTTACTCAGGAAAAGGACACAGTGTTGATAAGACAATATTTGTAAAATATACTAAACTAGTAGAATTAAATAATGCAAACCTATACAGAACTCTAAACTTTTGAAAATAAAAACATGAGGGAAAAACATGGAATTCTACTTTTCAATTATATATTTCCACATTTGTTTCAAGAGTACAAAATATTCCTTAATCTATGCAGACACATTTCTGGAATGTTACGGCAATATGCATTTTTGAATTGCATGGAAAGATTTAATTCTTGTTTTTTTGGAGACAGATTCTCACACCCAGGCTGGAGTGCAGTAGCATGGTGTTGGCTCACTGTAACTTCCACCTCCTGGGTTCAAGCAATTCTCATGCCTTAGCCTCCTGAGTAGCTGAGACCACAGGCATGCGCCATCACGTCTGGCTAATTTTTTGTGTATCAGTTAAGACGGGGTTTCACCATGTTGCCCAGGCTGGTCTCGAACTCCTGAGCTCAGGTGATCTGCCTGCCTCGGCCTCCCAAAGTGTTAGGATTACTGGCGTAAGCCAATGTGCACAGCACATACTGAGCTGTTCTCTTCGGTTGCTTTCTACATCTTTCCTTCCATAAAGGCAAACCTAGGAACTATTTATTCCCACCATTTTTCATAAATCTCAATCCCATGCATCTATCTCTCTGGTAAGACTTGTTTTCTGTTATCATCTTGAGGGCTTGTATTTCTTTCTAGGATCTCTGTCATCATTATTAAGATTGAGGGGCCGGGCGCGGTGGCTCAAGCCTGTAATCCCAGCACTTTGGGAGGCCGAGACGGGCGGATCACGAGGTCAGGAGATCGAGACCATGCTGGCTAACACGGTGAAACCCCGTCTCTACTAAAAAATACAAAAAACTAGCCGGGCGAGGTGGCGGGTGCCTGTAGTCCCAGCTACTCGGGAGGCTGAGGCAGGAGAATGGCGTAAACCCGGAAGGCGGAGCTTGCAGTGAGCTGAGATCCGGCCACTGCACTCCAGTCCGGGCGACAGAGCGAGACTCCGTCTCAAAAAAAAAAAAAAAAAAAGATTGAGGGGATGTATGTGAAAAAGCATGGGGAGGGGAAAGATTTCAAAAAAAACCAATCTACCTTTGTAACACCAGGGTTCACTACAGGACTGAGGGAAGGTTTCAGACCAGGGTGTGTAGGTCGACGAGGCTGACCATTGATGATTTCAGGATGGATTTTAACCCCATCTTCATTTTCGCTGTCAGAACCGCTGCCCTCAAGCAAAGTTATATTTCCTGTTCTCACAGTACCATATGTCGTTTTCACTATAGTTAAAGCAAAGAGTATATAAAAAATGTGTAATTAACTGTCAGTGAATAACACAAGAATAGGCAGTCTTCAGATAGCTTACGATTCTTCCTTGTTGAGAAGATTGCTTGTTGAGAAATAGTCCTTGTTGGTTGCTGAGAAATAGTTCTTCGCTTTGTTAAGTGTTGTTCTGGAACATTCTACAAAGAAAACAATAGCTTTAAGAGAATAACATGTATCGAGTTTAATAACACAATATTCACCAGTACTACATGATCTAACACAAAGAATACAGGTTTTAGAGTCACTCAGATGTATTAATAGATTCAAACCTTAAATCTGCCATTTACTAATCTACATGCTCATGGGGTGAGGATTATGAGAGATGATACAGATATCCTCAAAACGTTACTCTTTTGCCCCTAGTTCATTATTACACAAATACTGTATCGATTAGAGTATTTTCTTAACCGAAATAACCTAGAAGAAAGCTTACCCATAGGGAGTTTTGCGTATTACTGAAAAAATGAATATATTCAAAAATATAAATTCAATATGTGATAATATTTTGTGTATTTTCATAAATTCCGTCTTATGGGGAAAATGTGAGAACTTAGTTTTTAGTGGTATCTGATTTAAATGGGTAGGCACTGCAAACAGTACAAGCAACTTCTAGGCTGTTTATAAAAAAGCTGAAACAAATTATCATATTAATTCAGTTCCTTCCAAGACAGAGAGAAAAAAAAAAACAAGAATAAAGCTTATGGGGCAATGACTGATGAGTGAAATCCACACACAGCTACTAAAGAGGAAGCTGTCACTAAATACGCTGACAATAGAGACAGAAGTGTAATAAAAGAACAGACACTAAAACTTGTTGTGCAAGGGAAAAGGCTGAGGTAAATCATTTTTAAAAGGAGAGGCGGGACAGAGAAACATCAAAACAAAAAAAGAGACACCGCCAGTTAATCAAGCGTGAGCTTAAGCCAAGGAAAGAAATAATTTTAAGCACAATAATGTATGCGGAGAAATACAGACACATAACAAAAACTTGTGTTCATAATGGATCCCTGTAGTAGCACTTATTAGAATTTGCTCTACAATAAGCTTTTCGTAAAAACTTGTCTAATAAAAGAGTTAATTCTATTACACTAAAATACATCTATCACTACCTGAAAGCTGGAACACTGTTACCCCAGAGAGAGAAAAATGGAAAAAAAAATATTCCATCAACTTTCTACCTGGAGAAAGAATAAGCAAGCCGAATTCTAAAGAGTAATGTGTGGCTCGAAAATAATGTATTTAACAGAACATGAGTTGGGGCTTTAAAAAGTTTAAGAAATTGTATCCTAAAATCGAAACCTAACCTTCCAGTTGAAGAATATTAGAAACTATACTGAATCTATCTTTCCTACTTATGACATATTTCTAATTTCTTTCCTTCTTATTTTGACATGTTTTCTCAACACAATTCATCTGAACTTATATATCTTAAACATTACAAGAGGCCAGGCATAGGGGCTCACGCTTGTAATCCCAGCACTTTGGGAGGCCAAGGCGGGTTGATCACTTGAGGTCAGAAGTTCACGACCAGCCTGGCCAACATGGCAAAACCCCCATATCCACTTAAAAAAAAAAAAATTAGTCCGGTGTGGTGATGGGCACCTGTAATTACAGCTCCTAGAGAGTCGGAGACATGAGAATCACTGGAACCTATGAGGCGGAGGCTGCAGTGAGCTGAGATCGCGCCAGCCTGGTGACAGAGCAATCCTCTGTCTCAGAAAAAATAAATAAATAAATAAAAGGGAATATAAATTTAAGCTGTAGTTTAGAAATGAAAGAGATTTAGTTATTAGAACATATCATGTGTATTATGTTACTTATAACGTTCCATTATATAGAAACTCATTTGTGTGTTCATTTATTCATACTGAAAACTATTAAAACACTTCTTACACACAAGTCACAATTACAGTTACTCCAAATACACAAAAACATGTTTCCTAACCTCCACTCCAGTAGCTCATACTAATACAGTAGCTTTGAAATTATTATTTAAGTAACTAAATAGAAAAGCCTGAGATTTAAAATTTTAGAACGAGGTACAAGAACTGAGTAGGTATTTCCGAAAACTACACTTACAAAAACCTTCTGAAATTAAAGTCTTACCATATGAATACTAAAGTCTCTGCTTACTTCTGAAAGTTGTTATTTTGAACAAAACGTATTCTTCAGTTAGAGTAAGGCTTTAAAATAGACTCTTAGTGACTTAGAAAATATAGTGGAATCCCTTTGTAATACAGGTTTTGAAGAAGAATTTAAATTTCGAGTCTTTCACAATTTTAAAAAAATTAGATATGGAGTCTTGTTACGTTGCCCAGGTCTCAAACTCCTGGGCTCAAGCAATTCTCGTGTCCCAGCCTCTTGAATAGCTGGGATTGCAGGCACATGACATCATACACAAATAAATTCTCATAATTTCCAATATTATTTTAGGCTAATTACAGAACAAAGGATAAAATTATTTTAAAACTCTCTGTTAAAAACTGTATAATAACAAAATAATAAATGTCCAAGAAGAAAAAAGCAAATATATACTTCGGGCAACAGGGAGACCCCATGATTACTATAACAAGTAATTGGATCCATTTGAGCTTCGTTTAACAAATAAGTAGTATAAAAGTCATGTTAGTATGATTTAACACAGTAAGGATCTTTATCCCAATAAATTTTGACCAGATTTCACATCTCCTCTATTGTGGGGAAGCTTTTGTAATATAATTTTCCTACCATTATGTAGTTTCTAGCCCATTCTCTTTTTCACTTCCCATTCCCTCAAAGTATTTATCAGTTATCTGTTACCGACCAAAAAAAAAAAGAAATGTACCTAGTCATGGTTCTACAAACGGTTTTCTCGAACCAAATCTCTATTACACAGATAAAACAAAGGTAGATCACTGTTAAATTTTAAAAGTAAATACTATGCAAAACTAGATTCAGAGTGAGAATATTAATTTCACAGGACCACTTTACCTTGGATTTAAAATTGAAGTCACCATCCTTTTTTAGTCGCGTACGCACTAAAAAAGTATCCAATCTGCAGGAAAGCCTATAGAGAAAAATATACAAGAAAAAAAAAATGAGCAGGTTCATTACTTCTAAAACAAATAAAACAAAACACAAATCCCAGTCTATATCTGTATGCCCCCTCCAAAAAACACAAAAAAGAAAAACAAAATCTAGGAAAAAGTCAGCTATCAATATGTCAAAGAATGTATCTTGGTATAATTAAAACATGACCTTTGTTTTAAAAAATATTTGTTACCTATTTCTGCCCTCAGCTCTCCAAACTTTTTTGTTTGTTTGTTTGAGACAGAGTCTCATTCTGTTGCCCAGGCTGCAGTGCAGTGGCCGAGTTCACGCCATTCTCCTGCCTCAGCCTCCCCAGTAGCTTGGCTACAGGCGCCTGCCACCACGCTTGGCTAATTTTTTTTATTTTTATTTTTTTAGTAGAGACAGGGTTTCACTGTGTTGGCCAGGATGGTCTCAATCTCTTGACCTCATGATCTGCCTGCCTAGGCCTCCCAAAGTGCTGGGATTACAGGTGTGAGCCACTGTGCCTGGCCCAAACCTAGGAGATATCCAATGCCTACCCAGTCTTACTTCCATAGCAAACAGTGTCAGCCAATACACTGGCAGAGACCCACAGTAATTTGTCCTGAAGGCTCAACTGAAAGCTCAATTAACCCAATCATGCCTGAGGTTGCAATTTATCAATAATTCTCACAGGCTTAGCATTTCAATAATGGAATACTAGATATACACGGGTTTAGCTGACATAACTGAGTCCTGGTAGTTGTACCTCTATTTCCCTAAGTACTATATCTAAGTATCTTCCTTCCCATGGGCTCCCACTTCCAGATCCTTCTTCTGCAGGGTTCCATGGCAGTCTCCAAACTTTAAATCTTCAGCCTAGGAAAGCACAGCTTCCTAAAAGAATGAGCTCAAATAATCAAGGATAGGAGCTCTCTGTTTCCCTGTTCCTGGAAAGTAAGCTAAATGGAGTTTCAATCATCCACCTGCAGCATAGGCATATGACCAACTACCCCACTGAAGCTCCATGACTGATTTGCCAGCTAATCCTACTCTTGCCTTAAGCCTACACAGATATGAGAAGAACATTAGTTAATTGGGAAAAGTGGCAGAGAAAAGGGGATACCTGGCCTGGACCACACATCCATGCAGTTCAGCAACCTCCAGTACACTAGTACTCGATGGGCTCTAAGCTACCCCTCTGTAAGTTGGGGTGGAAGATGATACACATTTCTATACGCTCTAAGACTCTTCCCAGTGGCTCGAATTCTCTTAACATCTTTCCAAACAGACAAACAAACAAAACCTTGATGCCTGCCAGTTTTTCCAATTAGAGAACCAGAAAAGCAGCAACCCGTTTAGGACTCTCTTAAACCCACTACTTTAACATGTCTTTTTTGCTAACTTCCAACATCCTGTGTTTTTCATTCCTCTAATTTATCTTTATCACAAAGCCCAACATTCTGATCTCTTTTCTAAAACCCCTACTCTTACCTAACTCAGTGTCTTTGACCTTTCCCTGCTAATTCCACTCTTACCCGCTTCCATTACGGTTCACCAGCTCATTCCATTCTCATCCTCTTCCACTGGGATCACTAGACCCACTCTCCCTTTTCTATTATTAAAACACTCACCGATAGGATGATACACAAGAGGACTAGGCTTTGAATTAAGGAAATTGAGTTTGAATCTCATTTGTGCTACAAAGTGTACCCAAAAAAATCATTTACTCTCTTTGAGTTTCAGATTCTTCACCTGAACAACCACTTGATCCAGACGTTCAACACAGATAGAAATATTAAAGAATATTTTGTTTGGTCTCTAAGATCCCTTAAAATCCTGAAATTCTATGTGCTTTTGATTCTGTCTATTGAAAAATGAAGAATATTTAGCTGGCATGAGCACAGTAATAGAAGAAAAAATCACCAAGAAAAGCAGAGAAGAAACAAACAAACAAACAAAAATCAAGAAAAGAATAAAGAAAACTCAAGGGAAAAAAAAAGGACTCCAGAGAAAAAGAAAAAGCTTCATGGAACTAGGCAAGGTACTTGCCTAAAGGGAAAACCAAACAGTGAACTCAGGAAGTAGAGAAATCAATTAACATTTTCTTTGAATGTGAGCAAAATATAATTAACATAACATAGTCTGTATGCAGACCACCTGCAACAAACTATTCCTCTCCAGGACTTGCCTGAGGTTGCTTATGGAAAACCTAGGGCCCTGTAGCCCAGCTGAATGAGATCTGCCCTAAAAACGTCGATGGTAACAATAAGGTGCCGGTTACCACTGCAATTGTCAAGTACATTAGGACAAATTTCTGAAGTAACCAAGCTGCTAAGAAGAACTCTACAGAGTGTTAACGTAAAACAAAATGTGACTTTCTGAACTGATCTGACATGGACCTGTACATTGATCCCATTGTTGCACACGTCTCAAGAGAAGTGATTTGGGGGCCAGGCAGGCTCATGTTCAAATCATGGGTTGGCTACTTGTTAATTATGGGATCACAGGCTAATTATCCAACCCTCCGAATCATGGTTGCCTAATTATTTAAAAAGTAGGTGACAACATCACAGATACTTGCAAAGCTATGTGAGGACTACACGAGATGATAAATGTGAAGCACATAAGCCGAGTAAAACAACCAACAGTTATTAGTTTCTTTTCTCTGCAGTCCCTTAGAAGACATATCACTTTTCAGAATCTGTGAAATCCTACCTGTTCATGCAGTCTTCAATGGTAGCACCATGCACTATTACAGATAAAAATACATTTTAAATCAACAATAGAAACACATAAAATATCAGAACCATAAGGGAGCACGGCAGCAACTGCCTGTAATTCCAGATAGGAAAATAAGATCACAGTCAATTTCTCTTAATAATGACTGTATATCAAGCTAGGTGCCATGTGTGCACATATAGTCCCAGCTACTCAGAAAACTGAGGCTGAAGCATCACACGAGTTCAGGGGTTGAAGGCTGCAGTGCAGTATGACTGTGCCTATGAATAGCCACTGCACTACAGCCTGGGCAACATAGCAAGACTGCCATCTCTTAAGAAATAATTGGTGGTAATAAGGCCAGGCATGGTGGCTCATGCCTATAATCCCAGCACTTCGGGAGGCTGAGGTGGGCAGATCACTTGAGGTCAGGAGTTCAAGATCAGCCTGGCCAACATGGTGAAACCCTGTCTCTACTAAAAATACAAAAATTAGCTGGGCATGGTGGCGGGTGCCTGTAATCCCAGCTACTTGGAAGGCTGAGGCAGGAGAATCGCTTGAACCCAGAAGGCGGAGGTTGCAGTGAGCTGAGATCAGGTCATGCCACTGCACTCCAGCATGGGTGACAGAACAACTCTGTCTCAACAACAACAATAAAAGAAATAATAATTATTACTAAATAAATGTGCATCATTCACTCAACTGTGATAATTATAGAAGTATATATAGCCACTGGATATAGAATAATACTTTACTACTGACCATAGAGTTCCTTTTGTTTCAAAACTTTTTCTTAATTGCATATAAAGCTAAAAACATGGTTCACCTATTAAAGGTACTTCTTCACAGAACAAATCAAAAAGTCAAATACTGCATTCAAAATGTAGGATGAGTTGTCTATTTCCCTCCTCAAACAGTGGATTTTTATCATTAATGGTCAATAGTACTTTAAACTTCTTTAGGAAAGAAAAAAGCCTTGTAGACTGGGCTGGGTGGCTCATTCCTGTAATCCCAGCACTTTGTGAGGTCAAGGTCGAAGAGTTAGAGACCAGCCTGGGCAACAAACATAGTGAGACACTCATTACTACAAAATGAAACAAAAAATTAGCTGAGCATGGTGGTGCATGCCTGTAGTCCCAGGTACTTGGGAGACTGAGATGAGAAGATTGCTTGTGCCCTGGAGCTCAAGGCTGTGGAGAGCTAAGATCACACCACTTCATTCTAGCCTCAGCAACAAAGCAAGACCCTGTCTCAAAAAAAGGAAGTTATATATAGATGACTAAAAGTATGATCAAGAAATGGACCTCATATTCTACTTAAATCACAGATCACAAATTTCTGAAAAATATAATACCAGAAAAGCACTTCACTTTAAAACTATGTCAGATAAAACAACTTGAATTTGACAATCCAGAAGATCCTTAAAAAATTCTTGGCAGACCATCATCAGTGACACTGCCATTGTGATAGAAGTTTAGCATTAGAGACTAACAGAATACCAGATATACTTTAGGATAGGTAGCCAATTCTCTTGAAATAATCCACATTTGTCAAACACACATCTGTTAGAAATGTGTTCTGAAAGTGTTTTCTTTAGGGATGAAATTCAAAAGGAAGCAGTAGAAGTGCAGCTATCAGAACAGGCAAATGAAGAGGGAATTGTACTAAGAAAAAGAACCAGGTACTGGGTTTTCTACTGATGTCATCAGAATTCCCAGAATGCTGAGAACTAGTATATTCAGTGTATCACCTTCTATTTTTCTCCATATTATACAAAAGATGTCAGTTTCTCCAAACTCCTCATCTGTAAACTACACTTCTGATCAAAACTTGAAACAGTCACAACATGGCTGTACTATAATTCCACGACAGAGGGAGGTATGTGTCTGACAGCAGGTTCCAGTTGTTGCTACCAGATTTCAGTTCAAAATGTATCCAGAAGAAGTTATAAAGTACTTGAGTGTAAATCAAGTTTTTCCACAAGAAGCAGATAAGAAAGACAATACTTTTCCTCACACGTGACCTTTAGGTTTTGACAATTCTGGAAAAATGTTGGCACGTGTACTCATCAGTCTAGATTATTTTCCCTGACTTTGTACATAGCTGTACATAGCTGCTGTAGTTACCAAAAAGCTAGGTAGGATCTTGGTAGATTTATTCTTTCATATTTGAACACCAGAAGTATGAATCACATCTATAGTAAACCTTACAACTCTAAAATCATTCTTTTCAAAAGGGTACCACTAATGACCTTGTTAAATCCATTTTACTTTTTAGTAATCTTGTTAGAATTGACATTCCCTTCTTGAAATTCTCACTTTTTAAATTTTTGCAACTTCACTTCCTCTGACTCCTCTCCCACTTTTCTCTAGCTGCTGCTCATTCTCCTTTGTCACCTCCCTTTTCCTTTGGGAAATCTTGCTATGCCTAGGGTTCTGTTACTGGCTTTCTTGTCATTATCCACCTTCTGCGCGATGGACAAGCTCATTGAGATCTATGACTTTGCTTAATAATTATAACAGGACCATTCTATGTCTGCAAATCCAACCTCAGAGTTTTATCTGCAGCTAGAAATCCTATTATCTGATTTCCTACAGAAAATACTTCTCCACGGTTGTTCCATTCAACTCAACATGTATTGGAAAAACATTTGTCTTCCCTATTCCCTACACTTCTCTATTCACCTGAACTTCCCTGTTCAAATTCAGTATAAACGCTAGTGCACAACCTCAAAACTTAAGATCTAAGATTTCTCTCTGCCACCTAACTTTTTACTTTCAACAATCACTAAATCTTATTAACTGCGCCTCTTTTCTGCCTCTGCTTTATGTTTCCACTGCCACAATATAAATATGTTTATATTTCTGAGTTACACATGGCCTCTTAACTGATGTCTTTCACAGGAGGAGAAAACCCTACCAACTATTAATATTTCTTAAATTGAAAAAACTAAGACAACAAATGAAAAGGGCATAAGGCCAAGAAAATAAAGAACATTTTTAAATGAATAAACTGAGCTTCTTATAATTATTTCACCTTGCGTGGGTGAAAACATCACAGTAGACTGAGACTAGTACAAGGACTGGAGATAAGGAAACCATAGCTTTGACTACAGACAGAGTTTCCTTTGTCTCCCAGTCTACCTGGTTACCTTTCATCTACCTTCTAAGTGAGGGGTCAGGAAGCTACAGGTCACAGGCCAACTCCAGCCTGCCCTATGGTTTTGTACATAAACTTTGGAACACAGTCTACCTATGCCTGCTTTCACACTTCAGTGGCAGTGTTGAGTAGCTATGACAGAGACTACATGACCTCAAATATTACCTATCTAGCCCTTTACAGAAAAAGCTTGCCAATCCTTGCTTTGTACCATAACCAGAATGCCCTAATCCTTCTCAAATCTAATCTTGAGACTTCCCTGCTGAAAAATTTCTAGTGAATGCCTGCAGCAAACATTGCTGGTTCCCTACCTAATAGACATTCTTTATTCTTTCTTGCTGGAGAAATGCAAGTCTACTTAGATATTTATCATCCAATATCCCTCCTAGCTCCAAGAGAGAAATGATTATTCTAAGCAAATCACAGTAATTACATTTGCTTTTCCAGTGCCTGGTTTAGGAATGAGCAGCTCGTGTAATCAAGCCAATAAAATGTCACAGGAAGTCCAATGCAAGCTTCTGACTTTTCTCCATTTTCTGAAAGAAACACGTGGGAAAAAAAACAACCCTTCCAGCCTTTAGATATTGTCTTGTGAGAACACGGTGTTTGAAACTGTTGCTAAGTAGCCAACCATGAAAGGAGGTATCAACAAAACACTGCAAACAGCGCAGCTGAAAGAGAGACGAATGAGATACGATACGATGATATCACTGAACCACCAAAACAACTTTGGCTCCCATCGTTTTAGCTATTGTTAGTTAGGTCATCTGATGTTTGCAGTCAAAAGCACCCTACCGAAGAATTTTTCCATGGCCTACAGATAAGATCTACACATTTCTATATATATATATATTTTTTTTTGGAGACGGAGTCTCGCTCTGTCACCCAGGCTGGAGTGCTGTGGCCGGATCTCAGCTCACTGCAAGCTCCGCCTCCCGGGTTCACGCCATTCTCCTGCCTCAGCCTCCCGAGTAGCTGGGACTACAGGCGCCGCCACCTCGCCCGGCTAGTTTTTTGTAGTTTTTAATAGACACGGGGTTTCACCGTGTTAGCCAGGATGGTCTCGATCTCCTGACCTCATGATCCGCCCATCTCGGCCTCCCAAAGTGCTGGGATTACAGGCTTGAGCCACCGCGCCCGGCCTCACATTTCTATATTTTTAAAAAGTCTTTCCTAAGCTTGACTTAGCTAGGTATTCAAATCATTCCCAACCATTCTCATAGCATACTTTTTTTTTTTTTTTTGGCACTAGCAAAACTGAACCAACTGCTCATAAACTCTGCAAAGTTCCCTCAAGCATCTTACCTTTTTCATTTGCTTTTCCTTTTGGCAAATGGGCGATCTTGTTAGCTGTTCCTTCTGCCAAAGACACAATCTTGTGAGATATTCCTTTTGACAGGGAGCATTCTTCTGCTTCTTTACCTAGCAAATGTCTACTCACTCTGCATGCTTACCTTAAATCCTACCCATGTTTTAAAATCTTTCATTCCCCACCATGGACATAACATATTTGGCACATACTGAATGCGATAAATACATAATAAACAATAATTATAAGCTCCCAAAGGGCATCTGACACACAAAAAGCACTGAATAGAGTAGTAAATAATAAAAATGACAATAACAACCATGGCTTCTGACTATATATTTTTAAATGTTTGCATTCTGTACTTATTAGAAAAATGCTTACTAAAGACACTTGATATTTATTAAGTGGACAAGAGAATGAAAATGTTTTCTTTGAAAACTCTGTTGTATAAGCATAAAAATTATGAGCACCTTAAAGACCAAAACTATGTCTATTCTACTTTTGTCTCCTGTAACTTGGAAAGCCTAACCTACAGGCATTCTTTCATAAATATACATTAAATCAAAGGTGTCCTCATATACTTCAGATTGTACAAGTGCATTAGGTGTCACATCGAGGTAGCAAAGTAGCATCTTCGTTCTTCTGAAACATTTTTGTATGAAGAAAATCACCAAGCAAACCCTCTGAAAACTGGCACGAATCACGCCTGTATTTTGGGAGTGAATGTGAAGTTGTAGGCCTGTGCGTCAGGGCACGTGTCCCACCTCAAAGAGGCAGCCCCTGCTCTGTTCTGGTAACGGCTGCTGTACTTTTACTATAACGTGTTGAGCCTAGAGTTGGGTTATTCGAATATTATTATAATCTTTTAGCTAATAGTAACAGAGTGTCTTCTTCTAACAAAATTGATGTTACCATAACAATTAACTCGCAGATAGAACAAATTTCACCCTAACGAGGTAAATATATCTCATTTTATTTCCACTTGGGGGGAATTAAGTCAACACTAGTGAGACCTTCTTGGTGTAAGAATATGTAACATGGCCTGTGCTTTTCAATAAGGAATTTATTTTCTGACTTCTCCACACACTGGGTATCTTTAAAAAATAACATCCTATTGGTATTGATACAGTTCTTATTGTTTTGTTTGTTCATGGTACCAGAAAGATCTCATTGAAATTCTAGTTTTAAGGAAAGTTACTTTTTTGTGACACAAATCACCATGTCAGAGTTGACCTCTGAATAACACAGGTTTGAACTGCAAGGGTCCACTTATCTGCAGATTTTCTTCTGCCTTTGCTACCTGAGATGGCAAGATCAATCTCCCTCTACCTCCTACTCCTCCTCAGCCTAGTCAACTTGAAGACTCGGAGGATGAAGAGCTTTATGATGATCCACCTTCCACTGAATGAAAATATATTCTTTCTTCATTATGATTTTCTTTGTAAGTTTCTTTTTCTCTAGCTTACTTTATTGTAGTAACAATACAGTATATAATATATATAACAAATATGTCTTAATTGACTGTATAATCAGTAAGATTTCCAGTCAACAGTAAGCCACGAGTAGTTAAGTTTTAGCGGGGAGTCCAAAGTTATACACAGATTTCAGACGGAATGGGGGACTGGTACTCCTGAATCCCACACTGCTCAAGGTTGAGCTGTAATGCGTATTTATTAAATGCAAAGCATTTACTTTATAAATTAAAATATCCAATTTTATACAAGTCCAATTCATCATAAGGTGACTATAAAGAAAACATACCACATACTAACTTAAAAGTCTTTTTTCTTATTTACACAAAAATATCATCTAGAATTTCAGAAACTATGATAATGAATTTTTTTCAGATAATACTGCTTGAGATGATAAACTGCCTACAAGTAACCTTTTAAATAATTCTGAAATCTAGATTACTAAGAAAGTAATTAAAAAATATACATTCAATTTATACAGTGGTTTTTTTAAACTGCTGTTTTGTCATCAAAACTTCCTTCCTCTTACTTTTTTATCTACGTCAGGACCATTGAGAGAAATTCACTATCAGAAGTCATACCTGGATTTCTATTTTGAAGACATTTACGTCTCTTGTTTGCTTTATATTCAGAAATTAGTCTGCGAATGCTATGTACAAAAATGTAGTAAATACAATTACTATTTTAATACTGATATGAAAAACATTTACCAAATACATTACATTCTTAAGAGTGTATCAAACAATATCAGAACTTTAATTATACACTTTTAGTTTGTAAGCTTACAAAATTCTTACTAAGCTTCTAATTAAAGAAGAAAAAAGTAAAGTATTTATGAAGTGAGGACAGTATAACTCAGTAAATGAACTCATGTCAAGTTGACATAATGGAAAATGATCTGACTCATAAGAAGTCCTAGCTCTGTAACCAATGGATATTTGTTCTTGGACAAGTGGCTTCTCTTAGGCTCAATGTTTTCTTCCAAAGAATGAAGGTTTTACCACCTCATTCGCTAGGTTATTATAAACGTTTAATGAATTCACATTTTAATGTGCTCAGAGAAAGACTAAAGCAATGGAATAATTTGTTCTTGAACATTCTGCTGAAATTATTTTGGAATCCCAAATGAAACCCGATGTGTATTTTCCCATATGTTCTAATATTAAAATGGTATGTCTTTTGAAAATGTTGTTAAGTCCTAACTTTGTTGGTTACTTGTTCTATTATTTGTAGCTTATGATTTAGGACATCTCCACTATTTCACAGTTTGTTAACTAAATTGATAAACAGATTGTGTCATTAAAATAGATAACATAATTGTCCCTTGTTACTTATGTCGTCAATCACACCAAAGGCAGAAAGCTAACAGATGTCAAGACCTGGCTTGGACTACTACTATTTTTCCTCTATAGACTCTAACTCTGAACCAGTGGATCTTTGTTAGAATGATGCTTCCTCTCCATGGTCATCTCCAACTGACAAGGAAGACAAAAACCCTCATATTTTTGAAGTGTCATGAAGGAGATGCAAGTGGTTATTTTCTCATTTCTGAGATACATACTAACAATGTATTTGCACACAACACACCACGGGTTACTCAGCTCTATTCTCATTTCACAGATTACCTTACCCCAATGTTTTTGTAATGAAAATGTGTAATTTCATTATTGGCTAGCACCTGTTTTGCTTTGACTCACACTGTTTTCGGGAACTTGTCGGCAAATTAGTCAAATGGCCCTCTTGTAACTGTGTAATACGGACTGCTTCACAGATTAGTGCATCATGCTTACGCAGGGGTCATGCTAATTTTCTCTGTGTTGGTCCAACTTTAGCATATGTGCTGCGAAGCAAGCACAAAGCCCTACTTTTATAAATGGATGCTGATCAGTCATGGATCAAGCTTGGCTCTGTTCAGTCCAACTCACCTACTTGAGACTTAGATAATTCCGACAAATGGCTTTCTATGAGGTAAAATTTGAAGATACTTTAAAAACTTGAGGTAGAGGGGCAAGTGGGCTGGGAGATTTTTATTATTATGGAAAACAGATCACTCGAGGGGTCAACCACAAGTTGGTGCCCACTGCTCTGAGGAAGGATAACATGGGACTTTCCTCTGTCTAAGAAAAACTGCTACATAAGATATAAAAGAGCTTGGGGTAAAAATCTGGTAACAAAGAAGAAAAAACTTTGATATCTTCCTACAACACTCTCTGAACATAGCTAACAGCTTAGAACTATCCCAACTAATATTTGCTAGACAGAAGACAAATAAGGGACTCAAAGAATAACTTACCACGAAGGTCTAGGATTCCAGGCTAAGATGTGGGCTCCACATGAGGTTTTGAGTATGGGGGGAAGGGTCAATTTGCTCACTATGTGTGTGGGTAAAGCTAGGATGTCCAGCAGCCACAGCAGGGTACTGGTGCTTTGGAAACAATGGCTGGGCTATAAGCATATTTATGTGAACTACAAGTTGTGACTTGGAAACCTACGTATAGATTACTATAAAGACTGAGGATCTGAATCAGAAGGCGCAAAGGTCAATCTTTACCAGACTGTAGGAGTAGTTTCAATTACAAAAAAAACAGTAACAGAATCCATATAAACAACAGAAGAGTTAGAATGTCCTTTCCTCAACCCCTATCCCCTGCACCCCACTGACCTGTAAAACATTATTGTCTTCCTTGGACTTAGAACCTCTTAGTTTCTTGAAAAATTCAAGGTGGAGGGTATATGAGATAGCTGCCAGGAGACAGTCCAACGTTTTCTGATACACTGGACATTTCAAGACTCAAGTAACCAATTATAAAAATCAAAGATGTGAAACTATTTTATCCCATGCGCAGGGCTTATACTTGGAAAGAAATGGAAAACATTAGGATCCCTAAGCATAAAAGTCTTAAGAGTCTTGAGTTAAAGAATCCTACACTCATTGCTACTTCTAACTTGTCTAGTCTTATGCTTGATTTCTGGCTGATGAAGTGGACTAACTCACTGCCACTCCAAAACTACCTGAACCCAACTATGAAATCTCACCTGATGTATAAGATGCAATGGTTACAATTACTTTAAACCTCAATTTAGCGTTCACTAGCCTTTTAAATACTTACGCTTGAAAGTTATAAGCAACGGCGTAGTCTTCTGCAGTCCATCCAGATATATCTTGGCAACAGACATCAACATTGTGCTGAAGAAGCTGGAAGACTACACCTGTCAATCCATTACAAGCAGCAAGTATCAGGGCTGTTCTAAAATAACAGAGATTGTTTCACACTTAGGAACTTTAGCAAAGTTATGTTAAAAGCTAAATTTATATACTTTACCAATTTAATACGCCTGTCCATGTAGAATTAACCAATTATATGTACTAATAAACACAAGCATCTTGGGTGCTGAAGGGGTCATCTGTGTAAATTGCCACCAAAGCCAAATGGAGGGAACAAAAGGAAGCCTCTTGTCCCACTGGGATACGACATAGCAGAAGCTGCTAAAATAAAGTCTTTGGATGGCCAGGATACTATGCTTAGGTCACCTATCTAAAGTAGCTAAAAATTTAAGCGAAAAATTATCCATTTCTTCCCTAGTCTGACATAATATACTGTAATTCAAAATCAGCTTGGGGTCAATAAGTAAGAGCTATCTGCAGGTTTAAAACAGTAACAATAATGCTAATAATAGACATACTAGTTTCAGTTAATAATGCTGATAATCATATGCGAGGCACTGGATAAAATGCCATATATACATACATTACTTATACACAACCACCCTTGAAGGATATATTATCCTCTTTTTTCATACAGGAAAACATACTTGGTGATAAGTAATGTTCCCAAGGTCACACATCTCGCAAGTAGAAAAGCTAAGAACTAAACCCGGTCTTGTGTGAATCCACAGCCTATCTCTTTTTTTCTCATTGTCACCCATGGCTTGTATTCATTAAAAGAAAAGTTTACCCATTTAAAGCTATCTTTTTTCCCTCAGCCCATACTAATTAAAAATAATATCAAAATACACTAGAGGTAAAAAGAAGAAAAAACCCAATGAATCCGCAGTATCTGGCAAGAACAATTAATAGTTACGTAGGAATAACCTAACATTAATATTCTTGAAAGAAAGCAAGCTAAAGCAAAGAGTCATCCAAAAGACAAAGTGATTTTCAACTCTAATTTATCTTTAACATAGTATTTTTAAAGGAAAAGCATGTAAGAAGCACAGGTTGAAACTACTATAGAAGAGTTAAGAAATTTCAATACTGAGTCACAAAGTGAACTAAAAGTTGAAATCCATACTTTTAAAACAAATAAAACCAATATGAAATCCCTTTAGTTAATATAATATGACTCAAAATATCACCTCATCCATCAACAAACATCAGTCAATATAATGAGATGAATCCTGCAATACACCATTTTTATGCTGCCCAGTCCAAATAATTGTTTTTCTACCTAACTGATGATTTGTGTTATTTCTCTCTATCCCAATAATAAGTTAATCTTATTAAAGTAATATTTCTGACAAGTGACTGTTACCACTCTAGAACACTCAGGTTTAAAAATGCACAAAAAAGAACTACTGTACCTTCTAAAATTATCTATTGCAGTTAAATCTGGTTTTTTCTTCAACAAAAATGTCACCATTTCCTCTTTTTTCCTATTTATGGCAAGTAAAAGTGATGTACATTCACCCTACAAAACAGCAAAAACAATTTATAATTCACAAAATTACATACTTCCCAACTCAACTGAAAACCTTATGTTAAGATCCTATGAACTTAAACATGAAGCAGAAAGCAAATTAAAAGCAATCCCTTCCTTCTCACTCCACCGTGCTGGCCCACACGCTGCTCCTTCCCTTTCAGATACCCCTCCTAGGGTGTCTGGAAGGCACAGTAGCAGACTGGAGCACGTATGCCTCATATAAAGAGGTAACCACTGCACAGCATACTGAACAACGATATGAGCTCAAGGGAATCCAGATGGGTCCTTTAAGGGAAGCCTGAAATCTAGATCTGTGTATGTGTCTCCTAAATTTTACATGTTGACACAACTTATGGAAGTAAGCTAAACTAAATCTATAGGGCACATTTAGACTACAGACCTCGTGTTTTCATATTTGCTATGAATGTATTTTTAAATAGCTGTATGTAAAGCAAATATTTGCATGTAATATATTTCCTTCTAGTTTCAGATGTTCTACTAAAAAAAATCATGTTAATGGTAAAACAAATACACTTGAAATACTGTGAAAAGAACATTGGTTGATCTATACCTGACTTTTTGCTTCAATATCTGCACCATATGCAAGCAGTTTTCCTGCCATTGATATATTCCCATTATCAATGGCATAGTGCAGAGCAGTGTTGCCATACATATCTCTAACATTTGGGTCAGCGCCATGTTCCAGCAGGATGGATGCACAAACTTCTTCTTGACATTGTACAGCCTGCCAGTATCAGACCAAGAAATAGACTGTAAATTCTAGGAAATCTTCCACAGGATTCACCAACTAATTATATTTCAGTGAGGTGAATTTGTTTTATTCTGTGAATTTAAATTAAATCCATCCCATGCTGAAAGAGTTGGCTACCACATACCTTGATCAGAGCTGTCCTGTTTTCACTGTCAGTGAGGTTAAGCTGGCATTTTCTGACCACCAAGTCAGCTACCACTCCCGGATGACCATGGGCACACGCCAAATGTAGAGCAGTCCTAGGAGAGGGAGAGGTCATTTTAGGCAATTGTAGTGCACAGTCCCAACATGCAATGATGCATGGAATTTTAAGCATCAAATAGTATGTTATCCCTCTGCCTTCAAAACAAATAGTTACTCTTCTTGTCAAGAAAGGCAAGGTTTCCACATCCCAGGTGCTGTTGAGCATGCCAGGGTAGAAAGCCCAGTGCCCTTGGTGACAGCACTCACCACCCCCCACCCTTGCATCGTACCCACATCCTAACCAACTCAGCCCCCTACCAGTCCCCTCACTCCATCCAACCCCCACCCCATCCAATCCTCACTCCAGGTGCTGTTGAGCATGCCAGGGTAGAAAGCCCA
>NW_012114655.1:3600841-3618858 GCF_000951035.1 Colobus angolensis palliatus | reverse complement strand
TCACCCCGCACCATATCTCCCCTACCCCGAAACCAGGAACGGGGGCTTCTCCCATATCCCCAGGCCTCCTTCCGCAGCCCCCAGCGCCGGCTCCAGTTCCCCTGACCTGTTCTTGTTGTCTCTGTCGTTCACGTCATTCAGCCTGAGCAAGATGCTCTCCTGCACCTTGTTCACATCACCCGCGATGGCAGCTTTGTGGATCATACCCAGATCCTTCTGCCGGACTCGGTACACGGGATTTGAGAAGCCATCCTTGCTACGATTCTCCCTCCAGTGAGCCATGCATCCCCTGCAGGTCCCCAGGGACGACCCCCCAACCCCCATCCTGAAGCCAAAGATCTTCTCCCAGGCTGAGGGACCGGCTTCAAGACACCTCAGCTCCCACTCGCTTTCTGCCGCTCTGGAGCACAGCACGAGCACGTGGCAGGTCCAGCAGCAACCTCCGTCAGGGACACGCCAGTCTCCAGCCACTCGGAGGAGCACCTAGCCCAACAGAGCCGTTAAGCACCAGCGCGCATGCGCACCTCAGCCGGCCCGCGAGGCCCTCTGCGGAGAAACCGCTCTCTCGCGGGCGCCACCTGCTGGCGGCACTCCCTACCCGAAACGTTAGGCACCAGAGCGCATGCGCATTCAGCCGGCCCACGACGCCCTCGGGAGAAAGAGGTCCGGGCCACGTGCACTCTCACGGGTGCCCCGTGTAGGCGGCCCCCTACCCAGCTAGTAGAGGCCATGCTCCCCGGAGTGGGCAGGGATCCCTGGTGCACACCACCCGCCTTGCCCCTGGGAGCCACTGACTGCCCTGCCCATGCCTGCTGCTAGGACATGGCCTGGGAAACTCAGCAGCCTCTTGGATGACAGGTTTGCTGCCGCCACGGGGCAGCGGTGGGCTCCACCCAATTCGAGCTTCCCAGTGGCTTTGTTTACCCACTTAAGCCTCCACAATGGCGGGCACCCCTCCCCCAGCCTCGCTGCTGCCTTGCAGTTAGATCTCAGACTGCTGTGCTAGCAATCAGGGAGGCTCCGTGGGTGTGGGACCCTCTGGGCCAGGTGTGGGATATAATCTCCTGGTGTGCCGTTTGCTAAGACCCTTGGCAAAGCAGAGTATTAGGGTGGGAGTTACCCGATTTTCCAGGTGTTGTGTGTCTCAGTTTCCCTTGGCTCAGAAAAGGGATTCCCTCCCCCCTTGCGCTTCCCAGGTGAGGCCATGCCTCGCCCTGATTCAGCTCTCGTTGGTCGGGCTGCACCAGCTGACCAGCACTGATTGTCCGGGCACACTCCCCAGTGAGATGAACCCCGTACCTCAGTTGAAAATGCAGAAATCACCTGTCTTCTGTGTCACTCACGTTGGGAGCTGGAGGTTGGAGCTGTTCCTATTCGGCCACCTTGGGCATGCCAAATTTGCATTTTTCTTTACTTACTTCACTTGCAAGGGATGATCACTACTTTAACAAATCCATTGAAAAGCCAATGTTTTCTAATAATTCTACTTACAAAGAATAAAAAAATCTTATGAAATCCATAGTCTTCTCTGTCGCTATTTACTAGTTCAAAACCCATTCTGAAGTTCCAGCACATACAAAAAAATGTATATTCTCAGCTTTAAAAAAAAAAGGTAAAGGTAATCAGCTGGGCACAGTGGCTCATGCCTGTAATCCCAGCACTTGGGGAGGCCAAGGCAAGTGGATCAAGAGGTCAGGAGTTCAAAACCAGTCTGTCCATGATGGTGAAACCCTCTTTTGTATTTTGTGAAAATGCAAAAATTAGCCAGGTGACATGGCAGGCACCTGTAATCCCAGCTACTTGGGAGGCTGAGAGAAGAGAATTGTTTGAACTCAGGAGACAGAAGTTGCAGTGAGCCGAGATCACGCCAAGCACTCCAGACTGGGTGACAGAGTGACACTCCATCTCAAAAACAAAACAAAACAAAACAGGTAACCAGGCCTGGCGTGATGGCTCAACCTGTAATCCCAGTACTTTGGGAGGCTGAGGCAAGTAGATCACTTGAGGCCAGCCTGGCCAACATGGCAAAACCCTGACTGTTTTAAAAATACACCAGTTAGCCAGCGTGGTGTTGCATGCTTGTAATCCTTGGGAAGTTGAGGCATGAGAATAACTTGAACTTGGGAGGTGGAGGTTGCAGTGAGCCAAGATCGTGCCACTGCATGCCGGCTTTTTGTTTCAGGAAAAATAGCAAAACAGGTAATCAGATAATTATGACATAATGCAATATGTAAGAGTTGATCCAGAAAAATTTGTATCTGAGCATGAGGAAGACTTTATGGAAGAGGCAGAAGACAAGAGGAGCTCACCAAGGCCAAAACAAACAAACACACAAACAAAAACAAAACCAGACACAGTAAGAGAAAACCATTCTACATAGAGAATAGAATGTGAGCACAGGGATTAGGCACGTGGCATCCAGTTGTTTCCTGGGAACTTGAAACGTAAAGTGTAAAACACACGAAAGCAAACAGTGAGAGAAAAATGCTACACTAAGCTTAAATGCTACACTAAAAGGCTAGAGCCCCTGCCTGCAAGTAATGACTCTTAGACATGGGGTCACAGTTGGATTTGTGCCACAGTTTTTGTTTTCATATGTTTCATTTGAATTAAGTTTTCAAAATACCACGAAGCACATATAACCTGAAACAAACTGAAATTACCTTAAAGGGAAAAACACTTATTTTTGAAATACCTGTATGTCTTTATATATAGTTCAAATTAGCATTATTCTGATTAGATACAATTTTGTTTGAAAATAGAATTACTTTATTAGAAACTTTTGTATACTTATAGTGTAGTATCTATTCCTAATATGAAAAGCTGGATTTACCAGTAGAAAATTATAATTACTTTCTCTATAGTAAACACATGAAAAAGGATATCACTATCATATACCTACATAGATTTACAAAAAGGCTAAAATTTCCCATTGGAGATTATGTTAGTTATGAGTTCAGCCTAAGCCCTTAAAAACACAATGAACAAAAATAAATCCAGCAATAATTTATCAAAAATACATGTAGATGAGTTTAAGTCTTAGTCTTCTGTTTAAAACTAAGCTTCTAGGCCGGGCGTGGTGGCTCAAGCCTGTAATCCCAGCACTTTGGGAGGCCGAGACGGGAGGATCACGAGATCAGGAGATCGAGACCATCCTGGCTAACCCGGTGAAACCCCGTCTCTACTAAAAAATACAAAAAATAAAAAAAACTAGCCAGGTGAGGTGGTGGGCGCCTGTAGTCCCAGCTACTCGGGAGGCTGAGGCAGGAGAATGGCTTAAACCCGGGAGGTGGAGCTTGCAGTGAGCTGAGATCTGGCCACTGCACTCCAGCCTGGGTGACAGAGCGAGACTCTGTCTCAAAAAAAAAAAAAAAAAACTAAGCTTCTAAAAACTCTTTCTGACAGCACTTATTAAACAACTCCTCTTGACCCAAACTTCAAAGTAGATAATTTTAGAATATAAAATATTGTTCATTTTGAGCATAGCTGATAGAAGGTAACTTTCAAACAGAAAACATCTGATTAACATTGCCACAAACTAAGGAAAATGGTGACCTGTAGCCATGCTAACAGGTAGCCAACCAGAACCAATTTTAAATCTAGTCAATCAATGACACTGGCCTCACTAACACCAACCAACGAATGCCAGCCACTTGTCCCTGAAAGACATCCAGAGACAAACTCACCCCCATCCGCATGCCTGGAAGCGCTAACTAATCCACAACAGCCTCATGCAGATGACCACACTGCTCCAGATGACGTCAACCCAGTTATGCCTGTGAGAGTTGGCCAAGCCTTCAACTCCACTCTTCCACAAACCTTATGTAAGGATCAGCAACTGCTCCATCACAAGAGACTGTGCCTGACGAGCACAGATCTCTTACTAGAGAAGACAATAAATCCAACATTTTTTTTTTGCGACAGTGTCTCACTCTGTCACCCAGACGAGTGCAGTGGCAAGATCGCTGCTCACCACAACGTCTGCCTTCCAGGCTCTAGGGATACTCCTGCCTCGGCCTCCCAAGTAGCCAGGATTACAGGCACGCCACTACTGTCAGCTAATTTCTGTATTTTTTGTAGAGATAGGATTTCACCATTTGGCCAGGCTGGTCTTGAACTTCTGACCTCAAATGATCAACCCGCCCTGGCCTCCAAAGTGTTGGGATTACAGGTGTGAGCCACTGCACCCGGCAAAATCCAACTTTTCTCTATTTATTTCAGATGCTAAAGGCTCATAACCCTTTGGAAATAATTTTTACATCCATTGCATTTACCACCCTGATATTTTCTTATTCCTAATAAAATACTAATGAAGTTTGAAACTCCTGTGATCCCTTGAACCATGATTAAAATGATAATTATCAGTAACAGAATAGTAAAAAACCACACAACATTGGGGGTTTCTCCCTAATTAGAAAATCATTCATATAGAGAGTACAGCTCATTAAAAAGAACCCAGAGAATCCAAAAAGGGCATATAATCGCCAGGTAAAATTGTCAGAATGAACTCATGTCAACCTGTATTTTAAGTGAGTATTAGAGTTTAAAACCATACACCAGGATAAACTCTATTCACTCATTCGGTAAACATTTATTGAGTTGCTACTTATTGTATTATATCCTTTCCTAGGCAATGAAAAACACAGCGATGAAAAAATCCTGCTCATGAGTGCCAAGTAAACACAAAACAACAAACAGCAGAGGCAAAATACACAGTATGTTAGAGAGGAACAACTCAAGCAGGAAAGAGGAACGTGTATGTGCAGGAGGGGCAAGGTGGTGAAAATATTAGGATGACTAGATAAGGCCTTGCTGAGAGAGTGGCTTTTAAGGAAAGAACTGAAGAAATGGAAGGAGTAAGCAAGGAGGATCTCTAAGGCAAAAGCACTCCATACAGAGTCAACTGCCCAGTAGAGAGGGATGCGGAGTGTGTTCACAAAATAGAAAGAAGATGGAGTGTCAGAGATGGGGGTCGGGGGAGGGAGAGAGAGAGAGAAGGTGTGAGTCAAGGAGGACACTAGGCAGAGCATTTGCAAGAGTCGTTATTAATGGAACAACAAGACTACATAAGATGTTGGCAGATCTCATCAGGTCTAACTTCACAATATATCCAGAAACCCAGCACATCTTTCATGTCCAAGACACTCCACTATCATCTGATTGGCCATCTGGAGTGGTGTAATAGACTGCTAATAGGTCTTTCTGTTTCTCCATGTTTAATCCTCTTTTCGTCAATTCTTTACCCAGTGAACCTATTAAAACATGTCACGTTATGTCACTCTTTTGGTTAAAAACTTCTATAAGGGGCAGGCAGGAGGAAGAACATCAGTAACCAGATTTGGACCTGATAAATTTGACATACCTAATAGCTAATCAAGGAGAGATGTCAAGTAGACAGGCTGATATATAGGTATGAAATTAAGGAGAGAAATGGGCTGGAGATATAAATTTGAAAATCATTAGCATATACAAGCTGGTAAAAGTCAGAAGAAAAAACCTCAAGAACTGAGCCCTGGGTCACTTTAATCTGTGAAAGGTAGAAGACGAGGAGATGTAACCAAAACAGGCTAAGATGGATGGACTAGAAAGTCAGGAGGAAAATCTAGGCCAGAGAGTGAGATTCTGAGAGCCAGTGAAGAAAGTGAAAGTATTGTTGATAGGTTACATAAAACCAGATCTAAAAAATTATATCTAGATGTGTTACAGTGAAAAATCAGTGACAACATGGAGAATAACAATTCTGGAGAGTGGTGAGAGTGAAAATTATGGCAGTGAGTTCAAGAGTGAATGGAAAGGAAACTTGAGTCCATGAGTACAAGCAGTTTAATTTTAAGGACATCATGCCTACGTGGCATTATCATGCATGATCTAATTTTCTTCTTGTTAAATTGTATTTTTCAATCCTTTCATAATGATTAAGGATTAAGTACGTGGTGTGTTTTAAAACCTTCATAGTTTTTAAAAATTACATATATATGGCATTTTAAAAGCCAGACAAAGGTAATAAATAACATCACAAAATTATAGAACTAGAAACCCCTTGAACATTTCTATATTATAAAGCTGGTTATCATTTTGCTCATGCTTATAAATAAAGACCACAGAAAGGCTAAAGGGCAGTATTTCCTACCTGAGAAAAATCACCCAACTCTGAGATATTTTACACTCACCAAATATACAAAATGGTTTGTCATATTAAAATATTAAATTCTATGAGATGAAAATTCAAATAATCTTATTTTGTCAACTGAATTTTTGTAAATTATATCATAGGAAGTCACTGTGGTAAAATATGGTGCTGTGCATGCTGAAATGTCTTTTAAAAGGATAATGGCAGGCATTCAGAGTGCCTCTGAACAGGGGGCTCACTGCATTAGCAGCACCCTGGTTTGGCACAGGAGTCAGCAAATCAGTACTTGTGAGCCAAATTCAGCCCACTGCCTGTTTTTGTAAGTACAGTTTTCTTGGAACACAGTGCCACCTATTCATTTATTGTCTGTGAAACATATCAGAGACCTTCTGGTCCAGAAAGCCTAAAATAGTTACTATCTGGCTCTTTACAGGAAAAAACTGGTCAACTCCTGACTCGGCAGATCAAAGATCCTTTGATATAGTTTACCAAGTTTTACCAATGCACTGAATATTTACATGGAATACAGATCCCCACGTACAATCCCTTGGGAATATTCAGATTATTCTGAGAATTCAATATTTGAGCACTCATGCATTGAGAACGAAAAAGCAAATGTCGTAACTAGCAATTCTGTTGGTAACGTAAAGTGCCAAGGTAGCATGGAGTTTCCTTTTGGAACTCAATAGATATTCCAAGTATTAAGAAATTACAGGCTGGGCACAGTGGCTCACGCCTGTAATCCCAGCACTTTGGGAGGCTGAGGCGGGCAGATCATGAGGTCAGGAGATCGAGACTATCCTGGTTAACATGGTGAAGCCCCATCTCTACTAAAAATACAAGAAATTAGCCGGGCACAGTGGCAGACGCCTGTAGTCCCAGCTACTTGGGAGGCTGGGGCAGGAGAATGGCATGAACCTGGGAGGCGGAGCTTACAGTGAGCCGGGATCACACCACTGCACTCCCGCCTGGGCGACAGAGAGATTCTCCGTCTCAAGAAAAAAGAAATTACAATATTATAATCTAACAAAATTTACTTAAGATGTGTTATCAAACTAAATGTTTTAAATATATTTTACTGATGAAATAATCAGTATACTATAGCTCCAACCTCATTTTTAAAAGAGAGTTTCAAAATACATTATTTAATGAGTATGACAATTTACCTATTTCCTCATTAATGGGATTTTAGACTATCTCCAGTTTTTTGATATGACAATGCTATAATGAAAATTCTTAACATATGTAAGCATGTAACATATATTAATATCCTTAACACACTGTTGTTATACTTGAGATGTTTTATAAACGTTACAAACATACACATAAAAATACATAAGACATATATGCATGTGTGTGTATGTATGTCTATATGCATGTAGCCTATATATATATAAAACATACAATAGGCCAACATATATATATATATAACATACAGTAGGGCAACACACACACATACACACACACAGATATATATATATGTTGGTGAATTATATGTTATATATAACATGTAATAAATTTTCATAACTTGTGTGTATGTGTAAAGTCATATTTCCTGCAGGATCCAGTCTCAGAAGTAAAGCTGACACGTTAAAGGAATGACATATTTGAAATTTTGATACATGCTACTAAATTACCTTTCAATAAAGATTTACCAAATAAGTGTACGAGAGAACTTTTTTTTCACATTTGCCCATACTAGTTATTTTTTTATAAAATACCAATATGCTTGGAAAAACTGTATCTTATTGCTTGTTAAGTTGCATTCTTCTGACTACCACAAAAGACAGAATACCCCTAGTGAAAGTATAAAATTCATTAAGCATGCATATTACCTGAAATCAGAATTCATTCGATAGTACAATAACAATAATCTACTATCAAATATTGCTATAAGCTTACCTATTATACTCTTCACTCTTCTGCCTGGGAAACTGATGATTATCAGGTTTTCTGCTCCTTCTTTCTTAAATTAATTCACATGATTATCATCATTGTCACTGTCATCAGCATGTAGATTTCTTCACACTTCCATTTTCTTATTTCTGCAGTTTTTCATTTTTTCTGCAAGCTGCAATGAAAGTTTGATACTGAGAATAATTGTCATTATTTTAACCAACAAAAAGAACTTTTTTGTCTTCATTTTATAACTTCAGTCTGTCATGATAAGTCATTAAAATACCTTGTGCTTGCTTTCATTTTACCATTATATAATTATTAATGTAAGTTATACTGTGATTTTTCCTTTGAAAGTCATATAAAGTCTGATTTATTTGTTTGAGTGAATACAACACAATTTTCCAAACTTTCAAAATGGGCCCATTACAAATTTGTGCTTTTATTTCCCATCCACTCTTTGCTGTCTAATGTAAATTTCACCCTCTTGTGACGAGCAGAAGCAGAGAAATTAAAGGACAAAGCCATGAAATCTGTCCTCTTCTACCTTTACCTCCAGGAGTTTACACTGAACGGCCAGATTTAGAGAATGTGACGTTGTGGGGCTTCAGGAACAGAAAGGAGGCTTTTCCCTCTCTAGGGTAAGCTTTCCCCACTGTCTTTTTCTTTTTTCATTCGGATCCTAGGACTTCAAAACGGTGAAGGTGCCTGCTGAAATACAGGAACCAAAATTCGAAACCACAGAAGAAGGAGAATGAAACTGTTGAAATGCTAGTAGAGTTCTGGAAAATGAGATGCTTTCCAAATTTCACATTCACTAACCATGACATTTTATAGCTGGGGAATAGACAGTGAAAGTAATTATTTATTTCAGCTGCTTTATCAAAAAAGATTAAATGACTCATCCAAAGCTTCTAAAGTGGCATTTCCTAGCATTTTATGGTACAAAAACCAATAATGCTATTTCGTAATGCTGAGTCAGATAAATTACCTGATACATTCATCAAATTAAATCACAAGAATTCAAAGTATCACTCTGGGAAAGTAACTTACTGCCTCAGCAGGTGCTGAGAGGCCTCATCTACTTTTACTTTTAAAGGTGGGTATCACCAGATTTTTGTCTTTCTTTAAAACTCGATGTACAGACATCAGGTTTCTACTTTGGAGTCAAAAACTAAATTTTTGGCTGAGAATCTATGGTATTTGTATGATAAAGTTATACATCCAAAAACGTATACTCTATTAAATAAAATCACATTAAAATCTGATTTGACAGAAACATGTAAAAGTGGTAATTAAAAAATAGATATATCTATATACATTTGTTTTCAAACATATTTAAGGTGGTCATAATGAAATTATAAGCCCCAACATATTGAGTGAAATGAATCAACTTGCACACCTGAAAGCACAACATACAATATACTGATTCCTCTGAGTATAAATATTTGTTCCAACTCTCAAGGATACACTTTGATATCACTTCTCAGTCATTGCTTCCTTACCACTGATTTCCCACTTTATTAAGTACAATTCATCTTTAATAGGGAAAAATTAGATCCTAGAGCCATTACATTGTTTAAGCAATTTCCTGTATGCTTACCCTAGTTCACAAGTATCCATATCCACGGCATATGAATAGATTAGTTTCCCAGTCCCCATGCCACTTGGAAAACTGATAGACTTGGGTTGATTAAGAAACAAAGACTGTAGAATGTTCTTCTGAGCTTCTATCATTTACATAGAAAATAATCTATTTCCACACACAATTATGTATTTAGTAGCAGCATTTTACACAAGAGCTTTTCATAAGTAAAAAAGTAAAATACACCAGATAATTGATCAAGAGAAAAAAACCAGGTAGTAGCAAGTGACCCTCTAAGTCTTTCTCAAGTTGAACTTTTTCTTTCTTCAAAGTCAGGAACTCTAGTTTTAATATGCCTACTTCGTTCTTCAGTCTTTGCCTACTGTGCTGTAACTGTTCTTCCAGATGTACTTTTGCTGCTCTGTCACTGTGTGGTGGAGAGGGATGCATATTTTCTAATCCAAGTTCTATTCTTTTATAGTTATTTGCACTGCAATTATGATATAATGGTTTCTGGAACAAGTTCTGTACTGGTTTTGTGTTATTATAAACGTCTGTTAACAAGAGAAGCACCATGCCTTTTTGTTTACTCACATGCTCCATTTCTCTGGAGGAGGTAAGCCACAAACTTAAAAGACTTTTTGGATCAGTAAACTGAGGCAGCGTATTTCTGATGTCCTATTTGCAATTAGTGTTATTTTGGTTATTTTTTTCATCATGTGCCTGTAACACTCTTGGTCTTCTTTTATTTCAGTGATAACCACTTCTGGGTTCCTCGCTTTTGTACTTTCTGGGTCATTATAAAAATTCTCCTGGTCTGTGTTAAAAATATATACAGTGTCTGGTTTGTTATTATTTTCACAGCATATTTCATTTTCATTTTTAAAATAAAAATCAGAAGGTGACTGGCAAGCATATTCCAGGGACCCAGAGTAGAAATGAAATGGAAAGACATTTATGAGACTGAACTATTTTTGTTCAGAAAATATCTGGAATACTACACACAGGATGCATAGGATGCATACTACTCCAGATGCATTTTTTCCTAACAGTCATGTATATTATTTGTCAAATTAGAGGGTATGTTCTCTACATTTCTTTCTCCTGTAGTGTCTCTTCCTCTGAACAATCAGAAGTTCTGGATTCTTCACAAATTTCACTCAAACTCTCCTTTAACTCAATTGTGATGAGTTTTAAAGTTTTTTCCACCCTCATTTGCCTTGTTTGACCCATGCTTTCTCCTATTTTTGCACACAAAGGAGCCCTGCATATAGAGATGTATGCTGTCTATTACAGTACTTGTTCACTTCTGTTTGTAGAGACAGTTTTTGCAGATGCAAAAGTGGAAGATTAATTTGTTAGTTTTATTTGTCAGATGTCTTTTCTGTCAGGGTGCATGTTTTAAAGGTAACTTTGTCATTAAATAATCAAGTATGGAAAAATAAAAGATAAAAAATAATAAAACTTTAACTGTTAAACTTCTTAATCTACGTTTATCTACTCCTAATCACTGGATTGTAATTAGTAAGTTAGAAATAATTTGCATTAGCCTAAAATAGGGGAAAAATATCAACCATCAACGTTAACTTTGTAACTGTTTGGACTAAAATTAATTCGTTATGTGTTTAATTTACCAAAAATGAATTAAAAGGTGGTTTGCAGTATTACAAAGGTATCTTCACTTTGGACGATTTTATCTTTCTGTACCTGAAATACTGATACTCTGAACAAACAGTAGCACACTTGAGTGCTTTTTTCCCAAAGATTACTAACTGGTGAGTAGGCAATCAAAATTGACACTAACCAGAAAACAAAGCCAAATTCTTACAATTTAATTCAAATCACATACTATAAAATGATAGTGTTATATACCTGTTCTGCATAGACTATGGTCTTAAGTCAAGTTTCAATATATTCTAAGGTCCACTAATAACAGGTTAAAAAATTTTTAATAATAGTAACAGATTTGCTCTATGAAATAAGTTAGAAAGTTACTGTTTGTACCCTCACACCAAGCTCCCATGCTGCAAGTCTGGTTCTCACAACAGGCAGTTGGGTTGACTTTATGACCCCATTCTCTCCCTAAACAGAGATACCAAAAGTCAATTAAAAATCACGGGCCAGGGGTGTTGGCTCACATTTTAATCCCAGCATTTTGGGAGGCTGAGGCAGGTGGACCATGAGGTCAGGAGTTCAAGACCAGCCTGGCCAACCTGGTGAAACCCTATCTCTACTAAAGATACAAAAAATTAGCTGGGAGTAGTTGTGCACACCTATAATCCCGGTTACTTGGGAGGCTGAGGCAGGAGAATTGCTTGAACCCGGGAGGTGGAGGTTGCAGTGAGCCAAGATCCAGCCACTGCACTCCAGCCAGGGCCACAGGGTGAGACTCTGTCACAAAAAAAAAAAAAAAAAAATCACACTGGAGAATACATTTTTCATCATAGTATTAGTGACCCATAATATATAAAGTTGCAAATTTTGACCCATTAGCAATGATTACTCCTTTAACATAAACCCAAGTCAGTAGCCATCAGTGTTAAATTGTTCATAATTTTGATTGCTTAAAATTGTAATTCAATATTTGATGTTATCTTCTTTATTAGGATGTTATAAAAATGAACAGCAAACAATATTCAGGAACTTTTGGCTTCATTTCCAAGGGAAAAGATTAGCTGTAAATCACTACAGATTCTGAGAATATTTTCAGTTTTATAGCCAATTAAAATATTTTCAAATTAAATATTAAATTATAATCAACTGATTCTAAAAGGACAGTCCAAAGGTAATTTCATTTGAAGTATGCTATGTTACCAAAGCAAGGAAAACCAGAAATTTGAAATTAAATTTTGACATACCTGTAGCTGGTTATTTTCACATCCTTGAAGCCTTTCTTGTTGTCTCTCTGATGTCATTTTAAGTCTTGTTCTGCTCAAAAATCCATAATTTCATTCAAATGAACTACTTAAAACAGATAAAAGCTATGGTCTTTACCAACATGAACAAAAAACATTTTTCTTTTATAAAATGAGAGTTTAAAGCTTAATCTTCTTGAAAAAATACTTTTAATTCTCCAAAACTTCAACAAACCACATGGCAAGACACTAGATGTCACCAGAGTCAAGCCATACATTCATCTCATAGATTCACTCACAATTTCATCCACCCAGCATCAATGAACAAAACCGTCAGAAACAAAAAAAATTAAAAATCCAAAAGAAACAGATAAAGTAATACTGTATATTTCCTTCACTTTATAATAGTACCTTTGTAACAATACACTAAGCCTGTTATTTAGTAATAATTTCCAAAATGACTTTCTCTTTACCCCTTCATCAGTGTACACTCCGTTCTTTATATCTGAAATGTTGTCCTCTACTCTTCTGACAAATTTCTATTCATCTTTTTGTTTTGTTTTGTTTTGAGACAGAGTCTTCCTCTGTCGCCCAGGCTGGAGTGCAGTGGCACGATCTTGGCTCACTGCAAGCTCTGCTTCCCGGGTTCATGCCATTCTCCTGCCTCAGCCTCCCGAGGAGCTGGGACTACAGGTGCCCGCCACCATGTCCAGCTAATTTTTTCTATTTTTTAGTAGAGACGGGGTTTCACCGTGTTAGCCAGGATGGTCTCGATTTCCTGACCTCGTGATCCACCTGCCTCAGCCTCCCAAAGTGCTAGGATTACAGGTGTGAGCCACCGCGCCCAGCTTCTATTCATCTTATAGGTCAAACACATCTATGTGATGTCTTCCTTGATTCTATCTTTCCCCAGATACAAGTTTTATGTAATGTAAATTTCATAAGACAGGCAGTTAAGGTGTCAAAAGTGAGATTATATTCCAACTAACTATAACTAAATTACAAAAGTGCACATACTCCAATTGTTATCCATTTTTCTCTGTCCAGAATATCCTCCTTTTAGACTTTCACACGGCTTGCTTTTCCTCAGCCTCTAACAGGAAGCTTAAATGGCACACAGAAAGATCTCTGACTACACAATTCAATTCCCACTCCCATCCCAATCCTAACTACAGACTTCCTCCATTTTCTGTAATTTAACATTTTCTGTTTTCTTTATAGGAAGCACTTGTAGTGACTTAGGCGTTTGTTGTTTCCTTGTTTTTGTGTTCCTACTACTCTAGGATAAGCCCTCATCTTGTGTATTCACTGTCTTACTGCCTAGCACACACTCCATACACAACGACAGAAATTTATTCGAGGTCAAAACATTCAAAATCTTATTAGGAGGTCCTGGGTGCCACATCACCCTATTCCCGTAGGATATCACCAGTAATAGACCAGTAAAACTTACCCTACTCCCATCTGGAAATCCACATACCTATGCTATACTTTCTCATTGTTCTCTTGTCAGTACTGACTACTTGACAGTACTCACTAAAGGTTTAAAAAAAAAAAAAAAAGACTCGCAGTATGTATTAAGACACTGAATCCCACTGTGATTCGTTTTGTCCCATATTTGCATACACATATTCCAGTTTACAAAATGTTTTCACATTTCTTGTCACATTTGTTCATTACATATACCTAAGACCTAGCTATCAGTACCATCTTTATGAAAAAGGGCACTGACATTCAAATAAGTTAAATAATTTTTCCCAAGGTTCCATAGCTAGTAAGTGACAGGACCAGGACACTAACGTATCTTTTGACTTCCACTCAGTGCTGGTACCACTATGCACCAGCTGCTTCTACCTAAGAGGTCAGGCCGTTCCCATCTCTTTCCACAGCTGCGGCCTTGGAATGCATCACTGTTATTTTCTACTTATGTTACCACAAGCATGACTGCCACAAAGAAATTCAAAGCATTCTACTGTTAAAAAGAATTAAAACACTATTAAACCAAATTGTTGTTTTTATACTTCCACACGTAGACTATTTCCCATGCTTTTCCTTCTCATAAAATGTTCCTTGCAGATCCACACTGATGATCCAAACATTACAATACTTTCAAGTCCTAGGCACTATCTTTTCAAGTTCCAAGTTCTAAAAAAAACCCTACAGCTTAAACTCTTTATCTCTGCATCTCATTAGGATATTTACACATCCAGATACCATAGAATTGTACATTTGCTCCTAGGTTGACCTGGAATAATTCTTTAGTTTTTAGACAAACTTATCTTCAGAACCTGAAGTGATTCCCTGTATTTTTTTTTTTTTCATTATACTATGCTGGCTTCTTAAATGAATTCTGCAAATTAGCAGAATTGTACTATACAGCAGTAATCTACTTAGCACATAATTATTGTATTCATTATACACGGAAATGTGAGAAAATAATTCCTTTATGGGCGTACACACAGGTGAGAAAGTAAAGCCCAAGCATCCCATTGTATGATTTAATATCCCTCGATACTTAAAATGACAGTAGACAGTACCTTAGAACTGCAGGATGATCCTGTATCTTCCCCTTCTCCTGATCCTGCTGATGACTTATCTATAAAATGTTATTCACAGATACATTCAGGAGACTATGAGTTACTGTAAATTTCAAATACACAAAGTCTATCTCCATTCATGACTATTTAAATAAAATAAAAATAATAGAAAAAAATAACTTCAGGTTTGATATAGTTTCAGAAAAAAGGAGTTTGTAATATGAGAAAAATAGCAAAAACAATATTATATTTGGGTCTACAACTTTCTGTGTTTTTTCTTTTTTCTTTTTTTTTTTTTTTTGAGACAGGGTCTTGCTCTGTCACCTAGAATGGAGTGCAGTGATGGGATCACAGGTCACTGCAGCCTCAATCTCTTCAGTTCAAGTGGTCCTCTCTCCTCAGCCTCCCAAGTAGTTGGGACTACTGGACTGTGCTACCACACTCAGCCAATTTTTGCAGTATTTTTTTAAAACAGAGACCGGGTTTTGCCATGTTACCCAGGCAAGTCTCAAACTCCTGGGCTCAAGTGATCTGCCTACCTTGACCTCCCAAAGTGTTGGGATTACAGGCATGAGCTGCCACACTTGGATTTTTTTGTTTAATAATAGCATTTAAGCCAATACTTTTTTAGAAATATTCACTAACTTACCACCTCTAATTTTTGTACACAAAAAACAAAATTATTATAATTTGTTTGCTTTCATGGAGCACTTTAAATAATACCATTTCTATTTTTGCTAGTTGATGGTTTTGTTGCTTCCTCCTATTAAAAAAAAAAACAACTTTAGAAAACATTATATTTCTTTATTCCCTGCACCTATAAAATCATGGCATATCCTGAGAGAAGCCGAAAATATAAACAAAAGACAGATTCCACCCTCTATTCAAGTAGGGATATGTGAAAAGAAACAAGAACAGAAACATGTAACACTAGGTCTACAATTAAAATGAATAAAATACGGTGAGGGTATAAAGAGAATAGTCATAGAACTGCTAATTCCAGTCTTACCCGCTTCCACTACGGTTCACCAGCTCATTCCATTCTCATCCTCTTCCACTGGGATCACTAGACCCACTCTCCCTTTTCTATTATTAAAACACTCACCGATAGGATGATACACAAGAGGACTAGGCTTTGAATTAAGGAAATTGAGTTTGAATCTCATTTGTGCTACAAAGTGTACCCAAAAAAATCATTTACTCTCTTTGAGTTTCAGATTCTTCACCTGAACAACCACTTGATCCAGACGTTCAACACAGATAGAAATATTAAAGAATATTTTGTTTGGTCTCTAAGATCCCTTAAAATCCTGAAATTCTATGTGCTTTTGATTCTGTCTATTGAAAAATGAAGAATATTTAGCTGGCATGAGCACAGTAATAGAAGAAAAAAATCACCAAGAAAAGCAGAGAAGAAACAAACAAACAAACAAAAATCAAGAAAAGAATAAAGAAAACTCAAGGGAAAAAAAAACGACTCCAGAGAAAAAGAAAAAGCTTCATGGAACTAGGCAAGGTACTTGCCTAAAGGGAAAACCACATAGAGAAGTCAGAAAGTAGAGAAATCAATTAACATTTTCTTTGAATGTGAGCAAAATATAATTAACATAACATAGTCTGTATGCAGACCACCTGCAGCAAACTATTCCTCTCCAGGACTTGCCTGATGTTGCTTATGGAAAACCTAGGGCCCTGTAGCCCAGCTGAATGAGATCTGCCCTAAAAACGTCGATGGTAACAATAAGGTGCCGGTTACCACTGCAATTGTCAAGTACATTAGGACAAATTTCTGAAGTAACCAAGCTTCTAAGAAGGACTCTAAAGAGTGTTAACGTAAAACAAAATGTGACTTTCTGAACTGATCTGATTTGGACCCGTACCTTGATCCCATTGCTGCACAGGTCTCAAGAGAAGTGATTTGGGGGCCGGGCAGGCTCATGTTCAAATCATGGGTCGGCTACTTGTTAATTATGGGATCACAGGCTAATTACGCAACCTCTCTGAATCGTGGTTGCCTAATTATTTAAAATGAGTGAAAAAAAAAAAAAAAAGAAGAGTGAGATAATATGCTGACACTCACACCTGGCTCATGCGCCAGCAGGAGGAGGGTGCCCTGCCGAGACTGCAGGAGAATGGGGAGGACTCCTCCTTGCCCTGGCTGTTCCTCCCTCGCTTCCACTGAGACTCTTGGTACAGCACCCAAAGCTTCCTACTCACCCAAGGACCGCCGGGCAGGTCCCGCAGGCTTCTACTCCCCCTTCCTGGCCCCCGGAAGTGCTGCTGCTGCTGCCACCACTAGCGCAGATGTCAGTACAACCATCGCTGCTGTTGCCCTCAATGCACTAGCCCACCCTACAAAGCTCCTACCACCTAGCCACAGCCGCAGCCCTGCCCCTGCCATGGCCGCAGCCGGCTGTCCTCCTACCACTCTGGCACGCTGCGGTGTCCTTAGCCGCCACCAAGCACAGCAAGGCGAGTGGCAGCCCCAGGCCATCTGCAGGCTCCAGCCTCCAGTATGTGACTCTTCCTCCACCTGGCACGGAGCAGCTGGGCAGGCAAAGCCAAAAAATCCTAGAGAAGAATGCAGGGAGTGGTAGCGTTAGAGCCTTACCTTCTCATGCTGGCCGCGGGTGGCAGGGGCCAGTCTCGGGGAAGGCACTCATATCCACCCTCTCCTTTCGGCCCAAGCTGGCCAGGAACTGGGGTCTGGAAACACCACATTGCCTGGCTCCCCCGTCCACAGGAACCGCTTGGCCCACCAGGGCTACGCTCCTCGGGGAGCAGAGCTAGCAGGAACTCAGACCCAGCCCTCCCACCCCAGTGCAGGTTCCCGATCCTGACGCCTCCACCCACAGGGCCGTGTCCCCCTGGGGTGTCTGCTACTCCGTGTCCAGCGTGCCTGGGGGTCACAGGCGGTCTCCGCAACCCAGAGCGGGAGCCAGGAACTAGCGGGCCTCGCTGTGCGCAGGGTTCCGGCGGAAATGCGGCGCGCGCGCTGCGCTGCGGCAGGAGCA
>NW_012114655.1:3600090-3600634 GCF_000951035.1 Colobus angolensis palliatus | reverse complement strand
AGGAGCAGGAGGAGGTCGCCCTCTAGAGTCCCCCGGAAATGCGGCGCGCGCGCTGCGCTCTGGCAGGAGCAGGAGGAGGTCGCCCTCTAGAGTCCGGAGTCCGGGCAGAGGAGGAAGCCTCCTACCTTGGAGGCCGCTGCTGTTGCTGCAACCTCTGCCGCCACCAGCAGGGCAGCCCCTGACAGCGCCCGTAACCCACCGCCCGCTGTTGGCCGGGGGATGGTGCCCTTAACAGCCCCGCTTCGCCACTGCCGTGTAGCACCCAGTAACGCGCCTAACCCGTCCCCGCCCCGGACATCGCAGCCACAGATTGGGTCCCCAACCAACCCCCTGCCGCGGGCAGTGACACCCCGGAGGGCGCTGCAACCTGCTCCCGGCCGTGAATAGTTCAGCCACGGATCTTTAAGGCCCCCAAGCCGTTCCCCACAGCGGGCAGTACAGCCCCAGATAGCGGAGAGCACCCCCAACCATCCCCCAGCCGTGGGGAACGACGCCCTGGGTAGCGCACCCAACCCCGCTGCCGGCAGTGTAGCCCCCGACAGCA
>NW_012114655.1:3592329-3598422 GCF_000951035.1 Colobus angolensis palliatus | reverse complement strand
CCGCTGCCGGCGGTGTAGCCCCCGACAGCACCCCTAACTCATACCCCGCTGCCGGCAGGGTAGTCCCCGATACAGCACCAAACCTGACCCCTACCACAGGCAGCGCAGCAGCTGATAGCGCCCCTAATTCACCCCCACTGACCGCAGGGCAGCCCCCGACGGGGCCCACAACCCACTCCACCACCCCACCTACCCCCCGCGGGGTATCGCCCCCAAACCAGCCCCTTGCGGGGGACAGTGTAGCCCCCAGTAGCACACCCAACCCGCCCTCTATCATGGGCTTTAACCAAGATTTCCCGTACTGTGTTAAATAACAGTGGTGGCAGTGGCATCCTTATCATGTTCCAGATCTTGGAGGAAAAGCTTTCCATTTTCCCCATTCCGTGTGATTCTAGCTGTGGGTCTCTCTCGCCTGGTTTTTATTATGGTGAGGGATGTTTCTTCTGTCCCCGGTTTTTTGAGGATTTATAGCATGAAGGGATGTTGAATTTCATCAAATGTTTTTT
Source organism: Colobus angolensis palliatus (assembly GCF_000951035.1). NCBI lineage: Eukaryota > Metazoa > Chordata > Mammalia > Primates > Cercopithecidae > Colobus > Colobus angolensis. The sequence goes on along the minus strand of NW_012114655.1, from coordinate 3,597,916 downwards.
CAGTTTCAATTGACACGATCATACGGTTTTTGTCCTTTATTCAGTTGATACCGTGTATCACACTGATTGTGTGTTGAATGGCCCTTGCATCCCAGGGATATATCCCACTTGGTCATGATGAATTATCTTTTTAAAGTATTGTTTTGAATTTGAATCAAATATAATGAATTTGATGTGCTGGTATTTTGTTGAGGATTTTTGCACCAGTATTAGAGATAATGGCCTGTAGTTTCCTTTTTTGATGTCTTTGTCTGATTTTGGTACCAGGGTAATAATGGCCTCAGAATAAGTTTGGAAGTACTCCTTCCTGTTTTTAAAATAGTTTGAGTAGGGTTGGTACTGGGTCTTCAAATGTTTGGTGGGAAGCCATCAGCAGTGAAGCCATCAGATTCTGGGCTTTTCTTTACTGGGAGACTTTTTCTGATGGCTTCAATGTCATTACTTGTTATTGATCTGTTCCGGTCTTGGATGTTCTTGTGGTTCAACCTAGGTAGGTTGTATGCCTTCGGCCTGGCCCTGCCCTCGACCTGCCCTACCGTTACCTGGGCTGTCCTGGCCCTGCTCTGCCCTGGCCCTACCCTTGCAGTGGCCCTTCACTGGCCCAGGTCCTGGCCCTGCCTCTGCCCCGGACCTTCCCTGAATCTGTGCTCGCCCTGCCTTGGCTCTGGCCCCGCCCCTTGTCCTGACCCTGGTCCTGCCAACGGTCATGGTCCTAGTCCTGTTAGGGCCCTGACCTGGCCTTGGTCATATCCTGGCCCTGATTTATCCCGGCCCTGCCTTGGCCCATTCCTGCCCTGGCCCCAACATGGCCCTGCCTGTTCTGCTCTCCCCTGGCACTGACCTTGCTCTGCCATGGCCGAGTGGTGCCATTGCCCTGCCTTACCCTGCTCTGGTTGTGCCTTGGCCCTGCCTGGCAGCTGGCCCCTCCCTGGACCTGCCCTGACCCTGTCCTGGCCAAGCCGGGGCCCTGGCCCTGCCATAACGCTGGTTCTGGCCCTACCCTTATCCAGGCCCTGCCCCTGCCACTGCCCTGACTCTGCCATGGCCCTGGCCCTGCTCTGCCTGACCCAGACCCTTTCCTGGCTCTGCCCTGACCCTAACCTTTCCTCGGCCCTCAGCTGATCCTGATCAGCCCCTGGTCTTGGCACCACCCTGCCCTGCTGTGCTCTGGCTGTGTCATCACCTGCCCTGACCCTGCCCTTACCCTACTCTGGCTTTGACCCTGCCTGCTAACTTGGCCCTCACCTTAGCCTTGGCTAGGCCCTGCTCTGGACCTGGCCCTAGCCCAGACCTGGCCCTGGCCTTTCTCCAGCCTTAGCCCTTGCCCTGAACTGGACTTGGAGGTGTCCTGGCCCTACCTTGGCCTGTCCCTGCCCTGCCCCTACCATCATCTTCCCCTGTTCTGCCCTGTCCCAGCACTGACCCAGCCATGCCATTGCCCTGCCCTACCCTGCCTTGGCCGTGTCCTATCTTGGCTCTGGCTCTGGCCCTGCCCTGGAGGTGCCCTGACACTGCCTCCGCCCTGGCACTGGCCTGGCTCTGCCTTGGTCTCGGCCCTGCCCTCTCTGTGGACCAGCTCTGGTCCTGTCCTGTACTGGCCATAGCATGCCCCGCCCTGACTCAGCCCTGGCTCAGCCTTGGCTTTGGCCTTTCCCCTGGTCCTGCCATATTTCTGGCCCTGTCCCTACCCTGGCCTTGCCCATGAGCCTTACCCTGCTCTTGCCCTTCCCCTGTTCTGGCCGTGCCCTGGTCCTAACCCAGCCCTTGGCCCTGTCCTGGCCCTGGCCCTTCCCTGCTTGAAACCTTACTGTTGCTCTGCCCTGGCCCTGACCCTGAAATGCCTGGCCCTCCCCTTGCCTTGCACTGCTCCGGCCCTTCCCCTGATTCTGGCCCTGTCACTGTCCTAGCCCGAGCCCTGTCTCTGATCTTGCCATGGCCCAGACCCTGCTTTGGCCCTGCCCTGACCCTGTCCTGGACCCTGGTTGTGCCATGAACCTGCATTGTTCTTGCCCGTGTTTTGCTCCTGTCCCAAACCTGGTCCTGTCCCTGCCCTGGCCATTTTCTGGCCCTGCCCTGCCTTGGCAATGTCCTGGCCCTGCCCTGGCCCTCTGCTTGCTTTGACCCAGCCCTGGCCCTACCTGGGCCCTCACCCTAGGCTTGCCTGGCCCTGTTTCTTGTCCTGCCCCTGTTATGGCCCTGCCCTGTTTTTCGCCAGGCTCTATGCCACCCTAGCCCTGCCCTGGCCTTTTCCTACCCTGGCCTTGCCCTGCCCTGGCCTTGGCTTTGCCTTGTCCTGGTCCTGGTTCTGCCCTGGTCCTGCTGTTGTTCTGGCCCCTCCTCGGACCTGCCCTGCCCTGGCCCTGCCTTGGCCCTGTGCTATCCTAGTCCTGCCGTGGCCCTGACCTTGCCCTGGCCCTACCCTCACCCTACCCGACCCTGCCCTACCCTGGCCTTGCCCTGCCCTGGCCCTGTCTTTGGACTGCCCTTGTTCTGGGCCCTCCTGGCCATTCTTTTTCCATGGTCCTTCTCTGGCCTTGACCTTGCCCTGGTCCCTTTCTGATCCTGCCATATTTCTGTTTCCGCTCTGTCCATGTCCTGGACCTGACTCTGGCCCTGGACTTCCCTGTTCCTGCCCTGCCATCCCCTGGCCCGGTCCTTGCTCTACAATGGCCCTGCCCTGTCTTGGCCCTGTGCTACCCTAGCGTTGCCCTGGCCCTCCACTGACCCTGGTCCTGCCATGGCCCTGACCCTGCCTTGTCCCAAGCCCTTGTGGTGCCATATCCCTGTCCTGACCTTGGTTCTGCCCTGCTTCTGGCCCTGGCCTTGGTCCTGTCATGTCCCTGGCTGTGACCTTGCCTCTAGTTTTTTTTTCCTGGCCATGACCCTGCCCTGGTTCTGGTCCTGCCCTGGTCCAGCCCTGACTGGGCACTGCACTACCCTGGCCCTGCCCTGCCCAAGGCTGCCAATGCCGGGGCCCTGCCTCTTCCTTGGCCCTGCTCTGGACGCGGCCTAGGCCTTCAGCCTAGCCCTGCTCTGCCCCTGCCCTGGACCTGCCCTACCATTACCTGGCCTGTCCTGGCCCTGGCCTGGCCCTGCCCTTGCACTGGCCCTTCCGTGGCCCAGGCCCTGGCCTTGCCTCTGCCCTGGACCTTCCCTGAACCTTTGCTGACCCTGTCTTGGCTCTGGCCCCGCCCCTTGTGCTGACTCTAGGCCTGCCAATGGTCATTGTCCTGGTCCTGTTATGGCCCTGACCTGGCCTTGGACCTGTCCTGGCCCTGATTTGTCCTGGCCTTGCCTTGGCCCGTTCCTGCCCTGGCCCCACCATGGCCCTGCCTGTTCTGCCTTCTCCTGGTGCTGACCTTGCCTGCCATGGCCCAGTGGTGCCATTGCCCTGCGTTACCATGTCCTGGTTGTGCCCTGGCCCTGCCTGGTGCTGGCCTCTCCCCGGACCTGCCCTGACCCTGCCTTGGCTTTTGCCCTGCCCTCACTATGGCCTGGCTCTGGCCTAGTCTTGGCCCAGCCTGAGCCCTGGCCCTGGCCGACCCTGGCCTTTGTCTTCCCATAGTTCTGGCCCTGGCCCTTAACTGGACTTGAAGGTGTCCTGGCCCTGCCTTGCGGTTTCCTCCCTTGCCCCTACCATCACCTTGCCCTGTTCTGCCCTGTCCCGGCACTGACCTGGCCATGCCACTGCCTTGCCCTACCCTGCCTTGGCCGTTCCCTGGCTCAGCTGTGGCCTTAGCCCCGCCATGGACATGCCCTGACACTGCCTCAGCCCTGGCATTAGCCTGGCCCTGCCTTGGCATCAGCCCTGCCTTCTCTATGGACCAGTTCTGGTACTGTCCTGCACTGGCCATGCCATACCGTGGCTCAGCCCTGGGTTTGGCTTTGCCCCTGGTCCTGCCATATCCCTGGCCCTGGCCCTGACCCTTAACCCTTCTCAGGCCCTTCCCTGGCCCTGGCCCTGCTCCTGTTTTGGTCCTTCCATGGCCCAGCCCTGGCCCTGCCCTGGCCCTAGCCCTTCCCTGCTTGAGATCTTACCCTGGTTCTGCCCTGGCCCTCACTCTTTCTTGACTTTGAAATGCCTGGCCTTGCCCTGGCCTTGCATTGCTTTGTCTCTTGCCCTGAATCTGGCCCTGCCACTGTCCTAGCCCCAGCCCTGTCTCTGGTTTTGCCATGGCCCAGAGCCTGCCCTGACCCTGTCCTGGGTCCTGGCTGTGCCATGAATCTGCACTGTCTTTGCCCTTGTTTTGCCCCTGCCCTGAGTTCCTGCCCCTGCCTCTGCCACGGCCATGGTCCTGCCCTGGCTGTTCTCTGGCCCTGCCCTGGCCTTGGCACTGCCCTGGCCCTGCCCTGCCTTGGCCCCCTGCTTCCCTGGCCTTACCCTCCCTGCCCTGGCCCTGACTTGGCCCTACCCTAGCTTTGACCCTGCTCTGGCTTTACCTTGGCCCTCACCCTAGCCTTGGCTTGGCCCTGTCTTGGACCAGCCATAGCACAGACCTGGCTGTGGCTCTGGCCCTGCCATGGGCCTATCCGAGACCCTGGCCCTGCGAGGTACCCGTCCTGGCCCTGCTCTGGGCCTAGCTTTGTCCCTGGTCCTTAGATGACCCTGCCCTTGCTCTTTCCCTGGCACTGGCCTTGGACATGACTGTGGTCCTAACCCTGGCCCTGCCCTGGCCCTATACCTACCCTGCTCCTGGCCCTGGCCCTGCCCCCAGCCATAAACCTGCCCTGGTTGACCCTGTTACCCTGGGCCTGATCTGCCCTGCCCTGAGTTTGGCCCTGCCCGGACCCCGCCTTGGCTGGAGCACGGTGGGCGCACAGCTATTCCACGGGAATCCTGAGCATGGCAGGGCCCCCACACCTGCTGTGTTTCCTGGGCCTGTGCACTCTGGGTTTGTGGTGCAGAGACTGCTTGTGACCCCCAGGTACGGAGTAGTGGACACCACGGGGGACAGTGTCCTGTGAGTGGAGGCGTCACGAACGGGAATTGGCAGTTGGGTGCAGGGAGCTGGCTGGGTCTGAGTTTCTGTTGCTCCTGCTCCCCGAGAAGCGCAGCCTGGGTGGGCCCAGTGATTCCTGTGGAGTGGGGAGCCTGGCACTGTGGTGTCTCCAGCAGCCACCCCAGGCCCCATTTCCTGGCCAGCTTGGACCAAAAGGAGAGGCTGGACTTTGGAGGGTGGGTGTGAATACCTTTGCTGAAACCAGCCCCTGCCACCCAGTGGCCGGCATGACAAGGTGAGGCTCTGATGCTACCATCCCTTGCATCCTCCTCTAGGCTTTTCTGGCTTTGCCTGCCCAGCTGCTCCATCCCAGGAGGAGGAGGAGCCCCCTGTCACACGCTGGAGGCTGGAGCCTGCGACACCATGGCCAGCCTTGCTGTGGGTTGGTGGTGGCAACAGAAACTGCAGCACGCTGGAGCGGTAGGAGGGCGGCTGCAATAGGAGGGTGGCTGGCTGCAGCCAGGGCAGGAGCAGGGCTGCAGCGGTGGCCAGGCTCTGGTGGTGGCCAGGTGGTAGGAGCCTTTTAGGGAGGACCGATATATTGAGGGCAACAGCAGCGGTGCTCAAGGCCTCTGCCACGCTGCGGC
>NW_012114655.1:3563733-3592279 GCF_000951035.1 Colobus angolensis palliatus | reverse complement strand
CTGCCACGCTGCGGCTCTGGCTGCCAGTGAACAACAAGGCCTCTGCCACGCTGCGGCTCTGGCTGCCAGTGAACAACAAGGCCTCTGCCACGCTGTGGCTCTGGATGAACATCTGGGCGCCGTCTCACATGCAGCCTAGAAGCTGAAATGTAATACTCCAATCTGCAAAGCTGAAGAAATGTGGAATATTTAAATAAACTTCTAAATGATGAGTTCTCTAAGTTGGCAGCATTATACTTCTGATTTGGGACACGCTGTAGATAGCTCAATACCGAGCGATATATCCAACCCAAAAGGTCAGAAGAAGCATACCGAATAACACAAAGAAGTGAAAAAAATAAGAAAGATAAAAACAGATTTATAAACTAGAAAGCAAATAAACAATAGGGGAAAACAGTACTCTGAAAATCCTAATAAAATAGGTTGAATAATAGGCAAGTGTGTTCAATAAAAATATGTGGGAATATAAGCACAGGTACCTATGTCTTAAGATAACACTTTAATTAAGAATAATATTTTAATTTTTAAAAATGCCCCTTATTGGCCGGGCGCGGTGGCTCAAGCCTGTAATCCCAGCACTTTGGGAGGCTGAGACGGGTGGATCACGAGGTCAGGAGATCGAGACCATCCTGGCTATCACGGTGAAACCCCGTCTCTACTAAAAAATACAAAAAAACTAGCCGGGCGAGGTGGCGGGCGCCTGTAGTCCCAGCTACTCGGGAGGCTGAGGCAGGAGAATGGCGTAAACCCAGGAGGCGGAGCTTGCAGTGAGCTGAGATCCGGCCACTGCACTCCAGCCCGTGCGACAGAGCAAGACTCCGTCTCAAAAAAAAAAAAAAAAAATGTCCCTTATTCAAAACCAATGTAGAGTCTGAGATCCAATCATTTGTGTGCGCTGTTTGTACCGAGTGCTTTTATGCCAAATCTAACTTGGTCAATGTAGTTTCAGACTGTTTTCTCTGAGAAATTTAACATATTCTTCCCTCGTTCAATACTGTGCTTACAGACTCTGTGTAGGGGGATTCTGGGCCGGTAAAGGTAGTGCGGCCTAGAGCTTGGCACTTCCTCAGTCACTCCCTATCACCTCCCCCACAAACAAAAGAAATGCAGATGAGAACTAGGCCAGGACAGATCTGGACTCCAAAGAATGACAGGACACCTGCCGGAGAAGCTCGTCACAGGTGGGAGAAGAGAGGACCAGGACGGTCTTGCCAGGCAGAGCTGGGGTCAGTTCACCCACACAAGAGATGGCCCCTGGACCCTGGAGGATTCTTCCCCATGCTCATGGGTGGGTGAGGGGCTGCGCAGGGCTGGGCCTGTGAACTCTCCAGAGTGACAGGTTGAAGCTGCCTCCCAGGACCAGGCCCCGTGCCGCATCGGCCCTGAGAAGAAGGTGCTGGGGAGAGTCCCTGCGGTGCAGACGAGTTGCTACTGGGAAGAGAGGGCTCAGAGTGGGCGGGGGGACAGCGGAGGTCTCAGGAAGGAAGGGCGCACTTGGGAACCAGTGGAAACCACAGTGCAGGGGCCTCCAGAGCTGCGAAGCTGGAAGAGCTTCCTACCTTAACGTCAGGGAAACAAATGTCCCCTGCAGAGGAACAAGAGAAAAGGACCGTGCCTCGATCCAACACCAAATGTGGCTGGTGAGAAAGAGTAAGGGGCGGGCTTGCGGCCTTTGAGACTGTCAAAGTTTGCCAGAAAGATATGCTCACCAATGGGTGGAAACCATAATCCAGTGTTTCAAAATGAAGTAACATAAATTCAGAAAAAATAGAAGACCTGAAAGAACAATAAAAATCAGAATTAGAAAACTCAGAAATGAGTTAGCGTTCAGGAAATTAGCGAAAAAGTAAAACATGGTTTCGGAAGGGATGACTCAGTCAGAAGGACAGTAAAGGAACAAATGCCACAGATACGGCAAGGCAAGGGGTCGCCTTACTGACTGGGCTAATCGACCCAGGTCAGCAGAACGAGGAGGCTGTTGCCACCCAGCCAGGCGGGAAGAATATGTTGGTGCTCAGGGGATCATCCCTCTTTGGTGCTTGCTGCCTCGTGTGAATGACAAAGAGGCAAAGCTGCAGCCAGGACCTGAAGACAGCTTGAAACCAGGACCTTGGGTCCCTCAGCTTCAGGGTCTAGCTGACCCCGCCAGGGCTGCTGGCCAAGGGAGAAGGGATCTCGTAATGGTGCCAGAGGGATGGGTGATGAGTCTCACTTTGGCCTTGAAACCAGCTGCAGGTGGGCCTGTCACTCCTTTCCCTTTGCTCTTGCCTTGCAAGAGAGGTCAGTGTCCAAGAGTAGACGGCGATGGGTAATGCAATCTCCTAGGATTCCCTCTGGACTTCCACACGCCCATGGCTGGCCCTGTCCCTCAAAGGCAAAAACCCCCAGCCTGCAGGGAGGTGCCTTGTGAAAGGTTAAGTCCTTGCCCAGGGGATGGCTATGACAATGGCTTGCTGGTATGGGATCCAAACACCCCTGGCTTAGCTTGGGATAAGGGAGGGCTACCCCAGCTCCAGGACTCAGTGGCAACTGCAGCTTCTCTCTGCCTGGTCCTGCCTTCCTCCGTGACCTGTATAACCTGTGGTCACTGCCCGAAAATGACCTCATGTGACTGTGTCTCAGAGTTTATCTCTAGAGAACCCAATCTAAGGTAGCAGCAGGCTGCGCGGCCGGGGTGGGCGGCCTTTGGGCCTTAGCATGTTGTTGTGCAGAGCCTGATGATCCCTGACGGTGTCAGATAAAGGAGGCTTGAGGAGGGTGAGAGACCCCTGTGCCCAGGTCTCCCAGCCCCACAGTGGCTGGGCCAGGACCAGAAGCCAGGCTCTGGCATTCTCTGTGTGATTTCCAGTCTGCACACGCAGTTCTGGAAGGAATGCCTTCTTTGGCCAACACTCTTTCCTGAAATATATTCCTCTCTTAACACATCTGGAGGCTTTTGCCTTACACCCTGCAAATTGTTTTCTTGAGGAATATTTCAATTCTGGTATCCTCTAAACTGTACGTTTTCTTCTCATGAGCATTTTCCTATGCCTCATCTTTTTCTACATGAGCTACAATTTGCTTTCTGGAAATTTCTTGTTGACTTTTTTTTTTTAAAGAAAGAACTCACAACCAGATATGCACCGTGATTCTTTCTGCTATTGGGAAATTAGACCTTCGTGCAAGAGTTCCACTAAGTGGTTTGAGTTTGTTGTTGCAGTGACGGAAGCAGTTTATCTCCGCAGGAGGAAGCGTGCTGGCTTTCACCGTGTAAGAATTATTTCTGTACAAGACACAACATCATTTGAAGTCTGCTACTTTTTTAAAGCTCCATATTCACTATAATAGTTTCCTTTTTGGAAATTATTTATTAGTTGTTTTCTGTTTATATGAGGAAAACAAAACAAAACAGAACCAGCAAGAAGTGAATTATTTCAGTTGATTAAAAAAAACCTGTACACTGTATCAAAACAATCCGTTTTCTATTTCATGCAAAAAAGCAAAATAAGGAGTATTCTTAAAATGACTTTGCAGGATGTGCTTTATTTTAAGTCAGCCCTGAACCCAAACTACACAGGATCAATTTTTGACATATTCTAGTCCATTCAATGATTCTTCTCAGAAACTGTATCTTAATATGGAATGAAAACTACATTTCAATCATAAATTTTTCATGCTACATTGTTATTTAATGAAGAGGTTGTATTACCAATAATAATAATTTAAGAAAAGGCCATTTTTATTTCCCCAAGCTCAATATACATATTTCTTTCATAATTATGAACTTAAAAAACCCGTCTCAGATGTAAAAATGTGAATTGGAATATGTAAACTCTTTGATAGACCTGAAAAACAGGAAGGAGAATGTCACATACTGGAAAAACCCTTGCCTTAAATCACGGAAATGGGAAAACGCACATTGAGGGGCGGGGAAGGCAGCAGAGCGGTCCTGACCTCAGTTATTAAAGAGTTACAAAGTATTCCAGGTCCCACTGGGCTGGCCTTTTTACTCTTCTGCCTCACGTCTGCTTGCACAGGAGACCGCAGCCCTCCAGAACGGTTCCCCTCATCGAAGCCGGTCACTGCTGAACCACAACAAAGCAGGTGTCCACACCATTTGTTTTGCTTTTTTTTTTTTTTTTTTTTTTTGAGAAGTCACTGGTGTTTAATGGAAAGGTATCTTATTAGTCCTTGGTTAAGATAAGGCAGTAAGAGTATCACTAATGTTATGTTTTTGCTTAGAATGAGGCTGATCCTTCCACTGGCGTCTTCATGGGCAATTAGTTCCCTCTATTTTGCCCCTAGAAACACAGGTAGGAGCTGTCTGCTCCCTATTGCTGTTGCATATTCTGAGTGTGTTGAAGGCTCATCTAGTCTCATCACAGCGGCTTTCCCAGTGGGGACGGAGCGCTGTATATTGCATTGTAGCATCTCTCCAGGAAGGGCACGGGCCCACAGAGGAAAACATAGGCATCTTTCCGTCTGACTACTCTTCTGTTTCTCTTAGGGACGGGGCCCATACATGATTCCTTCATACGGTCAATCAGAATGCAAGACACTGTTGACTAAAACATAAAGCAAGTAGCCCTGATTTCAGAGAAATGGAGTTACAAATAACATTTTCAACAGTGCCTTAACTTGCAAGGTAGCTTCTACTGCAAAAGGATGTCAGTTCCTTTTGTCTACCTGTCAGAAGAGAAACAAACCATTTCCATCGAACTAGAAATGCTTAGCTCTTATGAGAATATTGTGCTTTTAAAAAAAATTCAAATGTTAACATTATTTGCAGTCTGTGTTCTAAGGTTTCAATTTGTTTTCTCTCTAGTCCATTTGATCATTGTCTCTGGTGAGCGATACAGGAATATCAATTTGGCATACAGATCTTCTTCTAGTTCCAGTTCTCCTGTCTCTCGAACTAAAAAAATATCTGTGCACAACTTCAAAATTCGATCCACATTTGGAAGCTCTTCAAACATGATGGAGTGAGAAATCCCACTGAAGAATTCTCGGACAAATTTCCCAATCACAAGCACAACGGAAGCATATAATCCCATAATACTGAAAAAAACAGTAAGTAAGTAGAAATTGCATATAGCAGTTAAATATAGTTAATAAAGCATGTCTAAAAGAAAAAAATATTATTTTGTCTCAAATTCCATAGAAGAAATAAGCATATCAAATCTCACATTTTTTCCCTTTGGTTAAAAAGTTGACTTTTTATAATAGAATTATTATAAATAGAAAATAGAATTATGTATTACAGAACTGTTAGACTTGAAAAATAAAAGTCCTTTACAATCTCACATTCTGGAAATAATCAATGCTAACCATTTCATGTATGAATTTCAGGTGGTTTTATTGCATATATTAAATGCATAAATCATATATTTGGTAGAAATGTGATTATACATGATTTTCTGTGGCAGGCTCCTTTCTTTTTAGAATACTGTCTCTCAGATTAATTTTTTATCAAATTCTGGGTGAAAATCATTTCTTATGAGGCTAACTCTGAGAAATATAATACTTTATATTTGTGTCTTGTGGGGATGTGCGTGTCCTAGGATTTAAGCATCAGAACATGATGCGATGGTTCAGAAGTTCAAAAGTGGGATGTCTGATAGATCAATCTGCTAAGGATTAGAAGGAAATCTAAGCAGAAAAGTGGTATTTCCATGCCAGTTTCTAAATGTAAACACTGGATTGCATTAAACTGTGCCATAACAGGAAGACATGGAGTGAAGAAGCCATATGCCTGGACTGTGTGAGTCACACTGGGCATTTTCATCTCTTTGGGACTCTGGTGCCTGATTTTTTGAAATGAAGGGCCAAGGACGTGTGCATTTTAATATTGCAGCTCTAAAATTAGTGAATTCTAAGAAGATAAAAAGTTTCCCACTCTCAGCTTTCTATGATACAGAAGTAGACTCTTGTAACTGTGAATTGTTCAATGAGTCCTTACCCATAGCCAGCCAGGAACCCCAGACTTGGGGGACTGACTTTGTCATTGAAGACCACCAGTTCCAGGGCCTGAGAGTTCGGATTGTATATTCTGTTTCCAGTCAGGTTGAGAACCCACCACTCACTGTTATATTTAGTTGTATTGTCTCTGGACAAAATGATGGTAATATCCATGAAATTATTTTCTAGAAGGGTAGAAACACAAAATCAAGTCAGCATGAGAATTTTAGGATTTAATGCAAAAACGTTTTCAGATGGCAAGATCTGGTTACTAACGGTAGCACAAGGTTCCAGGATGAAAAGGATGCATGGACGTGCTAAAAGTGGGAATGGACAAGGAAGAGTAGCCCTGGGTATCCAAGTGATTTTTCCTTTTCAGTGAGAGAGGTCAGCTGCTGTTGCTACATGAGCACGGCAGCAAAACCACAGGGCAAAAGTGGAGGATCCACCACCTGAGCGGCTGAGCTGATAATCCCAAAGGACTCTGTAGACACTTAAAAAACCACATCGCTGACTTGTGATCGAATCAACCAGTCCATTCATCTTAGCAGCATTTGCTCAATGTCTCATGGGAGGAAGGCAATCCATTAGGTGCTAAAGGGCTCCAGAATTGCATATAACAATCCAATCCTTATCTCCATGGGAAAAGACTATGTACATGAGTATAATTTATGAGCACATGACCGCCACCATAGGACCATCATTGACAAGGTCTGTTGGCTTAGAGAGACCACTTCTGGATAGCATGCTCCATGGGTGCCTCACAGAGCAGATAACTTCTGAGCTGAGATTTGCCGCGTGAGAACTTCTATAGGTGAAGCTGGGTGAGGAGGGAAGCTCATTTCAGGCAGGGTGATGGGACACAGCTCAGCAAATCTCTGAGAACCATAATATCGGGTCAATGATTACTTGTATTGGAGCTTAGGGTGAATGCAAACGAGCTGTAAAAGACACAGTAAAAAGCCTGTAGGGACAAACTCCTGCCAACGATACTGGTGCTTCCCCTGAGAAACGTGGTGGTGACTATAAACTAAACTCTGGGATGGTGGGAGCCACATCAGCATCATTTCATACTGAATTCCCAGATCACGGGTGTCCAATCTTTTGGCTTCCCTGGGCCACAATGGAAGAAGAATTGCCTTGGGTCACGCAGGAAATACACTAACACCAAGGACAGCTTATGAGCTTAAAAAAAACATACCAAAAAATCTCATAATGTTTTAAGAAAGTTTACGGATTTGTGTTGGGCCATATTCAACACTGTCCTGGGTCACAGGCAGCCCATGCGATGCGGGTTTGACAAGCTGGTCCTAGATGGTAGGAATCCAAGAATGGTACTTGACAAAAAATGTCTATGGCATGGAAGGATGAATCAATGAAGAAGAGTAAGGCACAGTATGATCCTGCTAGAGCCGAAGTCCTTATCAAGGAAGAGGGTGAACCATGCAGAACACACAGGAACAGGAGGATGTTGGTTCTGAAGTCGGGAGACAGCTGTAAGGAGGAAACACAGGAGCCTGCAGCACAGAGTCAGCTCGGGAAGAGCTTGTGGAGGGACAGAATTATTTCCTGGCGAATGACTGACTGTTGAGCAATCTGCATGTCCAGATGAAACATTTCTACAACTATTCCTGACTGAAAGGGAAATAGCAAATTTCTTAATGCGTCTTGCAAATACCTTGCAAGAGATACTTATTTACTGCTGAGGAAGAAACGTGTGTGATATGGAGCCTGGTCTTTTGCCCATCCCCAGGGCCCTCCACTGGGCCTCTACCAGGCCAATCTCTGTGTAGCTTTCCAACTCTTCACTAATGTCTGCGTCTTTCTAGCTAAACACAGCAGCACGGAGCCCAGGCTCCAGTGCCTGGCCTATTGCCTAGTACGTAGTGAACGGCCCATGTTGGAGAATGAATGACTGTGTGCCAGATAACTGCACTGGTTTTCCACGTTGTCCAGATCTATACATCTGCTTCTGGTTCAAGTCATGGAATCAAGCAATTCTTGATAATTAATAGAATCCAGAAACATGAATTTATACCATCCAAGTTATATTGGGAAAATTAAATCACTAAAGTGCCTCTAGTGATACTTACTAATTCTTGGGTGGAATCAAGTGCATTTCATGCTATCTTTTTACTGTTCTTATTGTGAGGGGCAGACATATTTAACAATGTATGAGGCAGTTTCCTGTCAGTAATCTGGCTGCTAATAGAAACAAGTCTATAATCTGATGAATCAGTACTATAAGAAACTTGGTGTGAATTTAAGTCAATCAAGTTCCGTATCAATGAAAAAGAGAAAATGAAGAATGTGGGTCCCAACTGAATGAGTGACTCCTTTGGGCTAGTGAAGGCAGGCAGAAGTTTTATACGTCTTGTCACACAGGAAGAGATAGCTAAAAAGTAGTTTGATGAAGGCCCAAACACACACTGTGGAAATTGAATAAAACTAGGATTGAAAACAATTCTGAAACAAATTTTTCTCATTCTTACCAGATAAAAGTTGCTTTATAGGTTTTGAGTTAGAATCACTAGGTGCTTTCACATAATATGGATAAATCTTTTCTATGGTCCTGTACATTAAGAAAAAAAAAGATATAATTACATTTTAATTGTTTTACCCACCTAAAATTGATTTTTTATTGTTATTGTTGACCTTGTATCACCAAACAGTGGTGGAAATGTCATATATCTGTACAATGTATGGACATCATAATTTATGGGTTCCTATTACAATCAAAACTCTCTGATGTGGAGCAAATTCACTGAGCTTTATCCGGATCTGCATGTAAGTCCGTACAACAAGCTGGGTGATGGCTTACAAACAGCCACAGGCCTTTTCCCAATTCTGCAGCTTGTTTCTGAAGCTAAGGGGCACTCTTTCTTACTAAGATCCTCTAATTCTTATCCATACCATTAAGCACACTTCAAATTTTAAGTTTTAGATTTTCAAACGTATCTATAATCAGGCTGGTATGGTGTGGCTGTGTCCCCACCCAAATATCATCTTGAATTGTAGCTCCCATAATCCCCACGGGTCATGGCAGGGACTGGTGGGAGATAACTGGATGATGGGGGCAGGTTTTCCTCCATCATCATGCTGTTCTCGTGACAGTGAATAAGACTCAGGAAATCTGATGGTTTTATAAAGGTCAGTCCCCCTGTACACGCTCCCTTGCCCACCACCACGCAAGACGTGCCTTTGCTCCTCCTTCGCCTTCCGCCATGACTGTGCGGCCTCCCCAGCCATGGGGAACTGTGAGTCCGTTCAACCTCTTTCCTTTATAAATTACCCAGTCTCAGTTAAGTCTTTATTAGCAGTATGAGAACGGACTAATACACAAGTAGACTGCATGAACTGATCTAGAGGGGAGTGAGAGGTGAAGAGAGATGGTGGCCTGGACCTCGAGTGACCGCTGCCTCCCACAAGCCCAGTGCCTTGAATACATTCTTGTGTAGACACGCCTTCTCATCTGGGAAGTGATGGGAAAGGATCTGACAGTCTCTAAGGGCCCTTCAACTTTAGTGAGTTGCAAAACATATCTCAGTCTGGGAACACCTCTAAGGCCCGCACCCTGGTGATCTGTATATTCCATGCATTACAATGGGGCCAGGGCAGTCTGGAAGACAAAACTGAGGGCATCACTGGTGGATGCCTGAACTATTATGTTTAGCAGTTTTAGATCCATATCATTTTTTTCTTGCTAGTTCATATATTAGAATCTAAACATCTCAGCTTGCATCTGTTGGAAGTGGAGTACTTAAGTGGCAGGATAATATTTTGAGATATATAATATTTTTTTCCCAAATTTCCTTTTACCTTTTGTACTCCTTAATCCTGTATGCTCTACCTCCATTCAGAGACCGAGGGTCAGGAATAATAGTAGAAAAGGGTCTCACAGGGTCTTTGCCTGGCTTTTGGTGATTATGGTCAGAGAAGAGCAAGGTTTGTCATCCAGAGATGAGATCAATACTTTTGGGGCCAGGTGGACAGAGACTGGGAGGAGAACGTGCTTGACACTAGTGGCTCCCTAAGAAGGAACCTTGAGCCCCACCTCCTTCCACTGAGGGTGAACGAGTGAAGTGGGTGCCCACGATCAGGGGGCAGACACGAATGACAAGAGGCTTGGGTCATTTTAGTGCAGTCCCATGTCGCATTCCTGGATAGGGCCCTTAGAGGCACCAAGAGCCCAGTACCCCCAGGGGTGAATGAGGTACCACTGGGCACATATTGTATTGGGTCAGGTGAACCCAGGTGGACCTGCCGGAGCTCCCACACCTCCAAATTGCATGAGAATCAGCATGATGATTTCTAGTGTGCCCCAGAATGGGTCCCAATAGCTGAGGGAGACAGCTACTCTGCAGACTGAAGACAGACCTGGAAGAATAATGTCTCTCTCAATGGAAGCCCAGCGGGCCAGCACTTTCCATGCACTGATGAGCTTCCTGGAGCCTGGCACCCTACAAACCCTCATTCATTTGTTTTTTATTATTTATTTGTTTATTTATTTGTGAGATGGAGTCTCGCTCTGTTGCCCAGGCTGGAGCGCAGTGGTGCGATCTTGGCTCACTGCACGCTCTGCCTCAAGGGTTCAAGCGATTCTCATGCCTCAGCCTCCCGAGTAGTTGGGATCATAGGTGTGCACCACCACGCTTAGCTAATCTTTGTATTTTCAGTAGAGACAGGGTTTCACCATGTTGGTCAGGCTAGTCTTGAACTCCTGACCTCAGGGCATCCACCTGTCTCAGCCTCCCAAAATGCTGGGATTATAGGCCTAAGCCACCGTGCCTGGTCCAAACCCTCATTCAGAACACAGACACAACCCTGGGGACAGTGGACAGAAAACTCCACAGCTGAGATTAAGTTTCCTTAATCTTACAAAATGGGGCCTCCAAATAGAAATTAACTTTGTGTTACCAAAGAATGAAGTTGCAGTCCTCATACACATGAATCTGTAGATGGACATTTTGGACCAGCTGCATATACTTAACAAAGCTCTATTAGTAAGAAAAATAAACTTACACTGGTGTTTTTGAACCTTCTGTGCTGTTGCCTGCTATCATTTTAGCGATATTCTTTCGAGTCATATTTTTAAGAGGAAAAGAAAGCTTATCTGTTGCTATTTCAGATTTTGCACCCAGACTTAAGTTTCTGCGAAGAAAAAAAAGCTTAATGTCAATGATTATTCAGAAGTCTAGAAAAGAGATTTACAACATATTTAACTCTTAATGTGATTAATGTCACCACGTTTTCATTGGGTCCACAACTGTCAATCCAGACCCTTTCAGTTCACTTCACTTCAATGCTCAGCTTCTTAGACAATTGAGTTAATAGAGCCCAAGGAGGCCACGAACAATTTTAAAACAGAGTTGAAGGTGAGAAAGAGAAGGAACCTGCTGATCAAAAGAGAACCCATCTTGATGTTTTAATAAGAGTTTCTAAAATATTCTTTTATCAACCCAATGATGTTAGTCTCCACGATGATAAACAGACTCCATGTGTTAAAAAGAATATTCAGTCAAAAATTGAATTTTAATTGTTTTGTTGGTTTCTATTTTTTTTGGTAGCTCTTTAAAGAAAAGGCTAGAAAGTAAATTTTTGGTAATTTATACAGAGTTGGACATGAGGAATTTGGGACACTGAAAAGGAGAAAATGGGATTGACAGAGTTCTTTACATTCTGAACAGCCCCACTATGAATTTTTTAAAACTATTTCCTTGTAAATTTTAGATGCTAGAAGGCATTCTTCTGTAACTGTCATGCTTCTTTCTTAATTCTAACGAGTTGGTCTCATGGACCCAAATGAACCTACTACTTGCCTGCCCAAATAAGCTTGCTTAGGGTTCTAAATCTCAAAACTGTGATGAAAGAACTAAGTTAATCAACTGGTGTATTATGTTGAGGTTCCCAAAACTGCATCACTAAACTATTGGGCTTTGGATGCAGTATTTGGATGTGAGAACTTCTGCTAAGATATGCTCTTTCTACTGACACAAGGAAAAACAAAGCAGGGGCCACGTGCTGGCCACTGGCTCGGGCTGGGCAGAGAGGACTCTCAGGAAGTCTCTCCCTTCGGAGACAGCCAAGCTGCCCTCGCATCTCACACTTGGGAAGAGGGTCAGGTAGGGCTTCCCCAGTATTGGTGGAATGCAAGTGATAATCTGGGCCTCCAGAGGCTGCAATTTCTTTTTCTTTTTCTTTCTTTCCTTTTTTTTGGAGACGAAATCTTGCTCTGTCACTCAGGTTGGAGCGCAGTGGCATGATCTCAGCTCACTGTAACCTCTGCCTCCCTGGTTCAAGCAATTCTCCTGCCTCAGCCTCCTGAGTAGCTGGGATTACAGGTGTGTGCTACTACCTTCTGGCTAATTTTTGTATTTTTAGTAAAGACGGAGTTTCGCCATGTTGGCCAGCCTGGTCTCAAACTCCTGGCTTCAAGTGATCTGCCCACCTCGGTCTCCCAAAGTGCCAGGATTACAGGTGTGAGCCACCACAATCAGCCTGAAATTTCTTTATCATTAAGACCAAACTTCAGCCTTTCGTGGAAGTTGTAAAATTCACCCAGACTGTTTCATTTTGTAAATCATCACCTTGCCTGTCTTCTCTCTACCTCTGTTTCTTGCTCACAGAACTCACTGCCAGCCTCTCTTTAAAAACTAAAGTTATTATTTAGAATAATCCAACATTAAAATATGAAATTTATTTGGGTTTCAGTTTAAAAGGAGCAGGATATTGATTTTTTTGAGATTTATAGTTACATTCCAATTTTTTTTTGCATTAAAAAAAGTTTAGATTTTCTGAAAACCACATATTAATTTAAATCAACTTTGAAATCACTTGATGCTCTGCCTTCATTTCTTAGTGTTTATGTGAAAGCACGCGGTCAGTTCTCGCTGCGTCAGAGCTAGCCTTTCTATCTCCAGTGGGCATCATTCACTTCCTTTTCCACGGAAGATTATGGACAGTGACATGTAAGATGCATGAGGAAAATCTAAGTGGAGAGGCTCCCTGCGGTAGATTTATAATAGTAATGTAAGTGATGCATGAGGGAGGCGTTCAGAGTAATACTCTTTTGCATTATAGTAAGAAACATTTGAAATTTAAGTGTTGTTTCGCCAATTGTACATTAAGGTAATAAAATACAATGGATGTTGAAATGCAAAAATAAACGACAACAAACCCCAAAACCAAAAAACTAAAGTTAGCTAAAAACAACAAAAAAGGAAAACTAAGAAGTTCTTAGTCTGGTTAGTGATTCCTAGGCAAGTCATTATTTAGTAAACAAAAATGTTAGCTTTGGCATTGAAGGTAAGTTCCCAAGGCGGTAATGACAAAGTAAGATCCACATTAATCTAAAGTTTCCATTCTTCCATCCCACCACACCCTCCATCCCCCAACTCCATGTTTAGACTGGGGAAGGGATAAATTATGCATGGAAATACAGTAACTACCTCTGAATACTCCATGAAAAAACAACAGAGAAGCTACTATTGGGGTCCAGGAGTTCGTGTATCATTTTCTGCTTACTGGGTGGGCTGATGGTCCACAAAGAATTTGAGTTTCCTTCCAGTTCTGCTACTGTTATGTCTTCTTTTTCATAATTTTCCAGAAATTGCATAGCACCCTGTATGTGCACAAATGCACATGCATAAATAGATAATATGCATCATGCTGTATAAAGAAAGCAGTTACTCTTCCTTTTAACTGGCAGTATGGAAAAGATTTCTCCCTTTGAAGGGAATATTTTTATAATGGATGGTCTTGAGTGTTCCATCGCACTAATTTGGCTTCCTTACCCACAGGTATGGGCAGTTTCCAGTTACATTACCCAATCCCAGCGGTTGCTACCATCAATACAGCTGTGGAATCATTCCAGTTAAACAATAAAGGAAAAACAGATAATTTAGTGTCATTTTTCCTTTCCACTAAAAAGGAAATTTATCACCTACTGGGGAATGTCCCTCTCATGAGAGAGACCAAACTTAACCTGCTCAGGACATCCCAACCCTCTCTGAAGAACTGCTCATTGTTCCAGATTAGTGTTGACCGTGTGCATTATAGGTGATAATTTACAGAAGAGAGAAGCATCTCCTTCCTATTCACTCTCTTCAATAAAAAAAACTATTTGTAAGACAAATTTTAATGATGAAGGTTATGTTATATTATTAAAAGTGTGGAATATAGACAAGAGAATAACATCAGCCACCATCCTGCTACCAGAACATCATCATTGTTTTAAGTTTTAGGGGATGTATTTCTTATTTTTTGTAATTTTAAAAATAATAGCCTTTTTAAAATTTATGTTTTAGCTTGAGAAATTGTCATGTCATTTATAGTCTTAGTCTCTGTAATGAATTTTTTAATTATAAAATAAGTTGCTTAGAAAATCTTTGGACAACATGGCACATAAATAAAATGGAAAGTAGAAGCTCCTTCTCCCATTAAGACCCCTCTAGGGTATCCAGTGCTAATCAAATTCATTTAATACATCTGCCTTAATTTCCTCAACCAGCTCCTGTTTGCTGAGCCGCAAATTGCCTCCAGTTCTGCTAATACAGAGAATGCACTCATAAGCCAGTGCCTAGATAGAGCTTTCTCACATTTTGAATTACTTCTTAGGACAGATTCCCAGAGTAGGCCTACTAGTCAAGAGATGAATAGATACCACAATTTAAAAAGTTAAACAATTTTTAAAATAGATCAATATTTAAATGTTTATTACCACTAATGTCCAGCAACATAGACATAACTTCTTAGATTATCAAAGTGAATCTGCTGTATGTAACTGATCAACCCTGCAAAGTCCTTCTTCCCACCACCTCAGGCCATGGCAAAGCATTAAACGACAATGAGTGAGCTCCCCTGGATGAGAGGTCTTCATAGAAATCTACTGCAGGGATTTACTTACGGTGTCCCTAGAAAAAGCTTGTATAAATTTGTTAAAGTTCTGCTGGTCCATAACTTTCAACTGGCTTTGTTGGGCGCTCATAGTGAAAATCGGCTGGAAAACAAAGAGAACAGTGTGGTCAGTATTCCCCAGCTCTTCTCTCCATCCCGAGTCAAAAGAAAAACATTTCTGTGGGATATTAGCCCATTTATGTAGGATATGTTTATCCCATGACAGATGGCATCCGAGATCTCTTTTTGGAGTCATTATTCCTGTGCTCAAGACCAGAGGGGAACGAGTCTCTCAATGTCTTCGGCACCTCATTTCATACATCACGTGTTTGCTGAGCCGTCAGAATATAGACAGGACAGCGGGGTCGGCAGCTCATAACTAAATACCCTACAGGCATCTATCACAACGGAGTGTGGTGTGGGGCAAGGCTCTGGCAGGCGGGGTGTGCAGAGATCACCTGATACCCTCCCAGGGTAATTGTGACGGAGACGTCCAGGGGCTGGTTGATGACCCCAGCCACAGATTTGATCAAAGACATGAAGAGAAGAGGAAACCAGACGATGCAGATGAGCAGGACGATGATCATTCCTCCCATGCCATACTTCACCACTTTCTTCTTCTTCTGGCCCCGCGGCTGAGGGTATCTCTGCAACACAGAGTTCAGACAAGGCTCAGGCTCGGGTGCTTTCCCGCAGGCAGCGGGACTGGGGGATGGCGAGTGCTCTGACTGTGGTTCTGGGAACATGGATTTGGCCTGAATCTTCTCTGTGTGCTCTGACATGGGGACAGCAACCTCGTCCCAGTCTCGAAATGAAGTTAGGGAGTGATGTGAAGCTGTCCTGAGGTCGCTCCAGCACCCCCTGGTGGTTCCACAGGGGCCAACAGGACTTGAGCGGCCTTCTCCCTTCAAGACTGTGGGTGGGTTTTGCTGGTGATGAACTCATGGACCAAGGGATCAAGTATCCGGCCGAATGAACCTTCTGGTTTTAAGGGATTATGCGAGAGAAAGATACTTTACTTTCAATTCCTGAATATTTAAAATCTGTGCCTTTCAATTGACCCTTCCCTGCCCTTGGAGGGTGGAAAAACATGATTTTTAATTTAATTAATGATACGTGTTCTTAAAGACAATGTTGTTCGAGTCCTAAAGTAAAATTTGTATGGGACAGGTGCAGTGGCTCATGCCGTAATCCCAGCACTTTGGGAGGCTGAGGCGGGCGGATCACGAGGTCAGGAAATCGAGACCATCCTGGCTAACACGGTGAAACCCCGTCTCTACTAAAAATACAAAAAATTAGCCGGGCGTGGTGGCAGCGCCTGTAGTCCCAGCTACTTGGGAGGCTGAAGCAGCAGAATGGCGTGAACCCGGGAGGCGGAGGTTGCAGTGAGCTGAGATGGCGCCACTGCACTCCAGCCTGGGTGACAGAGCGAGACTCGGTCTCAAAAAAAAAAAAAAAAAAAGATTTGTATGATGAGAAAAGCCCCCTCTGGGCGCTGGCTTCAGGGAATGGGGAGGGACAGGTGCGTGTTGCAGGGGCTCACTCTCCTACAGGAGCCCGTGCACTGCTAAGGCTGGGGGCGCTTCTGTTTGCTTTAATAGAGATTCATGAAGGACCCACTAAGCCCCCTGCTTAGAGACTATGGACAAGGGGAAGTTGGAGCTGTGCTGTCTGGCATTGAAGCTGCTCCTGTTCTACATGTGTGTTCTTACTTCAGTGTTGCTGCTCCATGACCTCTGTCCTTCCAGGGTTACCCCTCAGGCCAAGATATATGCAGAACATGGGGTCAACCCCACTCCCTGACGTGGCAATGTAATTTATCTTCAGGAGGGTTCCATTCGTTTCAGCAGATTAAGATAAGGAAAAATAATCTACCATTTACCCATAGGCACTAGCTGCAGATTACAAACCAGGAGAGAGGCCTGGGAGTCAGTACAGGACATGACTACAGTGGCTTTTACAACCCATAAACACAGAGACCACAGTACAACAGGCCCCATCACTGTAACGCTGAAATTCCCAGGGAAAGCTGCAGAACACACCAGGAATCACACAGAGGAGCCTTTTTCGAGGAGGGTATTTTGAGATGAGAAAGAAAGACATTTCATGCCACCCCAGCTAATGTTTTTTGGGTATTTCTATTGCTCTTATGCAACTGACTCTTCTTTCATATATTAAACTTTTGAGAAGTGCAATAAATAATAGTAATCTAGATATATTTAAACCTTAATATTCAACCTAGGAGAATAAGTAGATATTTGCACTTCAATTTTCTTTGCACAAAGAGGTTAAATTGTCCATCCCTCTTCAAAAAGTGAGTCAGAAGTAAGCATGAGTCCAAACCACTACCAGCCTCACTTTTCTCTACAACATCACATTCTTTTCTGCTCCCAAAGGAGCCATTTAAGAGTTTTTGGGATATATCAAGCAATATACCATTTTTAACAAATAACTACAACATGATGTCACCAAAAGAAGAAAACATCTGGATGCTATTGATGACTATGGCGGCAGTAAGTCTAAAATTCTCAACTCTAGTTGGGTGGAAATCACTGGGACATTTATAGGTTGAGATAGTTTTGCCTCATGCCTTCATTGTGAGCAGAAGCTCACATTCATCTTAAAACCAGCCTATATCTAAGAGAAGTAGGCAGGAATAAGGCACATCTCCTGGTTTCTTACCTTCTCCGACTCCCGCCAACACTTCAGGATGAATATGTGGGCATAGATGTCCTCCACACAGATCCAGCTGGACAGGCTCAAGGTCGTGTCTGTCCACACCCAGTCCATCACTGCCCTCAGCTCAGTCAAAAAGGGCACGAGGCGAAACCTGGCAGGAAACACATCTCGTCAGAGAGACATTCGTAGGTGGCCCCCACCACCCTGCTCACCCGGGAGCTCAAGCAGTTCCTTACTGCTTTAACCTCATGACTCAGAAAAAGTTCTCCTGGTGACCCTTCCAGTAAAACCCAACTTGGAACACAACTGCTTTTCATTTTATAAGTGGAATCTATGGATTTGTATTTTTTCATTCTTTTCCCTTTCTTTGATTATCATAACCAACTGGGATCTCACTTTTAAATAAGTGTGAAGGTGACTCAGCTTCTTTCATATTTATTTGTTCATGTTACGAGACTCCTGGCCATGGGGTGCTGAATGACTGTGGCTCTGCTGCTGGATGAGTGAAGCAGGGGTGGTGCATGTGGTAGGTTAAAGATGAGGGAAAATGGATGAAGGCAGAGGGAGGAGGAGAGGTTGTGGGGAGCCAGGGTGTGAGGACCCTCAGCCGCAGGACTTGCTGGAGTACCAAGTTGATGGTCTTGGCTCAGCCTCTGTGGTTCAGTTGTGTTCAGAAGGGATTGGCCTGGGCTCCTCCAGGCTCTGAAGATTTTTCCTTGTCTCTTGACTGACACAGAGCGTCTCCCAGCCTGGAGAACCTGGGTTCTCCCAGGGCCCTCACAGCAGTGTGGATCGCCACTCAGCAATTCTCCCCTAGGCTGCCTCAGCCCTGTCACGTGAATATAAACCCAATCCCCGGAAGAAACATCAGGCCCAGTCACAGGCTAGCACTGTATGAAACACGACCCTTCCGCGCTTCACAGCATCTGAAGGCGCTCAACACCTCTTCTGTCTGGGGCGGAGGGGAAGCCAGCAGTGCCACGGACTGTCTCACTTTTTATGCCGTGGTTTAATTTGCGAGAGAACAGAGGGGAGATGCTACCGCTGAACTTGTCACATAAAACAGCACATGTGCTTTGAGTAGTTAACTTACTACATGAGCACACAGGTCATGGCATGCAGGTTGGTGTTTGGCAGAAAGAATGCCCCTCTTCAATGGAGGAACTTACTGAATACAAAAAATTCTAAGGATAATTTGGAATTCCCAAGGTATTTGGAATAGTCCAGGCTCCAAATACTGTGTTCTGTTGTGCCCAGAAGTATATAAATACTTACAGATCATGTATCCCTAGTTTTCATTCTCAAATACTATCACAGAAATCATGCAGGATCCTAACCCATGTGGATGAATGTAGAACAGCGCCCGGACAGGCTTGTGGCAATGAAACACAGAAAGGTGTTTCAAGAGGCAGACACCTTCCTTTGCCAGCATTTTAAGAGTTCCACAATGATTCCCACTGCTGAATTCGTCCTCTCCCCCTTCCTTCCCAGGTGGGAAACAAAATGCCTTTCCACGGCTATTCTTCCCCCATCAGTGACTGTGACAATGCAGAGCGCCCCTACCCTTGGAATAAGAAGAGGTTGACGTAATTGTAGCTCTTGGTGAGGAAGTTCCCCAGGACTCGCGTTGGGTAGCCGCAACGGATCTGGTAAGCAGACAACCCGAAGTAAACGCACTTCACGAAGTACCAAAGCTGGGCAACCAGGTTCTGGCTGAATTTCCTACAATGTGAAAGTACAGAAAGTGAAGACATGAAATACTCTTCTGAAACAAAAGGATGGCAGTGTTGAATTCAAACAACAACAACAGGCCAACAGAATTTCCCCTTCATCGCTCAAACTCAGTTCTAATAAACTGTCTGCACATAGTGGATCACTTCAAAGGCAAAAGGTGGGATTAAAAAATTCGATAATTAAAGCGATGTCCTGTGA
This sequence comes from Colobus angolensis palliatus, assembly GCF_000951035.1. Classification (NCBI taxonomy): domain Eukaryota; kingdom Metazoa; phylum Chordata; class Mammalia; order Primates; family Cercopithecidae; genus Colobus; species Colobus angolensis. The sequence goes on along the minus strand of NW_012114655.1, from coordinate 3,572,836 downwards.
ATGGTGCCTTCAATCTGTCTTATACCGTTGTTTAGGCCATAATTAAAATAAATTATTAAGCGAATTTACTGATAAAAATTTTCTCACTATGTAGATGATGCAGTTACCATAGTCCAAATGAGGCTCCTGAAAGAAAAAAATCTATATACATTATATATGAGATATATTAAAAATATATATAAACACACACACACACGTATATATATATAGAGAGAGAGGATCCATAATTTAGAATATGTAGGAGAAAGAATTCCGATAGGTGGACTCTCAATTTCTTTTTATTACACATTATAAAAATAGGTAATGGATTAAAAACTCTGGAAACACCTGGATTTGGTTCCAGTTCTGTCTGTATGTTATGGGGTTTGTTTTCCAAGCCATCATTTCTCAAGACATCAGTGTCTTCATTTGACAATTCTTCCTAGTTCTGCAAATCTGTAACTCCATGACCTAAGCTTTATTTATTTTTAAAGATTTCATCAACAATACAGATGGTAGTCTTTTCTCCAGGTGAACAGTGAGGAGACATAGTATTGTGCAGTTCAGGACGGCTAGCACAGGCTTGAAAAAAAATTAGTAGAATTAAATTTCACACTAGAAAAACAATTTAGAATATTAATTTCAAAGAATGATGAGCTATAGGACCACTTTAAACTTTGGATAAATGCAGCATTCTCCAAACGTCTTAAACATGGTCAGTACACATTTTAAAAAGGAAATAAAAAGAAAACTTTTGACTTGGTGAGAGTTTGGTATAATTTTCTCTGCCTTAAGATCTATACTTGAAGGTTTTGATACAAGCAGCATATTTCTTCGTGTCATATTTTGGATTTGTCCTCTCCCTCCTTCTCTTCCTCCCTCCCTCCCTTCCTTCTTTCTTTCTCTCTCTCCCCCTTCCTTCCTTCCTTCCTTCTTTCCTTCTTTCCTTCTCTTTCTCTCTCTCTCTTGCCCACATCCCCATGGAGATACCTAATGGTTCCAGCACCATTTGCATTTGTTGAAAAGACTGTTCTATCTTCACTGTATGGCCTTTGCACCATCCCTACATCAGCTGAATTGGGACTGTGGGTCTACTACTTCTGGACTGTTCCGTTCCACTGTTCTGTTCGTCTGAATCTTGAGGCTACACCTCACTGCTTGATCATTACAGCTTTATAATAATGCTTGAGGTCAGGAATAATAAGTGCTCCAATACTGTTCTTTTTCAAAGTTATTTCAGTTCTTCGAGATCTTCTGCAATTCCGTATGAATTTTTATCAGCTTACCAAATTCTACCAAAAAATATTGCTGGAATTTTGATGTGCACTGCGGTCAATCTATAGATCAATTTGGGGAGAAATTGCATCTCCCAAAATTCATGAGAAATTCACAAGTATTTTGATGCATGAACTGAAGTCTTCTTGATTTATTTAGGCCTTCTTTAATTTCTCTCAGCCATGCCTTTTATATTTTCATTGTAAAAATCTTGTACATTTTATCATATTTATCGCTAAATATGATAGTTTTTCGTATTTTCAGTGGTATTGTAAAGGATATTCTTAAAAATTCAAATTATTGAGCATTTATTGCTTGCATATAAAAATACAATTGAGTTTAGTATGTTTGTTTTGTATCCGCAGCCTTCCAAAGTTCATTTATAACTTCTGACAGCCTTATTGTAGATTCCACCGGATTTTCTATATAGACTGTCATATCTGCTGCATGGTTTTACTTCTCACTTTCCAATCTGGATTTTGTGTGTGTGTGTGTGTGACTGAGTCTCAGTCTGTCGCCCAGGCTGGAGTGCAGCGGCGCGATCTCAGCTCACTGCAACTTCTGCCTCCAGGGTTCAAGCGATTCTCCTGCCTCAGCCTCCTGAGTAGCTGGGTAGCTGGGACTATAGGTGCACAACACCACATACTGCTTCTTTTTTTTCTTTTTTTGTAGAGATGGGGTTTCACCATATTGGCCAGGCTGGTTTGCTCTAACTCCTGACCTTGTGATTCTCCTGGCCCAGCCTCCCAAATGCTGGGATTACAGGCTTGAGTCACCGTGCCCAACCCAATCTGGATGTCTTTTATTTTTACTTATTTTGCTGGCCTGGGATTAGGATCTAGTATCACCATTCACTGGCTGAATGACTTTGGGGAGATCACTTTTCTTTCTGGGGTGTATCTATCTTAATCTGCAAAATTAGATAATAGGCTTGGAAAGCGTTTTAAGATGCCTTTCTTCTCTGAAATTAACAGTTTCTGTGAGGGTTGGTGAAGAAAGCTGACATGATGATGTTAAACATCAGAAAAAGTATTTAAGTTCATCATTCAGATACTTCAGGTGTTGAATTTGGTTTATTTCTCTGATTTAAGAGGGGCAGATATAATTAAATATTTGTACTGAAAAATATATTTTATGTATTCTATTTTAAATACCAACAAATAATATTCACAAAACTCTCCTGAAAAAAATTATAATATTTGTAGAAGCAGTGGCCTTCATCTGAATTATTATTATAGCCTGGCCTATATTTAATCTCCCAATATATGGTGTGGAATGGAGAACTTATTGGGCTATTGTGTATCCTCTGGGTAACAATCCTTTCTTTATTTACTTCTACTGTAGACTCAGGAAAAAGTATCCCAATTCTACTTTCCTTTAAAAATATCTGCATTGTCACCATTTATTATTATTATTATTATTATTATTATTATTTTGAGACAGAGTCTCGCTCTGTCGCCCAGGCTGGAGTGCATTGGCGCGATCTCGGCTCACTACAAGCTCCGCCTCCCGGGTTTACGCCGTTCTCCTGCCTCAGCCTCCCGAGTAGCTGGGACTACAGGCGCCCGCCATCTCGCCCGGCTAGTTTTTTTTGTATTTTTAGTAGAGACGGGGTTTCACCATGTAGACCAGGATGGTCTCGATCTCCTGACCTCGTGATCCACCCGTCTCGGCCTCCCAAAGTGCTGGGATTACAGGCTTGAGCCACCGCGCCCGGCCCATTTATTATTATAAAGCAATAATTCTTATACTGAAATCGAAAGGTCAGAACCTATATACTCAGACAAAAGCAGCCATTAGGCTCTGGCTACCGTTAGAAACAATTTGGATTTTCTTAATAGAAATTACACTTGAACTGGTTTATTTATAAGCCACATATGTAAAATCCATTTTTTTCATTACTTTCTATTCATACTTCCCAAATGATATCAGCCTGCCTGTTTGATAATGTTATTCATAAGACTTGGCTACAAATGACTCGGAGGTGTGATCAAAAGATCAAATTTACTGTTAAGCATGAAGACTTTTCAGAGATGCTTGAGGATGTTTAAAATAGTACATCACTGACCGGGCACAGTGGCTCATGCCTGCAATCCTAGCACTTTGGGAGGCCCAGGCAGGAGGATTGCTTGAGGCCAGGCCTTTGAGACCAGCCTGGGTAACATAGTGAGACCTCATCTCTACAAAAAATGAAAATAAAAAATAGGAGTGGTGACGTGCACCTGTATCCCCAGCTGGTCTGGAGGCTGAGGCGGGAGGATTGCTTGAGCCCAGGAGTTCAAGGTTGCAATGAGCTATGATCATGTCACTGCCCTCTAGCCTGGGAGACAGAGTGAAATTTTGTCCCTAAAACAATAAATAAATAATTAAAAAAAAAAAAAAAGCTAGCATGTCGTAATCTGGGAGCACAGTTCCAGAGGAGACTTTCAGAGCCACAGCAGATGATGGCAGCTTCACTGGATTAGGTACATGGCTCCCCAGGCCAGCGACAAAGAGTTGTAGTTTGCTTGTGTACATAAATTCAGATATGCTTATTAAAAATTCCTATTCCTACTACATCATACGGGCAGGGCCACATTCACCTTCTGCGGAGCCTTTTCTTTCGTAACCTGACAGAGCAGACACTTCCCACTTATAAAACTCCACTGTGTTTTTCTTTGCCGACCTGACCGGCTCGTTTGTTCAAGCATGAGCACCAACAGTCACAAGCACCGCTTTGGTGCTGGAGGCGTGGGGTGGGAGGCAGTCTATAGAGAGGTGTCATCTGAACAGAGATCTCGAGCGTAAGGGGGAAGCAGACTTTGGGTTGGAGGCTGGGGAGAAGAAGGCTCAGAGGGAGCAGAGCCTGGAGATGCCAGGCTCACTGGGGAACTGTAGGTCAACACCTTTTTCTTAGGGTTCTAGGTGAGGGGAGCACAGGGGCCACTTTGAAGGATCTTACCAGCCCTTTGCTGACAGCTTCTGGCCGCCCTGACCAGCAGCACTAGTTGTATTAACAGCAGCAGAGTCCAGCAGGATGGGTCCGCCTGCTTCTCTTAGCACGAGCTGAGACTCTGCGAGGTGCTTTCAAACCCCGCTGCAGGGAACCCCCACCAGTCTCCTATGCGGAGACTCTATCATCTGCTCCCCGTCCCGCTCTCTCTATCTCTTCTTCTATCCATCAAGCAGCCTCCATTTGTTCATCTATTTCTTGCATGACTTAGTCTCGTGCCCTCTCCCCCTCTCAAAAATGTCCCCAAGACCACACTCCACTTTACCTCCACCTCTGCTAAGGTGGAGAGAGAAACACAGCACAAAGACCCTAGGTTTGCTCTGCTCATAAAGGCTGTCACCTTTCTTCTTTATAGAAACCTTATTTCTAAAAATGTGGATAAAATCTAATGAAAATATTTTTGAGGAATCAGTTCACACTTTGGATTTGCATTGACTGTTGACCCAAACCTTTAGCTTTTCCTACCCGTAGTGCTGCTGTGCCAAGGCTCTGCCCGTGGCCGGCGGTTCTGCTGTGCAATGCATGTGAGTATCACCTGAGGAAACACAGCTGCGTGGAGGTGGGCTGGTGCCTGTGGCTTCTGAAGACCTTACCTCTCCGTCACACCCGGCAAGATGAAGAACATCCAGAAGTGAATCCCGAACACAAGGATGACCTGGAAGATGACCTTTCCCAGAACAGTCTTCCTGAGGTAGAGGGCTCGGTCCACCACCATGGTTCCAAACTGAATGAGGACCATCACCAAAAACGGCCCTGGGACCTGGTCCTCCGACAGTGAAGAGGTGATGTCTGCAGCCGCCGAGTGTTTCTGGGGAAGAGACAACAAGTTCATGCCCGAGACGGGCCGTTCGCGGGAAGGAGCGCCATCGCCGTGGGGCAGGGCGGGCGCTGTGGCCTCTCCCCCAACCTACCCCGAAGGCCCAAAAGCCGAAGACAATGATGATGAAGTCCACAGTGTCAGCCAGGAACATGAGCACGTACACGTCAGTCACGGCGCTGTAGTCCGGGTGGATGAGGTTGTAAAAGAACTGTTTGATGGGCACGTAGATCTGCAGCGTCCTGCAAAATGGAGACCCCCACCCCCAACCCGCTTGTTTCAGGAAGGGCAGGATGGCGGAAATGACCAGACACTGCCATCATGCCATTCCTCCGCAGTCCCCTTTCCAGTCAGGTCCCACCTTCCTCTCCCTGCCTCAGGACAGTCCCGCTGTGGACGGCTCCTGTTCTAACGGAAAGCATATACACGTTTACTGCCAAGGTAGGTCCTGCAGCCCTCTCTGCTGATGGCACCACAACCCTCTCCTCTTGCTTGAAGGATAATAGAACGGTATGATGCCCTGGGAACGAGGTGTTGGGTTTGTAGCCTGATTCAATTGCTCACTACCTGCAAGAACCATGAGCATGCTATGCAACCTCTGTGTTTAGTTTCCTCATCCATGAAACTGGAGTGGTAAGAAGACCTGATGCCTAGGGCCAAGGTGGGAAGTAAAGGAGGGAATGCATGAGGGTGCTCACACTTGGAGTGCTTGGTCCGTGTGCGTTTGAATGTGCGATGTCCCTGCTCCTCCTGTTTTAGGGCCTGTGTCCATCATGGCTCCCACATACTGCCCTGGCCTTTTATCTGTGCCTTGTTCTGTGCCTCAGTGCAGTGTCCTGCTGGCTCTTGCTCCTCTGTCTAGCCTTTGCCCTATCTTTGCTCTGGGACCTGCCTTCAGTTCAATGCCACGTTCGGGTGCCACTGGCTCTCCTGCTCTCAGAGCCTCTGTTCAGGGCTCCACTCCCAGCTGGCAGTCCCAGTCCCATGCACCACTTCCACCCCAGCAGATGGAGGGACCTGTGTAGTTTGCTGGGGAACAGGTGTATGACCACGGACAAAGCATTTCCCCACCATGCACTTCTGTCCCCTTCTCAGGGTAAAAGTGCAGCTCTAAGGCCCTTCCAGCATTGACACTGTAGTCCTCTCAGTCTGGCTGGACTTCCCCATGATAATGCCTAAGAGTACAATCCATGAGCCCTTGAAATGACCCATTTTCTCTGTTTGAATAGAAAAAGCATGTGCATAAATACAATGGATATAAAATGAATCACGCCTACGGAAAAATGATTTTTAAAAACAAGACAAAAAGGGGTAATTTCATTCTGCCTTACACAGGTAACATTTGTGACATGAGAAGTTACTTCTCTGCTCTTTGCCCCTGGTTTATAGGAAATAATAAAGCCTAAAACCGTAAAATAAAGCTCAAGGCCGGGAGCGGTGGCTCAAGCCTATAATCCCAGCACTTTGGGAGGCTGAGACGGGCGGATCACGAGGTCAGGAGATCGAGACCATGCTGGCTAACACAGTGAAACCCCGTCTCTACTGAAAAATACAAAAAATTAGCCGGGCGAGGTGGCGGGAGCCTGTAGTCCCAGTTACTCGGGAGGCTGAGGCAGGAGAATGGCGTAAACCCGGGAGGCGGAGCTTGCAGTGAGCTGAGATCCGGCCACTGCACTCCAGCCTGGGCGACAGAGCGAGACTCTGTCTCAAAAAATAAAATAAAATAAAGCTCACATGCCAAATGTTCTCATGGACTCACTTCTTTATGGTAAAGGCCTTTGCTTTGATTAAATGTTCTTGAAGCTTTTCCATATAAAGTTCCCGTTTGCTTTTCTGCTTAATACTCAGAACGCTGCTTCCTTTTTGACTGCTGTTTCGGGTGCTTGTGCTGCCTAGAAATAAAAAGAGATCACAAGATGGATGGTGAAGCCTGGGGTTTGTTCGTCTAAATATCCCAGAAGCAGCCCTCAGAGCCCACATGGTGGAGGGATGGCTCGGGACTGTTTGGGAGGATGAGTATGCACGGATGCATTTGTGAACGATTACTCAGCCCTTTGGGATCTGTCCTCTCAACTCTGCTCCCACTGTAGGCCTGGGGGGTTTCACACCCCATGGTGGTTCTTTCCTGGACTGTTACGCAATTTTTGTTTCAGAAGGAAACACACTGGAAGGATAGTTTTTATTGTGGTAACTGGGCACTAGGATGCGGGTGTTCCAGACAGGATGCCCCATGTCTGTTTTCCTATCCTAGTTTCTCTAATTATAAAATGAACATGACATAATCTGCCAGTATCTGCCTCAAAATCAGGTTCTGAAGATGACTATACACGACTGCATGGAAAGCTTCAGACAGGAGCCCCGTAAATACAAAAACTCAGACAGGAGCCCCGTAAATACAAAAGCTTCAGACAGGAGCCCCATAGATACAAAAGCCTAGTGATTCCAAGAGGGGCACCTGTGAGGCGTATCTACTTTCTGATCATACTTGTTGTTTAGGAAAAAATTAATTATTAGACTAGGAAATAACCATAGTTTGGCTAAAAGTCCTCATCAATTACATCTAAATATGTTTAAAAAATACATTGTGATTGACAGCACTCTGGACATGCCCTGCGAATTTTTTGCATGTAACAAAAAGTATCATGAGCCTGGCGTTTATTAGGTACAAGGCAGTGTGCCGGCCATTTTTCACAATTATCTGAAACCCTTGTCCTGAGATACAGTAAGGTGTTCTGGGTAATGGGGTGACACAGCTGAGGCGGGATTTGAACTCTGGTTTCTCTGATTTCAAAGCCCTTTTCTTTTCACATAACAATGTCTGTCTCTTGATAGCACCCAATACACTCCCTTGCCCCAGACCCACAGGCACGAGAAAAACAAGGCCACCCGGGGGCTAACTGCAGCCTAGATGTATTGTGTTGACAGATACCTCTCTGGGATCTGTTTGAAGAAAAGCTGGATCTCTGGGATGGCTCGGAGTTGCTGCTGGAGCGCTTCCTCCGGACTGCCGTCTGCTGCTCCGGGAAGGTCACGTGCACTGACTCCACGGACGCGGCCAGGTTGATGGACTTGAGAGAATCAGAGGAGCCCCTCCTGCCATGACCGAGCGAGAGCTCATCATCTGATTCCCCCTTGTCCGTGCCACTTTCCGTCATGTCGTCTTCATCCCATAGGCCGTGGCACTGAGAAAGCAGAGGCAGGGACAAATGAGGCTACTATTTCAGGTGGAACCCTTGGTATTGTCTTACAAAATCTCATCCAACAAACTGTCCTTCAAGATTAGAAGAGCAGGTGATAGGGTTTGGCTGTGTCCCCAGATCTCACCTTGAACTCCCAGGTGTGGTGGGAGAGACCCGGCGGGAGGTGATTGAATCATGGGGGCAGGTCTTTCCATGCTGTTCTCATGGGAGTGAATAAGTCTCATGAGATCTGATGGTTATGAAAAGGGGAGTTTCCCTGAACAAGTTCTCCTCTCTTTGCCTGCCACAATCCAAGTAAGACGTGCCTTGCTCCTCCTTGCCTTCGGCCACGATTGTGAGGCCTCCCCAGCCACGTGGAACTGTGAGTCCATTAAACCTCTTTCTTTTGTAAATTGCCCAGTCTCAGGTATGTCTTTATCAGCAGCGTGAAAATGGACTAATACACAAGAAAAGAAAGCGTGTCTAGAGCTTTATGAGGGTCCCAGTAGGGAAGAGATGTGTGGGTGTAGACAAGAAGATTTTAGCTGATAATTAAGATGGAGACAGATAGCTTTTGGCAGATGGACCGAGGATGAAATTATAGTGACTTGACTTATTGGACGGAAAGTCACCCTTGATGGCCTTGCTGCTGTCGGACGGAGCTCTACCCTGAGCTCTTTGTCTGGCCACGCATTTGCTCCCCAAGACATTGCCCAGTCCTCTCTCTGACTCATATGTGGAGGACAAGAGCTCCACACCAATTTGTCAGAAATCAGTTGGTCAAAACCAACTCCGAAAATGATCAATGCACCACTCACTCAATTGACAGATGATTCTTTTTTTTTTTTTTTTTTTTTTTTT
>NW_012114655.1:3552983-3563118 GCF_000951035.1 Colobus angolensis palliatus | reverse complement strand
TGAGCCACCACGCCCGGCCTGACAGATGATTCTTAAATATTTATTTGTAAATGTGTTCTTCTTAAACATATTCAGTGAACATTCTTATAAACCTAACAAACATTTTAGCTTTTCATAATGGGATTTTTCAGTTTATATGGATTTCTGTCCAATTATTTTAAGAGTTGTTTCCTCTTTGGCCAACATTCATATATTTAGATTATTTCACAACTTTCTTGTAGTATATTTACTTGTTTGCCAATTCTTCTAATTATTTATCAAATATACAGCAATTTGTATTAAATAGGATGGTTTCAAGCACTTTTGAAATTTCTGCAGTTTTGTTTGGTTTTCGTGGCAACATTATATGAAAGATTTATTTTTTCAAAAGCTATGGGGTACCTTGTCTTCTTAAGAAAAGATTTATCATTCTGAAAAGTATTTTTATATGTTTGATTAAAATTTTAACATAATGCCATTACCTCAAATCTCACATTCATATATTTGAAATTTTCAGAAAAAGAGTAAGAACATCAGCAAGAAACACCAAGATTTTATATGTTTTAAATATAAAATTGCAGCAGTTAAGCCATTTGAACATTGATGAAAAGATAGTAAAAGTGCCTAAAGAGTTACAGTAATTTTAAATGATACAAAAGAATGCAAAGGTTGCAAGAGAATTCTGAAGTGGTCAAAATTATACCATCAAGTATTAAATACCGAAATTAAAAAAATGAATTTCTAAGACTGAAAAAACAAGGTTAATACATTTATTCATATGTTCATAATAAAAGTCAGTATACTAAATAAATTCAAGTAATTAACATATCCATCAAAAGAACGGTGGCTAACTGGTTTCCTTAGATACACAGCTTTAAAAAACCTGCCACAACCCAACCACCCAGCTAAGGCTCCCTCCAAACTGAGGTCTTGGGTACTTTGCAAAGTGATGGAAGCTAGAGTGAGGAGGTTGACCAGAGTACACTCAGATGAAATCAAGTTTGAAATAGCTCACTGAGCTAGGGCAGAAGAAGTTAAACACACTGTTACATATCTATGTGTGCATGTATGTATATGTACATGTATGTATTAACTTATGCCAAGCCTTGTTCTAAAAAGGATTCTAGGGACTAAGAAAGATACTCCTGGATAAAAGGAATTTACAATATTTTATATAAGACACAAGGTTAAGGTGAGAGAAGGAAAGTAAGGTTGTAACAAGAGGTACATTCATACATAAAATATATGCTATGCAATAATTTCTATTTATTAGAATTAAGTGGCATATTTACAGGTTTAGTTTATAGTTCACAGCATGTGAGAAGGAAAAACACATGAAGTTGCTCAGAAGGACAGGAGTCCCTGAGGCTGAGGCAGGGCCATGCTGTATAAAGGCCCTCGTCCAGCAGGATCATGAGTGGCCTCCTCCACAATAAGCAGGAGAAAGCACAGCTCTGGGTTTCACTGGGCAAGTTAATATGTGGTCTCTCACCAACAGCTAATGGTTTCATGACAAGAAACTACCCAATGAAAGCAATTCTGCTAGAAGAAGGGAGGCTGAAGCTGGGATGGAGATGAGACAGTATGATCCATGCACATTGTGACTCCCTGATGCTCTGGCTTAAACTGGAGGCAGAATTTAGTGTATCCGGCCTTAGAATACTGCACATCATTCAAGCAATGATGCACAAAGTGGATTCATGATTATGCATTTAACGTAGGTTGGAAACATGGGGAAATATTCTCCCAGATTTATTGTAAGTTCCGTTATTGAGTACCACAAATGTTGGAAAAAATGTCCACTAAATGAATGTAACTTTTTTCTTTTCTCTTTTAAAAAACAAACAAACAAACAAACAAAAAACATATGAGTAGATGCCAACCACCGGCCCCTCAGCCCCATCACCAATCCTGATGTCCAGGTCACCTAGGACGATTACGGGGACTGCAACGGCCTACTTGAACTGATTAATTGTTAACACGCAGTACCTTCAAAATTGATCGATGGAAGAACAGAGCCAGGAGCTGGATGAGGTCATAAAGGACATAACCTTCCTTCTTCTCCACCCCTATGATGTTTGGGGGGTGGTACGGTTTATCTTTGTTCACCTCCGCGTTCTTATTCCAGGGAAAGAACCCAAATTGGAAGAAATACTTGACTACAATTGCCACCTACACACAGATGACAGAAATTTAAAAAATTACTCCTTCTTTTAGGAATAGCTATACCTGTACATGGGAAAGAGCAATACGACAATTAAGAAAGAGACCCGCATTTCACAGTTTTGATGGTAGGAAAGCACATAATTATGTGGAATAGTAAAGTATCACATTCTCGCAGACTCTTGACTTCACAACAGAAGCAGTGCCTGACTGTCACAGCGTCTTCCACTGTAGGTCTAGCAAGGCCAGTCGGATGCCTCAGGCCCCTGCTTTGATTGGTCATTTCCTCTTCTTTTGAGGTGTTGGCATTTATACTGATTTAATTAGATATTGATGTAATTACACAGCTATTAAATATGTTACTTAGGGAAACCTGAACAGAACATACTCATATCTTTCTAGTTTCTGTACTTCTTTAATTTGCAATCTATAGATGCGTATCACGTGGTTATGATGTATGCAGTTTTCACTTTCCTCCATCATATCTGTGTGCCACGTTAGTCTGGGAGCTACTGGAAAACAGAAATGCGTATTTGCTGTCTATTCATCTTTGTATTCTGGTGTGTAGCAGGGTTCTTGGTTTCTGACATGTGGTTTGTATTATAGAGCAAAGCAACATCAAGAATTCCCACTTACTTCAGTCCTCAGTGCAACGTGACAAGAAAAGGGAGAGCCTCAACTTAACTTATATAGAAACATTTTATTTTTTTTAGAGATGAGGTCTCAATCTGTTGCTCACGGTGGAGTGCAGTGGCACAATCACAACTCACTGCAGCCTCCAACTCCTGGGTGCAATCCTCCCACCTCTGCCTCCCAAGTAGCTTGGACGACAGGTGTCTGTACACCATGCCTGCCTCATGTTTTTCATTTTTTTGTAGAAATGGGGTCTCTCTATGTTGCCCAGGCTTGTCTTGAACTCCTGGCCTCAAGTATCCTCCTGCCTTGGCCTCTTGAAGTGCTGGGGCTATAGCCAGAAATATTTTATTTTTAAGGTGAAAGCTATACAAGACTCTCTTGTTCACTTTTCCACATTCTTGGCACTTCCTCTTACTTCAGCCCTAGGTAAGAAAGGGAATCTGATAAATGTGCTCACATTGTTATAGACTGGCACCCATTCTCTAAACAGGCAGTCATTTACATCCTGAAGTGATGTTACCCTTTATTTTCCTTATGGAAGTAAGATGCATGCTATCAATACTTTAAACTAAATACTTTTGAGATGCTTTACTGTATAGCTTTGTTTTAATTTTGCTACTGACTTACTTATAACCTACAAAACTTCTAGGCCTTGGGTGTGCATCCAGCATGAGCACTGTCACTGAAGAAGTAATTACAGCACTGCTGAAAGTGAAAACTTTTCCTTACAAGTCAGGGAAGAAAATCCGTCTCTTCGCAAACCTGAGAACACAAAGCACCATGGTCGTCCAGGCACCATGAATATCGAGCTTTTTTGTTGTTTAAGTCCCTGTATGGTTTTCGTGGGCATTCGTGATCCTGTCTATGTTGAACAGGTCAGGACAGAAAGCAGGAACATAAGAGTGAGCAGAAGGCTCCTCATACCCCACGTGGGATGAAACGGGCTGGCGTCCACCCTTCAGATGCTAAGTGGGTGCTTATGCAATTTTGTGTTGCGACGTATGGATATTTGCTTTTGCGTTTAAAAATGAAAAGTATGTATGATATATTCAACCTATGTCCAAAGTGCCAGACGGTATCATTTAACACAGGGTCCATTCACTGAACCCCCGTGAAGCCAGGCATTGTGCTGGACTCTGCAGAAGCCTGTTAGCATCTCCGCGGTTAATATTGTAGGTCAGGCAACCGGGCTTCAAAAGTGTCCCCACCCCTCACCAGTTGGGCAACTTTGGCCATTTAATCTCACTGATGCTGTGTCCTTATCTGTGAAATGGGAATGATGCCAGTACGCACCGTATGTGAGGTGTGAAGTGTGAAAAGATTTTTAGAATTGTCAGTGCTAGGTAACTGTTGTGCTGACGATTTGTGCATCTAAGAATGTCTATGGAACTGCACGTTCCATGTGAAACTGGGATCGGGGCAGGCCCACCTCGAGGGCACAGGGACACAAGGTATGCTTGTCCTTGCATAGCCGCCTGAAGCCATCCACAGGGGTCTGCGCCCAGGCCTACCTCGGTATAGACAATGGCCATCATCCAGAAGCGGCGGCTGGGCCTGGGGACGGACAGCATGGCCCAGAGGAAGATGAGGATGGGAAGCAGGAGCGTGATCATGGAGGCAGAGACCATGTGGTTGAGGATGATCACGAAGTAGCACACCATCTCCGAGCGGGCCACCAGGGTATTGTACATGGCATAGAAGAGCAGCAGAAATCGGGGCTGCCCTACGTAGAATTTTTCTGACTCTTCAAGCTCATCATCGTGAAACATCCTGTTAAAGTAAACCACATGATAATATGTCAATCTTTTTTTTTGAGATGCAGTTTTGCTCTCGTTGCCCAGGCTGGTGTGCAATGGCATGATCTTGGCTCACCGCAGCCTCTGCCTCCCAGGCTCAAGCAATTCTCCTGCTTCAGCCTCCAGAGTACCTGGGATTACAGGTGCCCACCACCACGCACAGCTAATTTTTTCTTTTTTGTATTTTTAGTAGAGAGGGGGTTTCGCTATGTTGGCCAGGCTGGCCTTGAACTCCTAACCTCAGGTGATCCACCTGCCTCAGCCTCCCAAAGTGCTGGGATTACAGGCGTGAGCCACCATGCCCGGCCATGCTTGTCTTTTTTTTTTTTTTTTTTTTTGAGACGGAGTCTCGCTGTCACCCAGGCTGGAGTGCAGTGGCCGGATCTCAGCTCACTGCAACCTCCGCCTCCCAGGTTCACGCCATTCTCCTGCCTCAGCCTCCCGAGTAGCTGGGACTATAGGCGCCCACCACGTCGCCCGGCTAGTTTTTTGTATTTTTAAGTAGAGACAGGGTTTCACCGTGTTAGCCAGGATGGTCTCGATCTCCTGACCTCGTGATCCGCCCGTCTCGGCCTCCCAAAGTGCTGGGATTACAGGCTTGAGCCACTGCACCCGGCCGCTTGTCTTTACTTTCTCCAAATTACTGATTTTCATTTAGCACCATCCTCCCTGCTGTGTACCCCACTTCCTATGTCCCCGTTTTTCCTTCAGAGACAACCTAATATCAGACTTTATGATAGAAAGAAACGTCCACACAAGGCTCTGGGTTTTGCTGGTTCTAGAACCAGTCATGGAGTTTACTTTGTACTTGCAATGCAAGGAGTCTTGGAATTGTCTGTCTCCTCTCAGTGTCTAGGTGAACTTCTTTTCTTTATATGAATTTTTCCGTATACAGAATGAGGGCGTATATTTAAGTGGCGATTCGGGATACGTGTCTGACCTGCTCCCTGGACCCTTACTTGTTCAGCAGCAGCTCGCTGGCCGTCAGCTCGTGCGTCAGGGGAGGTAAGATGCTGGACCCCAGCTTGTCGGTGCGGCTGTCGTCCGGGCTGACTGCCATGTGGTTCTTGCCTGCAGAGTCGTCCTGCGAGCCGAAGGACAGATGCTCGAAGCTCACAGCCTTGCTGTAGGAGGGTGGGGCCTCCACGTCCCCGTCCAAGGTGGAGAACTGTGTCAGCTCTTCCTCTGGGGTGAGGCTGGCCTCCTCAGCACCCATGGCTCCCGCATCGTACCCGGCAGCCTCGTACTCCTTGGCCTCCCTGGGCTCAGACACCGTGCTCCCTGCCTCCTCCTCCTGCTCAGCCTCCACCTCCTCAATGGTCTCAGTGGTCCCCTGGCGTGAGTACAGCATGGTGCACTGCGTGGGCTCGCTGTTGGGAGAAAGGGTGGACACGGAGCCCGTCTTAGCATCCACACTCCTGAGGCTCTTTCCCATTCCTGAGAGACCTCATTAGAACTCCTAAGGAAATGCCCCAGTTTTTCCCCCTGCATTCCATCTGCTTTGTTCCTTTGGTATAATCATTCCTGTTCTGCAGACACTGCAAACAGCAGCCTCTCCAATGCAAATGTTGACAGTGCACACACACAGTTTAGAACCAGAGCCAGTCACATGGCTCTCAAAGAGCAGAACCCGCCGCCGTAACAAGTGTGGTGTATCTGGATTCACAGCCTCCGGTTCCAGAGTCTGTTTCCGTATCAACAAAGTACAGTTTACCCACTGCTCTGTCTGCTTCCAGGGGGGCATCCCTGGAGGGGAGAAGCTCTGAAGGTTTTGACCAAGAGCTAAGTCTTAGCAAATAGCTATTCTACCCTGCATCCTGCACAACAGACCCACCCAGACCATAAGGGGGGAATGGGAATGATTACATATTGGCTACACTGGACAGCTGTGTGCTTGATAAAACATGCCAGCCTTCTTTCATGTTTATTCTTCCTGCTTTTCCATCCTTTGCCTTTTTTGCATTTCTGTGCATCCCGTCTGTGGAATCGCCACCCTCGTCCCAGCTCTCTGCACTGTGCCCAGGGCTTCCCCTTCCCCACGGGACTCCAGCCACTCTCTCCCCACACAAGCTCTCCTCGGCCCTTCTCCCTTCCAGCTGCCCACTCCACCCCAGGGCGCGCTTCTGTTCTTTCCCCCCGACAACTTTACTTATTTTCTCCTACCAGTTCCTCTTTGAGTGCTCCTTTTCCAGAAGCCTCTCTACTCTTATCCTCACTTCCCGCCTTTGGCGTTCTGTTCTTTTTTCTCGTATCCTTTGTCTCCTTCTTTTGTTCCTATATTCTTTTAACTTTCCCTGTCAGGTCCATGCAGACAAGGTTGGCCAATGACAAGAGGGCAGCCAGTGACATTCATGGCTTGCTCTGCCTCAGACACATCCAGCCATGGAGGGGAGAGGGGCAACATCCACCTGGAGACTGGGAATCTGCCTTGGATGTGGGAGGATGTGTTAGACTCTGAAATATGTACTCTTATCTGAATGGTATGTGTGACCACCTGGGTTCCATAAACACTGAGATTCTCACATGCATAGACTGTACCCATGTTTCTTGTCACAGACACCAGTATGGACATATGGATGAGTGAACGAATGGATGAACCTTGGCACAGCCGTTCACAGCATCCTGTGACTGAAGAACCAGACGGGCCTGAGCTTTTGATGCCTGCTCAGGTGTTCAGAATGCCCAGGGCTGTGTCCTTGAGTGCACACATCATGGAGGGGCTGCTGAAATGCCAGGCCAAACCCGATTTTTGCTAAGACTTACCTCAATTTAGATACACCTCCTAGGAAGGCCATGCCATTGACCCATTGCCCAGGGAACTTCCAGACTACTGGAGCCAACCCCACACCAGGTCTCACGGCTATTAAGACTGTCATCAATCCTAATCATGCTCGCTTTGGTTTGGATCTCCTGTGGCATCAAGGGGCGGAGAGTACCTTCAGAGGTCAAGAAAATGGGCTGGCATGGCAGACACATGACCGCCAGAGGACTTTGTCAAATGGCCAAGGCATTCCCATCAATGCCAGTGCCAGCGTACTGCAGGGCTGCACAGAGATACACAGCTGCCAGAGAAAAGAAGATGCCCTCTGACTTGCCACCGTGAGCAGTCAAAATGTAACTTGTTTTGGATTGGGCTGTTTTCATGTTAGGAGAAGCACAGTGTAGCTGCTGAGTTCAGTGTCTCCCCTGACCATCCTAAGGCAATTCAAAAAGAGTTTCCGGGTTGTATGCCAATAATTTTATTTCTAAATGAATACTGTTTTAGGGTAGGATTTCAGAGAACTTAAGCCACAGTAATTTTTTCCCCAAAATAAAAGTTATAGGCTACAAAGGTGATGCACTCTGCTGCATAATATTCTTTTTAAAAACCAATGGTAAACTATACTCTGACTTTTATGTCAATTAGGCAGATAACATGCAGACTTATTCAATATTCACTGAAAATGACTACCTATGACAGATTTTAAATTTTTTTTCCTACTGCATGCATCTTTTGATTAAATGATGAGAAGAAGTTTTCTGCCTTTGCAAACAGAGTTCCCCCTTTGAGTAGTGCCCACAGAAGCTCTAAATCATGGAGGAAACATGCGTATGTCTCTGAAAATGGAAAGTGTGAAATACTGAAAACATGGAGAAAAATGTTTGTGATAAGGATTTTTAAAGAAACTCCTAACAGACAAAAACTAAAGAGCGGTTAGTTTAATATAATGCTGTCCTGAGAACAATTACGTCTCAGAGAGGGCAGTGGTTATGCTTCTGTTAGTCATGCAGATTCTTAAAATAAAAATGAAATAAAAACATACGTCACAAGAACTTATATTTGCAATGACATAAAGGGGAGAAGAGGTGATTAAAAGGACAGAACAAAGCATGCACAAGTTAAGCACCTTGATGCTAAACTGCCACTGTCAGCTGATGAGGAGGACATATCCATGCTGAGCATTTTACGGAGCCTAGGCCGAGCACGCTCACTTGTTTTAGGAATCTCTTGTCCATCTAAATCATCAAGGGTGGACTGCCTTGAGAACAGCATGGTGGCTTCAGTGTAGCAGCTAGCAGCGCAAACAGTTACAGAAACACAGTGTTAACACACCAAGTTGTACACATCGGGTTACACACGGATCGACCGACCAACACACTGCCATGCAGCAAACCACACATGACACCAACACCACCGACAAGGAGGGCCACCGCAGCGGGGCTCGGGCACGGGGAAGGACCTGTGTGCACGACCTGGAAACACACGAGTACTGGATTTTAAAAAACATATTGGCTAGTGACACATTACAAAATGGCACTCTCTGGGTGGGACTAAGAAATAGAAAAATGACGAGTCCCAATATTTTTCTCACAAAGTGTAATGTACGTAATTATAACTTCGTAACAGAGGGCTTTTTTAAACGAAAGAAAATATGCTTTATTTGGAGCTTGCAGTCCTGAGTTAAGAGCATTTATTAATCAATTTGCTTAAAAAGAAATAACTGCTCATATAGAATTTACATAAAATATTTCAATCTTTTTTTTTTCTTTCTAAAACACAATCTTCAAAATTAGAGAGGGGAAACTCAGGAATGACAACAAACTGAATTTTGCACCCCATTTTTGGAGTGATATTCAGTTAAGGCAAATGAGATGCTCTGCATGTAGTTGGGATGCTGGTTTAATATGCAGTGGATATAAACCAACATCAGAAATAAAATAAAAGGCTGTAAAGGAAAGAACAAAGGAACTTGAGCAATGGCAGGGTCATTTTGTCTGTTAACTTTTCATTTTGCCTAATTTTTCTTCTGGATCATGTTTTAGGGCTTGGTGGATGCCATGATGGAGAGAACCCACTGCCTAAAATCCTCATCTCCTGGTACCCAATGGAGCAGTGACTGGCGAGGGAGGATGGCAGATCCAGGCCTAGGATGCTTGCTGGGTGAGGATGCTCATGAGAGGAAGCACACAGAGGTGTGACACAGGCATCGTTTCAGTTCCCACACATGGTTCAACCCCAAAGAGGGGCAGATAGCCCAAAGATCCTCTAGAGAAAGCAACCGGAATACTTATCTTCCAACTTGAGTGCTCATGGGCTGGCTGACCCAGGGAACAGAAACAGACCCTTAGAAATACAGGATGCCTGATTTCCAGGCTGAACGTGGTAGGCTGAATACTGTCATCAAGTGAACTCACTAGGAGAGTACTAGGTGCCTGGCCTGCACAGCCATATACTGTCAGTCAAGGATCCTGAGGCAGGATGGATGACGATCAGGATGCAGTGACCACTGCAAGCCTGGGAGGAGCGAATTTGAGTTATTCACTCATGGAACCTGTTAAAAGTTTTTCAGGTCCATGTGCTGGAGCACAAGCCATAACTGCTCCCGTGGGGCTGGCCATGGGGCTGTGCATGTCACAGCTATGTGGCCAAGATGGGGCAGGCAGTGAGGGCGATAAGCCTGTGAGCAACAAAAATACTCTCTAGGCCGGGCGCGGTGGCTCAAGCCTGTAATCCCAGCACTTTGGGAGGCCGAGACGGGTGGATCACGAGGTCAGGAGATCGAGACCATCCTGAGATACAC
>NW_012114655.1:3540002-3552823 GCF_000951035.1 Colobus angolensis palliatus | reverse complement strand
TACTCTCTAATAAGGATGTGGAGGCTGGTTTTGCTTTGTTTTGCCCCAACTCCTTTAGATGTCACCATGTCCTGGACAAAATGAGGAGACAATGACAAGATAAACAGAACAGCATTGGATGAACACAGTGAGGATGAGGATGCCGACATTAACTGGCTGTTGGGTTTTAGACGAATCAGTGCCCCTTTCTGGGGCCCCAATTTTATGTTTCTGCATGAGGGGACTTTGCACTTCTGTATTTCATTTAATATTTATAGAGATGTAACCCCACAGCCTGTGCAGTCGCCTGCAGCTTTGCTCAGGTTTTCTTCATGGGAACTGATGGTTCTAATTCAAAAGCCCTGTTTATCTTGTTAACTCTTGGAAGGAGTTCTCAGAACCTACAACATCCCACACAGGTGGGTTCCCTGTAGGACAACTAATACGTCACCCAATCCAGGACAGTTTAAAAGTGAATAGGAAGGGGAGGAAATGTATAAAAATAGGCCCAGACAGCAGGCCCAAGGGGATGGCTGCCATCACCTGCCTGATGGGCCCCCACTGCGAGCACCCCAGGAACACATGGCAACCCCTCAGAGGACATATTTAAAATATTAACCGCCTCCTACCTGGGAATGCCCCTCAGAATGTCAACTAATGTTTTCTGTAGCAATTTAAGCTAATATATTTTCTAGGAAGGTAGATGTTATCTGATTATATAAAGCAACCATTAAAAAATGTTTGCAAGGCCGGGCGCGGTGGCTCAAGCCTGTAATCCCAGCACTTTGGGAGGCCTAGACGGGCGGATCACGAGGTCAGGAGATCGAGACCATCCTGGCTAACATGGTGAAACCCCGTCTCTACTAAAAAAAATACAAAAACTAGCCGGGCGAGGTGGCGGGCGCCTGTAGTCCCAGCTACTCCGGAGGCTGAGGCAGGAGAATGGCGTAAACCCGGGAGGCGGAGCTTGCAGTGAGCTGAGATCCGGCCACTGCACTCCAGTCCGGGCGACAGAGCGAGACTCTGTCTCAAAAAAAAAAAAAAAAAGTTTGCCATTTTACATCTGGATTTGAAAGAAACCGTGACTCTTCTCTAAGTCAAAGGGACTACAAATCCACCTGTTAGGATCCCACCCAGACTCCATCTACTGTCTGCTGGAAGGTAAAATCCATGCCACTGGCCTCGGGGCAGGGGCCATGAAGGGCGCTGGCCACACTGGGTGAGCGTAACCTCACTGGGGAGTGGCAGCCTCCTGGCCACCAGACCCTTCCCAGTGACTTCCCCCGCAGAACCTCTTCTAGGGAGGGTTACTACCTTTCCAGCAATCAGCACGGCTTCCTGGAGACTACAGTGTACACAAATGATTATTTGGAAATTTGAAAGTTTCTAAAGCCTAGAAATATGGCTCACTGCAGAAAAGGGCAACTGTGGTAACTCCTTTACTGGCAACAAGATCGGCCCTATTCTGTCTCCTCTTTCTTTAGGTTGAGAAACAAAATAAAAACACATTAAAACCTAATTCTAAAGGTGCTGGTTTCCTACTAGTTGTTGTATTTACTGACTGACCATTTTAAAATTGGGGGGGGATATTTTGACAGTCTTTGTCAAAAAGCCATCGATGGATTTAAATATCTCCTAACTCACAATTTTTTATCAAGATTGTGGTTTCCTATTTGCAATCTTAGGTCAGATTTAAAGGCAGTTACTTGATTTTATTTTAACCAGTTGTTTTTCCTGCTTAATTGTGATTTATAATATTTAATTTCTTAATGGGACATATTGTCCATTGTTACGCAGTTAAATGTCATAAAGATGGGGTTCACCTATGTTTACTTTATGAAAAATTTATTTTCAATTCACCTTCAAATATTCACTGATTCAGAGTTTGGTTCTAGAGCATCTGTTTTCAAACCAGGCTCACGTGTGATACTCAGGAGGTCTATAAAATCCTTGAGATGGTGTGAAAAAAAATTTTATCTTTGTATGATTTTGCCCTGTGGGAGACTACTTCATGAAATTTCAAAAGAGGTTCATTAAAAAATGTCACCAATTACTGTTAGAGTCATCACAAATTAATGAAGAAAAGCTACTCTATTCATTACCCATTTCACTTGCCACATTTGGAGATTCAGGTAACAAAAAAATCTCTGTGTATTACAAAATGAACCTAGAAGGGAGGTTAAAAAAAGGCATTTGAAAAATTTTACAAATCACATGATGGGGCAGCATATTTTCTTGAAGAAAGATGCAAAGGTGCAGTATTCAAAGTCAGTGCTAGGCACGTATATGATCGTATTCTTCACTGCGTGGGAGGGAACGATTCCAGTTGAATATGATCATGACTTTCGGTGAAGTTCCCTAGAGCTGTCTGAACCTTTTATTTTAGAATTTAAAAGTAATAAAGACATAGTTTGGATCAGACCCAGTCTATATTGGATATATACAGAGCAGTAGAGTCCGAAGCTGAGAGCAGTGGGATGTGTGTGAATGTTACGCGAAAATAAATGAACAAATCAAAGAAACATCATTTGGGACGTGTACGTGTAGAGAATCTCAGCATTTCTTTCACCCTATCATGCTCTTGTTTTTCGAAAAACGGTTGTTTGATCATGAATAGTTCTACAGTGGGTAGATTTAGAAATGTTTAGATACCCAGTACCCCTTTATTCACCCTGTAACTAGGAAGCAGCACCAGTCAGCATCTCGAGCGCTCACTACATTTGGACAAATCCTGGCTCCCCACCCACCCTGCTGCACAAACCCGTACGCTGTCCCAGACCTGCCCATGCAGGGCTCCTGTAGGATTAAGGCAGGACCTAGCTGGACTACTTAAGAACTTAGGGAACCTGGGGCTAGACATGGATTTTAAGTTTTAGCATTAAAATGAATTAAGTGCGCTGAATTAAATTAAAGAGAGAATGATTCAGTTTAAATACAATGATCAATAGATTGTTGCAATAAGAATGAATTTAATACTTCTGGAAGCTTCCAAGTAGAACTAGAACAGTTATAATAGTTTTCAAAAAATAAAAATAAAATTCAAACTAAAGAATGGCTTTTGTCTGAATGGAATCTGTCAAAGAAGAAGACAGAAACTCCCCTTTCAAAATGTTGATTGTGGGAGGTTTCCAGGAAGACACAATGAGACTCTGGTAACACTCACCAGTGGAAGGACATGATATTAAAAGTTCTCTTTGTAACTTTTGATATTACTAATGGTTTCAGAAATTAATAATTGAGAAATATGCATATTCTTGAGTAGAAAGAAACTGAAAAATAAAGTTTTATGATGATACAGTTTTCTAATAATCAATTATTTTATTCTATGAATTAAAGCTTTAAACTGAATCTCAATTAGGAAATAAATGTTTGACCCTGAAATCATAGTTTCTGTCCTAAATGTTTCTTCTTTCCACAAAAATATACAATAATAGATGAAATATCTGTGTCTTTGAAACTCATAAATAAGCAAAGATTATTAACAAATTAAAAGAAAATATAGTCTCTTTTATTATCCCTCAAATGACTTTAAAAGAATCACTACCTATTTGAGGGGGGCAGGCAGGGATAGATCCATGCACAGTGTTATCTGCACAAATATTACTTCTAAATCAATCTAGGCATGAATGCATATATTTTAAATTAGGCTTAGCATACATCTCATTTTAAAACTTGGATTTTTACAAAATATATGTATATATTTTATTGTGTATCTCTCTCACAAAGATCTTTCATACCAATAAATATGGATCTGCATCAATAATAATTATTGGGTAGCAAAATAATAGGCATAATTAGAGAGGCTCAAATACAGGAATGCAGCAGCAGTTAAACAGCACTTTAGGGTAAAACTTTTTGTTTTTTAACCCACATCTCCTCACTCAGTCCAACATCCAGTTGTCTATTTTGGGTTTGGTATCAATAAAATGGTCTCAGCTCTCTCTCCTATTTCATCTGGAAATACATCCAGCAATTGTGAAGGACAAATACTTCTCCAGGTCATTAGTGCCTTGCTATGAAGTGTGACTCTGAAGCCATCCAGGAGTTTCTGACCAGCAGCCAGAGGCACCAATCTCTACCGTCCTCCCCAGGGCAGGCATTTTAGGAGGTAATGGCCTTATCTCAGTTCTTCCTAGGCTAAAGCGTTTAGGGGACTACTCTTACCTTTATATGCCTCTCCCAGAATCAAGCCCAGGGCTTGGCACCGAATAGCTGATACTCAACATGTTTCATGAAAAAAGTAAAACATGAATGTTCTCAGTGATACAATTCTTTACCTGTGAAGGTGGCTATAAGGTGTGATTCATTCGGTCTAGTTTTCACCCTTCTCCCTTAACAAGGAGGTAAAAGGCAATTTTACTTCCTAAGACAGGGACTTCTGCTTTAACTTAGAATCTAGCTCTGTACAGTTGCCACCAGCTATCTAGAACACTGATGCAAAGAATTCTGGGGCTTTTCTGGGGCAGGCAGTAAGCTGGCCTGTGGTGCAGGAAGAGGCAATGAGAGACAGCACACTGGGGTGGTTGAGAGCTTGGGTTCTGAGCTAAACCACATGATTTTGGATTACGGGTCCGCTTTTGTATACATCCAAGCTGTGTGACTTTGGGTATGTTTCTTAATCTCTCTGTAACTGAATTCTGTCTTTGCAAAACAGGGATAATAATAGCATGCATCTTGCAGGGTCTTAGAGGATAAATTGAGGTAACCCAGGTACAGCGCTTAGTGCTGGCCCCTGGCGAATCCATTAGTACTGTGCCATCTGATAATCCTGTTGTGAAACAATGCATACAATAGTAAACTCAGAGGAGACAGAAGCTAACAGAATACTTTCTGGGAATTTTAGTTACAAACCTTAAGGTAACAGTTCTGAAGGGAAAGATCAAAGATAGCAACAGAAGTAGAGACCCGAATGCAGAAGACACTTTGTGGATCAGCTATCTTGAAAGGCAGTAAGGATGTAACCCTTGACACAAATAGTGACTCTGGGGTTGGGAGGGATCATTCTTCCTTGCCTCCAGCCTGGAAATCTCTAGACTGTGCCTTTGGGTCATACAGATACAGCTAACACTGTCTTATTAATACCAGCTTTTATCTGGTGCCTTCTAGGCAAGGACAATCTTCCTTATAGTTGTTGTACAGACGGTGACAGCTGGAAGAGGGTGGGGGTCCATGCACGGTTTTGATTAACTTTCACCTCACACATTCGTTTCTTATATTTGATGACATTCACCTCATTTACCTTCGTCAAAAGTAAACGCATTGTTAGAAAGTGAAATACCTGGAGATACTGTCATGTGAATCTAAACTATCCATCCTGTGGGCTGTCTGTGCCCCTGAAGCAGCTCCGGGTCGCTCGTCAATGGTGTCCAGTCCCGACTCTCTGGAAAGGTTCATGATGTGGTTCTGATAGTACATGTGGATGCTCTCCCGAGTCGGAACGTTGCCCTGAGGAGAAGGAGACATTGCCACCGTTCCTATGGAGGCAGGCGCCTGCCTGTACAGCCGCCCGGCGTTTCTCAGCGCAGACAGCTTTTCGTACCCATGCATGCCTGGACAAGGATTAGGACCGTGCTGGGCAAGGGGGGATTGATGTCGACTCATTTCATAAGTGGTTTCCAACATTACTAGGTAGATCTAAGTAAGTGTCTTCTTATAGGTAGATAATTTTGCCAAATCATGGTAACTTTTCAAGAAACGAACTATTATTTTTAAATCCAATCTTTAAACCATATATTTTGTTGTTCTGCATATGTCCTAAGTTTTCTTATAAAAAAGTTTCAGATCAAACTTTCCACACTTCAGTGTTCAGGAGGGAGAAAAAAAAACCACCACTTTCTACACTTTCTAGACTAAAACTGTAATTCTCTATTAACTATAGGGATATAGAACAAGGCAATGTCTGTACACCTGGAAACTGTGGTGAGGGGAGGGATAGGACGAATAAAGTTGCCCTTCTGTGATGTGTGTGTGTGTGCACGTGTGTGTGGGTGCACGTGCATGCACATTTAATTATTTTAATTCTTAGTGTGGAATAGATTTAAATATACAGAAAAGCAAAGGGGTTATGCAACAATTGCCTGGAAAGAAAGGGTTTTG
Organism: Colobus angolensis palliatus; assembly: GCF_000951035.1. NCBI lineage: Eukaryota > Metazoa > Chordata > Mammalia > Primates > Cercopithecidae > Colobus > Colobus angolensis. The sequence goes on along the minus strand of NW_012114655.1, from coordinate 3,546,748 downwards.
TCTTATCCTACCTGGAGTTTTGGACATTGACTTTTAATGTCTTCTTAATGTGGGAAGGAGCAAAAAGAATTACACCAGCAGTATTACCTTTTTAATTTCTCTGGTCAGCATGCATCGTTCAATTCTCAGAACTGTAGATATATCAATATGCTCCCTTGAAATGGAGTTAAGCCAAGTGGTGAAACTGTCCACTGTTGCCAGAAATAGGACCCAGGTAAATTTCAAAATATTAAATATCCTCTTGATGATATTGTCTAGGAGAAAGAAAAGCAACAAGATGTCAAAGGAACAAAATACCATTGATTTTGCTTTTGTGTAGAACAGCGATGTTCTACCAAAAATTGGACCTGGCTCTTGCCCTGTGCATCTAAAAGGCATGTGACTCAGATACTCATCACACACGGAGGAGAGCTGCCATGCAGGAAGCTCTGGTGGGGCTTTGCACACATGCAGTGGCAGACCACATCAGGATAGAACTTGCAATCTTTAGTGGAAATAGCAAGCAGAGCAGCTCCCTATGAGCTGACTCTGAACAACATGGGTTTGAACTGCGTGGATTGTTTTCAGTGAAATTACACCAAACGTGCCTGCCTCTCCTGCTTCCCCTTCCACCTTCTCTCCTCCACCTTTTCTGCGTCTGTCACCCCTGAGACAGCAAAACCAACCCCTCTCCCTCCTCCTCCTCAGCCCATTCGAGGGCAAGACGACGAGGATGAAGAGCTTTATGATGGTCCGCTTCCAGTTACTGAATAGCAACTATATTTTCTCTTCTTTCTGATTTTCTTCATGACATTTTCTCTAGCTTCCTCACACAATATCTGTATATAGTGACATCTGATGTTCTGTGTGAGAATGTTTCCCACCTGTGCTGTCACTACCTTGGTGACACCCAAACCTCCTTGAAACTGCGTCACACCTAACAGTCTTCCATGAGGTATGTTTAGGAAGCAAGGAAAGGAGAGGGCATCTTTTGCTGACAAGGAGGCACAGGAAGAGAACGGCCGCTGCTCGGAGCTGAATGAAACGAGTCGCTGTGGCCACTGAAGAGGCGATGCCACGAGCACCGACGTTTCCCTCCCACCCCTCCTCACATCCTCTACAAAATCTCAAGCGAGGCATGTATTTCTCACAGTCGTTCAGATCGCACCTCTAGCTGCTCTGTGTAGACATAAGGGGGAAGCTTGGCTCTGGAGGATGAAAGGCTGGGAGTTACACCCATCAATGAACTTTAGCAGCTCCTTATATTTTCAACACGTATTTTTCTCATTTCACAATTGTTTTCTTAGAAAGGATGAAGATAAACGTTATTACCGCATGGTTTTGCTATGGTAGGCCTGATGGTAAGGCTGCAGCCGCTGCACTGGGGACATGAGTCACGTGTGCTTTGTGAACCTGGGTGATGACTCACCAACAGGGAAAGTGAGGACTCGAGTTTAACTACAGGGGCAGTAGGACACAGTGGTTAAGAGCACACACTCTGGATTCAGATTCCTTGGGTTCAAATCCCAACTCCACTCTTTAGCAGTTACATAGGCTTGGTTCATACAACTAAGAGATTAAGTTGGTTAATCTCTCTCTGCCTCAGTTCCCTGTTTTGAGAGGGTTAAACTAGTTAATATACTCCAAACTCTCGAAAAAGTGCCTGCGAAACAAGACACGTGATCTGAAGTGTTGGCTGCTGTTACGGTGTGAGGCTCTGCAGCAGTAAGAGTGTCCAGGTCCACATGTATGTGTGTCCAATTACCTGGAACTGGAAGTCTGGGTTTCAGGACTGGCACAGCGGAGGGCACTAGGTGGCCTTCAGTAAGTCTCCTTTCGTGCCAGCAGAGGGCAGGCTTGGAGGCATTTGTGTGGGGACACAAAGAGCCTGACGCCTGGTCTGCTGATAGATAACTGCACAGGCGCTCCAAAGCAGACAAAGAAACGGCATGATTAGAGAGGGCCAGAGAGCATCGAGTTCATTTCATTTGGAGGCTTTTGCCTTTTTTTCTTCCTGCATAAAGATACCTTCCTCCCAATCACATACTATGAGGAGCCCAGATGGCACTGTGGCTGGACCGGGAGTTAGAAGACAAGGGTTCTCTCCCTGACTCTTACCTGTGGAATCCAGAACAAGTCACCAACTCACTGAGCCTGGTTTTCCCTCCTAAAATGAAGAGTTTGGCTCTAACCTTCTAGTGTATCTCTAACTTCCCCAGTCCTACTTACCTCTCATTTACCTCCTCCTTTCTATGTTTTTAAAAAATAATTGCCAGTACTTTTTGTATGTGCCTCCATTCTGACGGCTTCATGGGACATTAAGAATTTGCTCCCTAAAAGCCTCTTTCATAGATGCTTGCCTAAAGGAATTTACAAACTGAAACTAATTCAACATTTTATCCAACTGCGTAAAGTCCAGACCTACTTTTAAGAGTCATTTTGCGGCCGGGTGTGGTGGCTCATGCCTGGAATCCCAGCACTTTGGGAGCCCGAGGCAGGCAGATCACGAGGTCAGGAAATCGAGACCTTCCTGGTTAACACGGTGAAACCCCGTCTCTACTAAAAACTTCAAAAAATTAGCTGGGCGTGTTGGCGGGCGCCTGTAGTCCCAGCTACTCGGGAGGCTGAGGCAGGAGAATGGCGTGAGCCTGGGAGGCGGAGATTGCAGTGAGCCGAGATCACGCCACTGCACTCCAGCCTGGTGATAGAGCGAGCCTCCATCTCAAAAAAAAAAAAAAAAAAAAAAAAATAAAAAGGGGTCATTTTGCAATCTCAGTGGAGATGAGATTCCAAGGGACACTGATTATTTACTCATAGTCCAGAAAACAGTGTTCAATTCACAATTTTTCAGGCGGCCTTCCATTATATACCATCTGGCAGGCATCATTTTCAAAGTTCCCACCGCTCATATTTATCGTTATTTTGTTACCTGGTCCGTCAGATTTCTTTTTGATTGGTTCATCCTCCCGATCTTCCCATTCCACGGGACCTGCCAAGTGTGTTCAATAAAGATGAGTTAAATTCCATTTAGGGTGAATTAAATGCCAGCGTTACTCTTCTAGATTAAAAGGAATTTTATAATTAACTCCAGGACATTCTGTCTATTTTAAGAGCTTCTTGGGAAAATCTGCTCGAATTCATAGCTCTTAGATTATTTCACTCCATGCCAGCATAAAAATTATGTAAACCAAGGATGTGTAAACTACATTCGCTGGTGGCTACTGGCCAGTAATGGTGGGCTGACTATTGTCAAATGGCCTGTGAGTTCAGAATGGCTTTTATATTTTTAATAGTCGAAAAATCTAAAGGAGAATAATATTTGGTGCATGTGAAAATTATGTGAAATTCGAATTTAACAGTCATGCCCATTTGTCTGTATATTGTCTATAGCTGCTTTTTCCCTATAATGGCAGGTTTGAGTTGCACAGAGACTTCATGAATAGTAAACCTTAAAATATTTACTATCAAAGCCAGGTGCAGAGGCTCATGCCTGTAGCGCCAACACTTTGGGAGGCTGACGAGAAAGGAGAGCCTGAGCCCAGGAGTTTGAGACCAGACTGGGCAACATAGTGAGACCTCGTCTCTACAGAAAATCAAAATATTAGCTGGGTGTGGTGGCACGCACCTGTAGTCCCAGCTATTTGCGAGGCTGAGGGTGGGAGGATTGCTTGAACCTGGGAGCCATGATTGTGCCACTGCACTCCAATCTGGGCAAGAGTGAGACCTTGTCTTAAATAAATAAATAAATATATTTGCTATGAGGTTCTTTATAGAAAATGTCTGTCATATCTTAAAATGACATTACAGGATTTCATTTCGTTTCATATCCTCTTATTTAAGGCTAAAGTGATCTAGCAAGTAAAAGTGCAGGATAGCCAGTTAAATGTGAATGTAAGATAAACAAGAAATTTTAAATTTCAGAAAATGTAAACATATATTTAGGAGATTCCTTACAAGCACAAATGGTGCCATGGTCAAGTCTGGGATTCTGGTGTGCCCATCACCAAACGGCAAACATTGTACCAACAGGTAACTGTCCGACCCTCAACTCTGCCCTCCCCAACTCTCCTGCGTTCGGCTATCTCCGGTGTCTGTGACCGCCCTCCCCCCGGACGCCCACGCGCACCCACTGTTTAGCTCCCACTGATACGTGAGAAGATGAGGCATTCGACTTTCTGTTTCTGCATTATTTCGTTAGGATGATGGCCTCCAGCTCCATGACTTCATTCATTTTTATGGCTAAGTAGTATTCCGTGACAGACACACACACCACATTTTCTTTTTCCGATCCTCCGCTGATGGACAGTTAGGTTGATTACATATTTACGCTATTGTGAATAGTGCTGCAATAAACATGTGAGTGCAGGTACCTTTTGGATACAATAATTTTCTTCCCTTTGAATATATATGTAGTAGTGGGACTGCTGGATTGAAGGGTAGTTCTATGTTTAGTTCTTTAAGAAATCTTCATTTTTTTTTTGAGGTTTTATTTATTTGGGTACCAGTGATTGCTTCCAAATAAACCTTTTTACAAAAAGGATATAAGGTGGTTTATGGTTACATATGAAATATAACAGGAGAACAGGTAGATGAGAAAGTAAAATGAAAAAATCAGGTTAGGAGACACAAAATAGACCCAGGGATGAGGCCAGAACATTTATAATTTGGTGTTGATGCTGTCATCTGATAGGGCATGTTGCTCATACTGTTGCTCTGAGGGAGAGCATCTCGAGAATTTTCAAATAATGATGTGAAGTTTGAGGTACGTATTTTAAATCTTTGTATTTTTAAAGTATAAGTATGTTCCATGAAATATGTCCAGATTATTCTTAAGCTAAACATTGTTATGTTAAAAACTCAAACGGGGCTTCATATATAGAGAGAGGATATATATGTGTATATATGTATATATAATATACATATACATATATATGAAGCCCAGGAAATATGTAGAGAATATATATGTCCTATATATATTTTCTCTCTGTGTGTATATATATCCCTAATATATATATGTCCTATATATATTCAGTCTCTGTGTGTGTGTGTGTGTGTGTGTGTGTGTGTGTATATATATCAGAGTCAGGTCTTGCTCTGTCGCCCAGGTTGGACTGCAATGGTGTGATCAGAGCTCACTGCAGCCTTGACCTCCAGGGCCCAAGTGATCCTCCCTCCTCAGCCTCCCAAGTAGCTAGGACTACAAGTGTACACCACCACACCTGACTATATTAAGAAAAAAGCTTTTTAGAGATGTTTCCCAGGCTGGTCTCAAACTGCTGGCCTCAAGTGATCCTTCTACTGCAGAGTCCCAAGTTGCTGAAATTACAGGCGTGAGCCACAGCTCCTGGCTCAGTTTCCTGCATTTTATCTGGTAACCCCATCTAAGGTCATTCATGATCTGACTCCAGGAATCTTCTCAAACTTATTTTCTGCTATCCTCTTTACTACTGCTGCTCCACATCTGGTCTTGACCAGCTAAGCTGACCTGCTCTTTATTTTTTATTTTTTATGCATGGGCTTGCTTTCTTCTGCTAGAATGTCAGGCTGTGTGCAAATACTCCCTTCTTCATGGAGCATTCTCTGAAGCCATGCTTGCCTACAAGAAATCCTTTCTCCCTCAGGTCCCACATTATTTTATCTCTACTTTTTAAAATGGAACTTTGCAGTTTTGATATCATTAGGAATTTTCCCCTATACTTATCTTGCCTACCAGTTACAATGAAAGGCTTTAGAACAAATTAGTCTAGTAGGAATTCCAGACCCACTACTCACTGAATGGCTGTGTGACCTCAAGCAAGTTGCTTCATTCTCTGGGACCTTATTTGCTCCTCTGTAGAGCAGGGATAATAAAATGACCCTGTGCTGTTGCAAGGATCGAATTAGTTACTACAGTATACATGAGGCATATATGACAACAGCTGGCACTTCAGAAGAACGGGATCCACGTGCTTCATCTGTCTGGAAGACATGACGCCTCGTACCAAGAAAGTGCTGAGTAAATATTCATTAAAAGAGTATCTTTAAATTATTGCTGTCTTTGATTGGTAGGTTAAGAGCACTGCATGTGCACAATAAATAATCTTCATGACGCAGAGCAAGGAGCTATTTTCAAGATGACCAAAGAACAAATTTTTATAACTGACTGAAACATTCCAGAAGGACAAATGTCTGAGAACAGCAAACACAATTTTGAGAAAAAAAGGTAGTGAGAGGAGTTTGCCTCACTAAAAATTAAAACAAACTCTATAGCTACTAGACTTAATAGTATGTGGCACTGGCCCAGAGCAAGACAATACAAGGGAAGACCAAAATAGTCTGAAAACATACCTGAGAAGAAATGGGAGCCTGACACTGACAAATGAAGCATTTAAATCCAGTAGGAAAAGGATGAATCATCTTAATAAATTGGAATAACATAATGGTCTATCCATCTAAAAGTGAACAAATTAGATCTCCACTTCATAGAATAAAAATTTAAGATGTAGCCAGGTACGGTGACTCTCGCCTGTAATCCCAGCACTTTGGGAAGCCGAGGTGGGTGGATCACGAGGTCAGGAGATCCAGACCATCCTGGCCAACATGGTGAAACTCCCCGTCTCTACTAAAATACAAAAAATTAGCCAGGAGTGATGGTGGGCGCCTGTAGTCCTAGCTACTCGGGAGGCTGAGGCAGGAGGCAGGAGAATGGTGTGAACCCAGGAGGCGGAGCTTGCAGTGAGCCGAGATTGCGCCACTGCACAGCAGCCTGGGTGACAGAGGGAGACTCC
>NW_012114655.1:3512722-3539692 GCF_000951035.1 Colobus angolensis palliatus | reverse complement strand
AGGCTGGTCTTGAACTCCTGACCTCAGGTGATCCACCTGCCTCAGCCTCCCAAAGTGCTGGGATTACAGGTGTGAGCCACCGCGCTTGGCCAAGAGACTTCTTAAAAGCAAGATGGAAACCTAGAAACTGCAAGGGGAAATTTGATACAAGAAAAAAAAATAATAATTGCTTAGATTGCATATACCATAAACTAAATCAAAAATAAGCCTTGGGTTGGAAAAAATATCTGAAATATACAAAAATGGGATAATCACAAATTGCACTGAAACTGGCACACTGGTCTAAAGTTTATGGAAGAAGTCTGAGCTCAAGTATTCAAAACCACGAGAGTGGATGAGAACACCTAGGGAGTGAACATAAATGGAGAAGTTTCCATAGACAAGTCCTGGACATTACAATGTTAAGAGGTCAGGGAGATACGGATGACCAGCGAGGTAGGAGGAGAACTAAGCTCGAGTGTGTTTGGAAAACCAAGTGGACAGCATGTTTCCAGGATGCAGTGATTTTTTTTTTTTTTTTTTGAGACGGAGTTTTGCTCTTGTTGCCCAGGCTGGAGTGCAATGGCGCGATCTCGGCTCACCACAACCTCCACCTCCCCGTTTCAAGTGATTCTCCTGCCTCAGCCTCCTTAGTAGCTGGGATGACAGACATGCACCATCACACCCGGCTAATTTTGTATTTTCAGTAGAGACGGGGTTTCTCCGTGTTTGTCAGGCTGGTCTCGAACACCCGACCTCAGGTGATCCGCCCACCTCAGCCTCCCAAAGTGCTGGGATTACAGGTGTGAGTCACCGCGCCTGGCTTTCAAGATGTAGTGATTAACTGTATCGGATGCTGACCGATATGAAGGTCATTGCTGGTCACTGGTGACCTTGATCAGATCAATTTGGATGGAGAGCCAGGAACAGAAGGCTAATTGGAGTGGATTTGAGAGAACGGGGAAGAAGGAACTAGAGACTGGGTATACATGACTTGAGGTATGTGCTGCAACAGGAGCAGATGGAGGGAGATACAGCGGGGCTGTAGCTGGAGGAGTGTGGGTTCTAGTGAGGGTTTTGTTTTGTTTTTTAAGATGGAGAAATAACAGCATGTGTTTATGCTGATGGAAAGACTCCAGTAGAGAGGAAGAGATTGAGGATGTAGGAGAGAGGAGAAATGCTGGAAGTGAGTTGCTGAGCAGACAAGGGAGCTCGGCAGCTGGAGGCTCTCCAGGCAGTCTCGGGGGGCAGACGGGATTGGACCGAGTCCTGGAACAGAGTTGGGGTGAGCACCCTGACAGTGGCCTTGGACGACCACTGGAAAGATCCCTCAGATAGGGGCCAAGCCAGAGACCACTGGAAAGATCCCTCAGATAGGGGCCAAGCCAGAGACCACTGGAAAGATCCCTCAGATAGGGGACAAGCCAGAGACTGGCTTGGATTTGCTGAAACTTCCCTCTGCCCCCCAAAAGCAGATTCTAATTTGGATTTCAACAGATGGCTCAGAGGAGAGAGGGCATTCTGGGGGCACAGGCATAAGCGTGGGGCCTTCAGACATTCAAATTGACTGAGGCCAAATGGGCAGGAGGATGTGGGTAAAGCCAGGTGGGTGGACAGGGGTGGCTATGAGAAGATGCCATTGGCGGAAGTCAGCCCCTGAGGCCTTCTCACCTACCTAATCAGCCCAGGCAGCTGTGGCTGCACTGAACCACCTCCCAGATTGAGTGCTGAGCAGAGATTAGAATCATGAGTAAGAGGCTCAGTCTTTGCCTTCAGGAGCTCAGGCTGAGAGGATTCCAGTAACTATCATCTAGATGGGTGTTTAAAACTCTTGCTTTCGGCTGGGTGCGGTGGTTTATGCGTTTAATTCCAGCACTTTGGGAGGCTGAGGCAGGAGGATCGCTTGAAGCCAGGAGTTGGAGGCTGCAAGGAGCTATGATCATTGCACTGCACTCCACCTTGGGTGACAGAGCAAGCCCCTGTCTCAAAAAACAAAAACGAAAACAAAGTGCTTTCCCCTAGCCCAGCATACTTGGGTGAGTCTGCTGGAGGCAATGGACGCTGCAGCCAATCAGATCCCTGGTAGCAGAGTCTGGGCCCAGCAGAGGCAATGTGGAGTACAGGGCCTGCTGGTCCTCTGGTCACACCCACTCATGCTGGTCTCCACATGCTCTTTATATCCCCAGAGGTCGAAAGTGTGGGGGATTGGAGTGACCCAGCTGGATGTGACCCCAAGACAGAATGGTGCTGGACTTGTGGGCTCAGGGGTATGACCAGGCACCCCCCAACCTGCCTACCAGCCTCCCATCCCTGCGCCATAGGCTGAAGCCCTCACATCGAGATGGGCCACCGCTGTACCCCTGGTCTCAGCCCTTGGCCTCGCCCCTGGCTCTGGCAGTCCCCCCAGCACTGCAGCCCCAGCCTGAGCAGCAGCCCTTCTCACAAATGCACCTGGGCCACTGTGGACACATGCGTCGCAGTGATAGCACCTACTCTGTAAATAGTACTGGCTGTCTGGCGCGTGGCACCCTGGGATGGCCTCTACCTGGATGGGGACAGAACCCAGCTGGGGGCACCTTGTGGCCTGCAGCCTCCCTGCCTCACATTGCTAAGACTCAAAGGGATGCAGGCCATAGTGCCAGCAAGAGTCCCTGCATGTTGGTGGCCCTGCGGCCAAACAATACGGACCGTAAGCGAGACAAGTTCTTTCAGTCCCGTTACACCTACAATTCACACTTCGAGTACCAGGAGCCCATGCCCACGCCTGTGCTCGAGAAGTACTGCGAGGCCTCTGGACAGTTCATCCATCAGGCAGTTGGCATCACGGAGCTGTTCTGGAGAAGTCTGGAACCTATGAACACTTTGAGGCTGTCACCGGGAAGCAGCCGCTCACAAGTGCCAAATATGGTCCATGGTGCACAAAGACATGCGGAAGAAGGGCTGCGTCGAGGAGACTGTGGCGCAGCTGAGTGAAGACCTGCTGTCCCCGGCAGTGATGATGGTGGAGAACAGCCGGTCCACACTGGCGATCAACCTGACCGGAGCCCGCCAGTACTGGTGGGAGGGCAAGCTGCGGCATGAACTAGGTCAGGGTATGGGTACCCGGCGGATGGGCAGGCATGAAAGGGGCCTAGGAGCTGGGAGGGGTGGGAAAAGGGGCCCGAGTAACTCCCCCTTTCGTTTCTCCCCCTTCCCTCCTGAGCTCGGGGCTTTCCTTTCCTGAGCAGCCACCTCCGCCCTCTGGCTCAGAGGTGGGCCAGAACATGCCTGCCAACGCCCTGGGTGCACCCTCATCTCTTGGTCCTTTCGGGTATATTTTTCTCTCTCCACTTCCTCTCCGACTTCTCTCAAAAGTGGGGGCAAGGCTGGTGAGGCCCTGACAGGCCAGAGGGAGAACCCGCAGGGTCTCACCAGGCCAACCCTTCAGGGTGGATGGAAGGCCAGATTCTGGGAATGGACTTGGCGTGAGGACACACGGCGCCTGGTTTAGGTGGGGACTGGCCAGGCTGGGCAGGAGCGTGCAGGGCACGAACCACTATTTCTATCCATCTGTCCCTCTTCCTCGAGAATCCTGTTGCTCTGGGCAAGAGGCGGTTTTTGCCAGGGGCATCAGCGTGAGTGTTCAAAACGATATGGACACCCGGGATGCTGGGCAGGGAGGTACACGTATCCTTCTGCCCGGGCGGGCTGGGGGCAATGTCAGCTCGGGAGAGTTCGTGCACCTGTGTGGGTGCGTGGGTGAAGGGTGGGGGCGGATGGGTGGGAGAGGATTCATGTATGTGAGCCACTGTGGATCCTCGGGTGCGAGTCCACCGGAGGAGGGGCTTCACGCTGCGTGGGGCCGGGAGAGCTTGTGTGCGAACCTGAGTTCGGCAGCATGAGGATCGAAGTGTCACGGCCAGAGCCCCGGCCAAGCGGAGCAGGGCCAGGGCTGGGCTCACAGGCGGGTCCCCGAACGCCCCGCCCAGCGCTGCCTCCCCTCGCCTTCCCCACAGACATTCGCTACCTGCGGGGCGTGAACGACGCGCGCCAGCCGTGGCACAACGCGGAGGACTGGCTGCGGTACGGGCTGCGGTACGGCCTGAGGCCGGAGAACCCCTCGAGGGGAACCTGGCCAGCCACAAGCGGCTCTTCCTGTGGTGTGGTGCGCTGCGCTGCTCCTCTGCACCACGCCGTTGTTCTACTACACCCTCCGCGCTCTGCGCATGTCCTTCCGCCAGCTCTGCCAGGACCTGGCGTGCTACGTGCAGGACGCCGACGTGCGCCGGGAGGACTGCGTGCGCCGGGAGGACGACGTGCGCCGGGAGGACTGCGTGCGCCGGGAGGACGGCGTGCGTGCCCAGCGCGGCCAGACAGACACCCCGCTGCCAGGTTGTTTCCGGAAGGGCCAGGTGTACCTGGACGGCATCGTGAGCATTCTGCGACATCGCCAGACCATCGATTTCCCGCTGCTGACCTCATTGGGCAAGGGGTCCTGTGAGTATGTGGACCGCCTGCGGCCCCATGGGGTGCTGGATAATACCCGGGTGCCCCACTTCATGCAGAACTTGGCACCTTCCCGGCAGCAGCTGGAACACATCATGGCCACCAACCGGCTGGATGAGGCGGAGCTGGGTCGCCTGCTGCCCGACTGATGTAGGTTGAGGGCTGCAGACAGAGGCCCTGGACAGAAGCTCCAGATAAGGCCCCCAGAACATGAAGCTGTTTGCTCTATGCTTCCATGGCCTAGGTGTTTGTTGGACGTGTTGGGAGGGCAGGAGCATTTCTTGAGAAGGAGTGGCAACATCAAAGGGTTTGTGTCCCTTGCTAGCCTCCCTGGGGCCTGGGGACCTGCAGCAGCATGTCTGGCAAACTGAGTTGCCCTCCTGCCTCCAGCTCTCTGTTGAGCAGAGGGAAGGCATGGGGGCAGGAAGGGAGCTGAGTATTGATGGAGATGGGGGTGGTTTGGGAATAGAAACTTGTTCTTGCATGAGGTGGCTTTGGTTGTCCCGGTACTCCAGTCTGTCCCTTCCCTCACCTGGCGCCTTGGTGCTCCTTCAGCATTCGTGCTGTCTACCTCTCACTGGGTCCTGGTGGGGATCGGCATCCCTTCTCCTGGGGTGATTGATGGCCTGAGCCTGGGGTCTTGGTAGTAGAGACCCAGCTGGTCTGGGGTGTGCTTTCCAACATTTTGCCTCTCCCACTGGTCATGTATTTATTCCATATTTATTTGGTCTACTTCCTGTGGCTGGGAGCAGCAGCTCCTGAAGGTTCCACTGGGGGGAACAAGACACTCCTTCCTGGAAGATACTGATTTTCCTAGCCCGACTCCCGTTACACACACACACACACACACACACACACACACACACACACACACACAGAGTGATTCAGGCCTTGTGAATCAAGCCAAGAGCTCCCTTGGCCCTGTCCCCACTCCCTCCACTGGCCTCTGCTGTTCCTGTCTTTGCCCACACCCTCACAGCTGGTCTCTGGCAGAGGCTGGCGCAGTCTAGGAGCAGCTGCAGTTGCGCCTGAGGGACAGGCCCTAGAGTTTGGTGGCCTAAGTCCTGAACCCCTCCTGGACCAGGTGAGGTGCAGAGGTGGTTGCTGCTTCCAGTTTCCCTTTAGACTTAGCTGTGTGAGCCCCACTCATACCCTTTGGCCTTAGTCTTCCCGTCTGTAAAACTCAGAAACACAGTTGGAAAGTCCTTATTCATTTAGTCAGCGAATAGAATATGTATAGAGCGCCTTTTGTGTAAGTTACTGGTCAGAATCCTCACTGAGCTGCCAGTCCAAAGAGAAGCCAGACAATTAAAACAGTAATAAAACAAAAAAAAAAAAGAAAGAAAGAAAGAAAAAAGGAAAAAAAGGGATAAGAAGCCTGACATATAAATAGCATGAATGGATAAGAACAAACAACCCGACAGAACAATGCAGGAAAATGCTAAAAGTTTAAATCTTAGACTTGAAAAGAAAAAATCACCAACAAAATGTGGAATAAAAATGCTCAGTTTAATTAGTTAAGAATTCAACTACATTCAAATGAAAAGAAAAGCCATTTGTCTTCCTTAGAAAGAAAAATGATAAAAACAGTAAAATCCTGTGGTGTGAGGCTAAAGAAAACTGGACACTCTTGTCCCTCACATGGAGGAGGGCAAAGTACTAAAACCTTTCAGAAAATATCTACTGAAGTAAAAACAGACGCACTCTAAATCAGTCATCCCACTTTTGAGAATCTGTTCTGTGGAAAATGCATGTTCTTCCTAAACTTTGCTAAGCATTTAACACACACATACATATTACGACATATAAATGTTTGTGCAATGATATCTATTATGGCATTGTTCATTGTGGCAAAAGTCCAGAAGCAACCATATGTCCATTACAGGTGGGAGGATTGAATAAAGTATGCATGTCTGCACTGTAGAATATTTTGCAGCTATTAAGAAAGAATGATACGATTTTATAAATAATTGGAGAAATGTTCATGACATTGGTAATGAAAATGCAAGAGTAATTTGTAGAGAATGAACTTATTAAAAAAAAGAAATAGGCAGGGCGCGGTGGCTCACTCCTGTAATCCCAGCACTGTGGGAGGCCAACGTGGGCGGATCATGAGGTCAGGAGATCAAGACCATCCTGTTTAACACGGTGAAACCCTGTCTCTACTAAAAATACAAATATTGCTAGGTGTGGTGGTGTGTGCCTGGTCCCAGCTACTCAGGAGGCTGAGGCAGGAGAATCGCTTGAACCTGGGAGGCGGAGGTTGCAGTGAGCCAAGATCACACCACTGCACTCCAGCCTGTGTGACATAGCGAGACTCTGTCTCAAAAAAAAAAAAAAAAAGAAACAAAATACAACAGATGAGCCTTATCTTTAATCATGCCACTTAATCTCCATTTTCTAAAGATTAGTAACAGCTGTTACTAATAAGGTGACTGAACATTCCTCCTGATCTTTCTCTTGCATTCATAAGCTATTATATGCACCCATTAAAAATGCAAAGTACTGTCTTGAGGTACTATTCTGACTTCATTTGTTTCATGATTTCATAATGTGCGTGCCATTTGCAATATTTTGTTTTTCACTTAATAATGTGTCAGGAATTGTTCTTATACCAGCTCAAAGCTATCCATTTCATTTTTAAAGAACTGAGTAACATTCCATAATATACTGGTAACGTAATTTATTTAACTCTTCTTCTTCATATGGGCATTTAGGATGTTTCCAAATTTTTTGTTATTAACAAATAGTGTCCGATGAATACTCTTAGACATGTGTGTTTGTACACATGTGCAGGTACGGCTATAGGCTAAGCCAAACACCTCGGCGTGGGACTGATCTGTAGTATGATATGTCACATCTGAGCTTTTAGGAGGTAATGACACAGAACTCTTCAAAGTAGGTATGCTGCTTCACAACACAACTCATGGTATATGTAAGTATATCTTATCTTCCTACCAGCTCCCAGCATTATCCAGTGTTTATTTTCCTGTCAATCTAATGGGTTAAGAAAACAGTATGTCAAAATATTTCATTTGTATTTCTTGTATTACAGTGAGACTGAGCACCTTTTGGTCATTTTTGTTTTCTGGTCTGTGAATTGTTTTTCATACCTTCTCATTGATTGAATTGAATTTTTCTTTTCTTGATTTCTGGCAGTTCTTAACATACACAGAATACTCATATTTAGTCTGATAGATACAATAAAATATTGCTCCTGAGTGAACCACCTGCACTTCAACTTCACTTTTGATGTTTTTTGTTTTGTTTTGTTTTTTTCTGAGACGGAGTCTTGCTCTGGAGTCGCCTTGGCTGGAGTGCAGTGGCCGGATTTCAGCTCACTGCAAGCTCCGCCTCCCAGGTTCACGCCATTCTCCTGCCTCAGCCTCCCGAGTAGCTGGGACTACAGGCGCCCGCCACCTCGCCCGGCTAGTTTTTTTGTATTTTTTAGTAGAGACGGGGTTTCACCGTGTGAGCCAGGATGGTCTCCATCTCCTGACCTCGTGATCCACCCGTCTCGGCCTCCCAAAGTGCTGGGATTACAGGCTTGAGCCACCGCGCCCGGCTGATGTTTTTTGTAATAGTTTGAAATATTTTTACCCTTAGAGATATGTTGATATTATGTTTTCAAATATATCGGTAGAACGCTGAATATATGTTCCTTTTGTTTGCTTGTTTCTGAGTATTGTTTAAGTGTGCTTTCGCTTTTTTCTTGATTAGATTGCCAAAGTTTCATCTTTCTTACTGGTTTTTTATTTTTTATTTATTTTTCAGACGGAGCCTCGCTCTGTCGCCCAGGCTGGAGTGCAGTGGTGCGATCTTGGCTCACTGCAAGCTCCGCCTCCCGGGTTTACGCCATTCTCTTGCCTCAGCCTCCTGAGTAGCTGGGACTACAGGCGCCGCCACCACGCCCAGCTAATTTTTTGCATTTTTGGTAGAGACGGGGTTTCACCACGTTAGCCAGGATGGTCTCGATCTCCTGACCTCGTTATCCGCCCGCCTTGGCCTCCCAAAGTGCTGGGATTATAGGCATGAGCCACCGCACCCGGCCTTAGGCTTTTTCTAAGAACAATTTTTAACTTAATGATCAGGTCATGTCCTGTAGTATTTCTTTTTTTATTACTTAATATCCATGTAAAAAATTAGTTTTCTTCCACTTTTTTTGGGTTTCATTTGCACCTCTCCTTTTTTCCTACTTAAGTATATATATATATATATGCTAACTTTGTGCTTTAATTTATTCCGAGTGTCAGAAATGACCAATTAAGGACAAATTGAAACTCTTGGTCTTCTTTAGAATTTAAAAATCTTAATCCCTCAGAAGTTTCTGTCCTTTGCGGACAAGGCTGGGGAGCACAGCCTGAAACCTGCCACACCCACCGCAGCCACCCACCCACACTCACCCTCCTTGGATCCTTTCCGCCTTCGTTTCCGTTCTTCTCTTGCAGACCTTTTTTTCTCTTTGTGTCTCTGTCGGAGTGCTGTCTTAGGATCAGTAATCCAGGCTTGATAAACAAACTGAAGGGAGAAAGTTCAATTATTTTCTGGCCTTTTAATAATTAGAAATAAAAAAAGGGACCTACACCAAGCTTCCCGACTTTTGAAATATTTTTTCCTCCCAACACAAACTGAACATCCCTGTGCTATTTTTATTATCATGAGATTCAATTTGTTTTAGAAAAAGATAACAGATGTTGTAGTAATATATTTCATCTGGTATCACAGATATCATGAGATAAACTGTGGGTATACCATACAAACCATCATTTCTCCCAAGTCCCTACATCTCACCACCATTTGTGATACTTATTACTGATACTTTTGCACTGTCCACAATAGGTATAAGCTGGAAGCCTCATTCAGTATCAGTAGTTTCTCCCATCACAAATAAACTTGGAGTCAAAACAAAATAACATCCTTAATAGTCTTCTTTACTTTGGGAGAATAGTTTTGTGCATTTGATACTCTTCCTTCTGAATAACAGCTATTACCAGCGACTTGAGAAAGCGGTTTGGAGAATGGTTAGTACTTTGCGAGAAAAAAAAATATGACATTAAGGTTAAGGAGTTATTCCAGAATAGCATTAAAGAAAACCTGTGGGGCTTTTGGTTGCCTTTTGTCATTTTCATTCAAGAGCTGAAAACAGCTGCATTAATATATTATAACCGATAACCAGGAAAGAGCAATTGTGAACAGCCCCCCACCAAGAGTCTCCCAAATCATGCAGAAAGAACAAAAAGAAGACCTTGATGGAAACAGTCAGCCATATAGCAACATGAAGTCAAGCAGGCATGCTTCTCATGCACCACAAACACGCCGGGGTCTCAGGGAAGCTGGGTTTTTCATGATGATGATAAAGTTAAATAAATGTTTTCTGGGAGCTCTGTAAACCCAGATCTTATTCTATATTATTTTCAGATTTCTGAAATCTTTGAAAAACACAGCATAAGCAAATCAGTGGCATTGTGAAGTCAGTAGAAAGTAAAGAAGAGATTCAACTTTTCCATATGTGGAAACGGAAGGGTCATAGGTTACTATAATAGACAGACTGTTTCTTTTTTTCTCACTGGTAGAAATCTGAATTTTATGAGAAATTGAAACAAATGCAACATCTGTATTATTTCTGAGTAACAAATTCCAGGAGGCAAAAAATTATTTTATGCCAAAAACATATTTTAAACAATGGGAAGATGAACTGGAATTTTCAGGAGGACTGAATAAAGGAATTTTTGGTAGATGTTTATGGGCTATGTTAATTGGGAATTCTACCAAGATCTTTGAGTTATAGTACATTAATAAGCAAACTTGCCTGAGCACAATATTGGTTGTTTTAAAATAATCTGGTTATTGAACATAAGAAATTTTCAGATTTAAGAGCAACATGTGGTGACATTTCCTTTAAAAAGTGTTATCACAATATTGTTTTTAGATGATGCACGAATCCCAAAAATAGAAAACAAAAAAGTAATTGAGGATTTGTAAATATAAGAGGCGCACAAGTTGGAGGAATTCTTTTTCTCTGAAGAAAAAGGAAACTGGGAGGAAAAGGAGAGAGGAAAAGGGATGTGAAGGGTGGAATGGAAGAAGGCTTGTGGAAAGGGTGGGTGCCATTAACATTTTGGTTTATAAAAGGGCACTCCTGGCTCAACAAAGGACCCCTAAAGAAGAAGGATGTCAGTGCTGCCTCACTGCCATGAGAATTGAGGTATGCAAACCGGGAAAGCGGAGAGAGGAGGGAGTCTTAGGGTAATTCCTTATTTGTAGGTAAATTATCTTAACTTTGATGTTTTGAAATAGAAACATTTTACAGTTCCAGGAATTATTAAGAGGGTCAGAAAAATGTTGACAATGAAGAGGAGGGGGAAACGTCCCAATCCTTCCTGAGTCAAGAAATGGAAGGCTCTTACCGAACTTCCCAATTCTTTTTTTTTTTGAGATGGAGTCTCGCTCTGTCGCCCAGGCTGGAGTGCAGTGGCATCATCTCGGCTTACTGCAAGCTCCGCCTCCCAGTTCCTGCCATTCTCCTGCCTCAGCCTTCCGAGCAGCTGAGACTACAGGTGCCCACCACCACACCCGGCTAATTTTTTGTACTTTTAGTAAAGACAGGGTTTCACTGTGTTAGCCAGGATGGTCTTGATCTCCTGACCTCTGCCCACCTTGGCCTCCCAAAGTGCTGGGATTACAGGTGTGAGCCACTGTGCCCAGCCAGAACTTCTCAATTCTTACTTTGCAGCCGCACCTGTCAACCAGCTGGATGGGCCTCTCTGGAAAATCAGACACAAGCTCCACAAACCAGGAGTAGAAAAGTACATGGAAATTTACATGAAAGACCTTTGAGCTCTCCAAAGAGCTGCTACCAGTAGCATGTGTTGCTGACTTTATCTTAAATTTTACTCTATATATCAGGGGAAAATAGGATTCGTTTTACTAACAACTTATGTGAAAATGCACTTATTCTTTAAGACAGGGAGAGCTTTATCAGAGTGGAGATCCTTAACTGAAACTGGTGAAGTTTCATCATCTGTCCTTTGATTCTGGTGTGGTCTAGCACCTTCTTTATGTTGTCTGTAAGATACTTTTTTAAAAAAGAAACTAAGATGGGGGATAATTATATTGTTATATTTTATTTAAATAAATTCTTAAAGATGAATTGGGAAAGTCATATGGTAGTCATAGTAAAGAAAAGGAAAAGAATTTGGGGGAAGCAGAAATGGTAAATACTACACTAAAAAACAGGATCCTGGCATTTTAAAAGCAGAAGGAACCTGGAGGTGTGGATGCTGCTACTCAAGGCCCAGCCACGGTTGTGCTTCACATGAGAGCTTGAGGGAAATGCACAATGTGAGGTCCCATAGGATCTGCTGAATCAGAACCTGCATTTAAATAAGATCCCAGGGTAAAATGTGTGAAGCACTGGTCTACGCTACTATCGAACTACTTGGTTAGCAGCGGAGGGACATACAGACCAAAGCATTTTAGTGGCTGCCCCTGACTGAGTTCGGGAGAAAGGGCTTTCTATAAAATGTAAGAATGGGAATTCATTATTCATGTTTTTCCGTAACGAAGTGACTACAGCATAGGTAGCTGAATAACTTCAATTGTGCATTAGATTAATCAACAAATAATTTTTGACAGTATAATCAAAAGCCCTAGCACGGATCTGTGGTAGTGAGGAGCCCGCAGACTGCACTGGGTGGATCAGCCCAGGGAGAAGCTGGCTGTACCAAGTGCAGA
This sequence comes from Colobus angolensis palliatus, assembly GCF_000951035.1. NCBI lineage: Eukaryota > Metazoa > Chordata > Mammalia > Primates > Cercopithecidae > Colobus > Colobus angolensis. The sequence continues at coordinate 3,527,494 of NW_012114655.1, read as the reverse complement.
AACTGGAAGATGGAGACTGAAAGGGACCCGAAAGAGAGATGGAGTAAAAGACATCTTTTATTAACTTATCCAGAATTTTACCAGCTTTCTGAGAAAAATTATCACCTTTTTTACTCATCAGAACTGACGCATGCAACCAGATGTGCCCCTTTTAAAATGAGACGTGACTTAGGCAACACCATGAGAAGGACGGAAAGTCTATCTGTATCTGCATTTTCTCTTTCTACTGTTCGATAGTCTCTGGTGTCCACTTAAGAACAAGAGTCAAATAATAAGAACTTTGGCTTCTAAGAACTTGTTTTGGAAAACTTTTTCTAATATTTTATGTTCCTTTAATTCCTTCATGGTACCATCTATAGAACTGAGAAAATGCAGAGATAGGGCAATAAAGGTATATTTCTCTACAGTTCTACAGAGCAGAGAGTCACACACTACACATCAGTAAAACATCAAATACCTTTGCAGCTCTGATTAAATACTGAAGAATAGTTTTGGGAAGTTTAATGACAGACTTTGGCAAGGCTAAAATGGCTGATGCAAACTTCCCAATAGCTCTCTACAAAGAAGGACAAAGCAAGAGTAATTAGTAGAAAAAACCAAAAACTAGTCATTTAATATATGATGTCAGAATGAATTCGTCTCTACAGTTACACCAACTAGGTTAAAAGGTGCCAGTCACTGAAGCTGGAATAAAATGTGCTCTGCTTGTAAGTTAGGAATAAAGAAAATAGTCAATCACTGCATGTAATCCACCCAACATAGTGAAGATGTTCATGTTCTCTCCTTGGCTGCATGATGAGTGGTGGTTAGAATAAAACTCTTTCGAATAAAAATAAATGAGTTAAGTCATTAGTATTTGATAAGCCCGTTGCAAACATGCGCAAAAACTCGGTCATGAAGAAACAGACACGAAGCAATGGGGGAAGAAAGAAAGCATCCGACCAAGGTGTCTCTACGGAGAGTTCAGTTTTTCAATGTCACTGGGAAAACAAAGCATGGGTGGGCCCCACCCACTTGAGAAGGCCTGGGCAAAAAACTGACGGCCTTATCATGGGCATATCATGTGGCTTGATGGACATCATTCTATGTGCCTCATAGGAAAACAAATGGGAAATAACAGCCCTAGTATGTAGTTATTGATAAAAGAAACACAGACCAATTTTCATCCTATACGTAACTCTAATGACAAAGCCTCATCTTTAACAAGCATCGATTCACATTCACTCAATGTGCTACATTAGGCTGGTGAGCTATAGCTGAGAATGGGACAGCAGGTTCTAAAACAGAAAGCAGGTTCTAAAACAGAAAGCAGGTTCTAAAACAGAAAGGTAGCTAAGCTGAAGAAACCAGAACTGTGCCACGATTTGTATTACTAGTTCAATATATTCTCAAATCTTTAGCAATACATATGAAATGGTTTTCAAACTTTGACGCAATATTTAAATGATCATTTGCTCCAAAACAAAGAAAGGATTTTGTTTTATCGCCTATCTCACATATTGAAATGTAAGTCCATTCAAGCAATCCAAAGCAATGCCAGAGAAATCTTTTTCACTTCCTGCTTGCAAGAAAAACGTTGAGTTCACCCAACGAATCTTTATTTTTTGTTTATAGTATCAGAAACTGTTTCAGTGCAAGTGAATGAAAACCTGGCCTGACACGATTCTTACTTGATACTAATTACGGTGTTGCTGGGAGCAGACATCATTACAATTTCATTAGAAATAAAGAATGGCAGATGTAAATCAGAAGTTTCGGGGGAGCTATGACATATGAATATGACAGGAGGCATCTAGGCCTGCAATCAAGGTCTGTCAATAAGAAAAGCTCTTCCAACTAGCAAAGGAATGATTTTCCCCATAATTACCTGGAATGCTGACCTTCGTGGAGGCTCTTCATCTTCCTTCTTTAATTCTTCCTCTTCCTCCTCTTCACTATCCGTTTCAAACAAATAATAATCTCCACTCCTGACCACTAAGCAAAACAAAATATTCACTTATTTCTTGAAAGACATATAAGGAAATTGGGGGCTTATTAATGAAATGTCCCCTAAAGATACACAAATTGTCCATAAGAGAACCACGAGAGATGTTGGCAGAGAGGAAAACACACGAGATGAAGAGAACTCATCTTCGGCTAATGCTACGTGGTGTTGGCATGTTGGGTCTACAGAGTATGAGGCCTTGTCTTTGCCATATAAGAGAATTGGCCACTACAGGGTGGTTCTGGTATGTTCTCCCTTCTTCATTGTGAATTTTACATAGATGAAGCAGATCAACTCTGCAGTAACCAGTTTTGTTACCTTGATGACCAAAATAACTGAACACTTTCATTTCAAAATTCAGCAGTTTTGGTTTTTAGACAAGGCCAAAGTGAAGTGGAGGATCAGGCTTTGTCTGAATGGGCCGAAACCGTTGCAGATAAGCCAATCAGGACGATTCAGGACCAAGGTCAGTGTCACCAACCTCCTCCTTCACTTGATACTGTGCAGACCTGACTTCTCCACATGTAACACAAGGGACAAAACATACATGGCAAGACATTTCAAAAAACAAACAAACAAACAAAAAAACACCCACACACTGCCATGAGGACGAAATGGGCAGGTAACATTGAAAACAAAATAATACAACACAACAACAACGACAGTAACAACAAAAACACCGCCAACAACAGCGCTCTGGCTGCTTCCACGTGTTGTAGCCCTGAGACAGACTGAGAACGGCAGACAGGGTTCACAGGGTTCACAACTGCTGGGCTTCTGGTCAACAAGGAACTCCCCAGCAGCTTTCTGAAACTGGAGGAGCACTCTACTGACCACAAGACACGAAGCACAAACAGTGTGGATCGTCTTTGCCTTGTCTGATGCTTTCCCTGCAAGAACATAATGCCTGTGTCAAGAGTCGGGAGCAGAGAAAACTACAACGTACAGAGATTTAAGGAAATTTAATAAATTAAATCTTTATCAGTTTGATCATTATTTTAAGTCTATCAGAGAAAAGAGGCCCAGCATATACACTTCTGATGCTACAAGCAATGTCCCATCATTGCAGGAAAACATATTTTCAAATTATATTCAGGTTTTCAAATGCTCAGGTCTCTTTTGGATGACATATTGTGATGTCTTAAGTTATCTTTCGGGCCTATACATTGTAAGGTAATGGAAAACCTTGGCTTGTTTAAAATTAGTTGCTTGAATATCACTTCACATGGCCAAAAGTTAAGTAATTTTGCCCACGATTTCAGAAGAATCTGAAGCCTCCATTCATGAAGATACAGAGTGGGTGAATTGGGCCTTATATCCTTGAACAGAAGCACTGTCATTTGTTATTTTCATTTTGAAGAAAGAACCAGGCTCAGAGTACTGGGTCCAGGCCTTAAGGAATAAATGCAATACAACACAAGTGAGAATAAGCAAGAACAAACCAAAGTTACAGCATTACATTTGACAGTGAAAAAGACCATTAAAGTAATGCCTTCACATAAGCCGAGAGATTCGCAGGAAAGTGACGTGGACTCTACATCACGTGGTGGTTTGGGAAAAACACAGACAATTATAAGATTGAGCATTTTACCCTCATTATAAGTTCCAAAATCAACATTAGCTTAAATTATATTCAATCATACCTTCAATAACTTTTATTCATCTGGACAAGTTCAAAAGGTTTTCATCTCAAGCAGTTGTAACATTGGTTTTTATCATTAGAAACCACCAATATTGGCCGGGCTTGGTGGCTCACACCTGTAATCCCAGCACTTTGGGAGGCTGAGGTGGGCGGATCACGAGGTCAGAAGATGGAGACCATCCTGGTTAACACGGTGAAACCCCGTCTCTACTAAAAATACAAAAAATTAGCTGCGCGCGGTGGCAGGCGCCTGTAATCCCAGCTACTAAGGAGGCTGAGGCAGGAAAATGGCATGAACCCAGGAAGCGGAGGTTGCAGTGAGCCGAGATCGCGCCACTGCACTCCAGCCTGGGCGACAGAGCGAGACTCCGTCTCCAAAAAAAAAAAAAAAAAAAAGAAACCACCAATATTTATGTGAGCTAGTAGAATTATCCCATAATAAAAAAGAAAATGTAAAAAAGTCTCTTATTTCCTTATAAAATGTTATTGAAATGAAACTAGGACAATAACAAGAGCATATTTTCATTCATGCCATCTGTTAAATAGTTAGTAGAAAAGCTCTTACACACTTGTTTGTTAACTCAGATGGAGAACCTGACTGCAGTCTGTGTCCACATACATATCATGGATGTTGATGTTACTGTTAAATTATTAAGTTTGAAATTAACTTTTTAAATTCCACCACTTTTATCCTCAGAACTTGGCCCTCTGTTTCAGATAATTATCAATAAGATGAAGCTTGGTATTAATTGAGGCAGTACTGAACCAGTATTGAAACACACAGCATTGGAACGGAAGGTATCATTGAACAGCAATAATGCAATCTTATGTGTGTACATAGGTATGGAAGTAGGAGATTTGTCCCTGTACAGACCATGCTAAGATCTTCACTGCTTACCAATAACATCAAGAACATAGCAACATTTTTGTATTGTCAATAGATTTACACCTGTGTATCCAACTACACTAATTCTTGCACTTGGCTTCTCTAAGAAACAGTTGTTTGAAAACCCAGTAACTCAAAAGATCAAATTAAGGGCTTCAAACAAAGTACTTCCAGATCTAAAGATAAATTCTGGAACTCATCATAGACACAACAATAAAGCACACATTCTTTCCCTTTCATTCTTCATTTGCTTGTAAAAAAGAAATACATTTTGCAGCAAAAAATTTAACACCACAGTCTGAATGATTCCAAACTATGAATTACACACATTTCTGCATTATTGCATCATAAGGTTTTGTAACAAGGCACATTTAGTTTAACATCAGTCTTCAAGAACTTGATATAATGAGGGTGAAATGAACCAGAAAATCTAAAATTAACAACCTTCATAGGAAGTTCTTTAAATTATTACAACTTGTAAGATAGCTATCAAAGACCATATCCAATTCCTTTGCAAATGCAATTTTTAGATGAGGAAAGGAAAGGCAACCACAATGACTGCAGTGGGAATTTACCCCAGGTGAAGTGAAAAAACATTCAATATGACACAATTTTGAAATGGATAGGTCTCTCTAAACTAGCAGAGGCCCTTTAAAAACATAAAGACAAGCACAGTTTACTTGTGACTTGATAGAAACAGGCATCTTGTGAACTGCATTACCAGATTGTTAGCGTGACCGTCATGCCCTGAACAGTAAATAAGAGTCACATTGAACTCCGAATGGAATCTTTTTGTCTTTGGACTTGGGGAGAAAATTAAATAAAACTCTTTATAATCTTGTGTTTTTCTTTTTTTTTTTTGTCGTAATGTTGAAATTCAATATTTAGGATTAAATTTGATTACATCCAGATATGCCAAGCAAATTTCAAATATTGCTTCATTAAACCAGCTTTCTGATTTAGAAAATTATGTCTTGGGAGAGACAGCCAATGTCAGATCTATGTGAAACCAATAATTAGGTATGGGAAGAAGTTCTAATTTATTTGATTTCCTAGTGATTCTAAATATCCTCCTAGTAGATTCACTCCTACAACTGTGTGATGTTATTTGTCTCAGTGATATTCCTTGTCCGATTAGATTAGCTACAGGTATGGAGACATCGTATAGGATATAAAAGACTGAAGAAGACATTATATGTAACTTGCAAAATAATAATTATTCAATATTCTAAGAAATGTAAAGAGGACTGGATTGGAATCGGTCATTCCACTATAATGCCATTGACCTATAGTGATATTTCCTTTGCTAAGCAGAGCAAATATAGCCACCAAGCTCCAGAATTCCTCATTCATCTTTATGATCAGGAGGGAAACACACTGCATTCTATGTGGCTATCAGGATCTGCTTTTAAAAATCGTTTTCTGGTTTTTGCTGTTACTGGTCATCTCTGAGCTTCAGGAGTCTTGAAGGTTGTGCTGCATTTGGACATTGGAATTTGGAGTGCCTTTTTGAAACTGGGGAGGAGGCGAAGTAAGAAAGTGAGTGCATTTTAAGTTATCCCTCATCTTTCTATTTAACAAATTGCCAAAAATCCTCAAATGCAAATAAAATCAAAGCTGTGGGAACGACGGGAGGGGAGGCTCATGGGCATCCGTGCCTAGTGCCTTACAGAGAGGGTCACTGACACTTTGAATAGAATGATCATCCTTACATCGGAGTCCAAGGTGGAGCTCAAGCTCATTTGTAGTAAGGGTATTTAGCCATAAATATACATGTGAATAGGGCTCTAGACCTCAGAATTGGACAATATAATATTCAATTCTTCTTCCCTTGCTGAACCCAGAAATTGTGCTCTAGAGTCTATAAGCCACATGTTTGGCTTTCTTCAGCCAGCACAGGAATGTTTGTGCTGACGTCCCTGGAAGAATTGGACCTCGGGCTCAAAGACCCACTGACATTGAAATTTTCCTACACTCCGACCCCCTATCAAGTCACAAGGATCAAACCATGCATGGAACACATGGGTCATGGGAACGCCTGAATTCTGGTCAAGGATATAAGGGTTAGAGTTGATGAGGTTGTAAGAGGATCGAGAAAACCTACTGGAAGCATGATCAACCCAAGGCCGCCACCACTGCTTTTTTTTGCCCTTGGCTTTCTGTTTGTCTGCTTCTCCTAAAATAAAATATGTCCAAATATTAATTCGTATAAAGTGAGAAAACAAATTTTGAAAACCACGCTTTAACAACTCAATTGTCAAATCTAGATAAATTGCAAAAGTATATCAGAGGTCAGGTAAGGAACTATATTGAATCTGAAAAATATACATGTATTAACAGTCAGTTTCACAAGATAAATACTCATTGTTCTTTTAACAGTATGCTACATTTTCACTTTCTTCTTAGTGACTGAGGGCATATAAAGACATTAAAAAAGAAAGGATTATCTGTCAAAAATACATCCCACATTGAATATTCCATTGAATTAACAGAAAGGAAGCATCCCCCAAATTTTATAGAATCATTTACTGGCAAATAATTTGTTAAAGTACATAAACTACAATAAGTAGAATTTTTTCTTGTGATTATTTTAATGCATGACTGGAAAATATGAATTTCCTGGTCACGAATAGATACTATGCACTGGGAAAATATCATGCATTATTTCTCCATTCCATTCACATAGAGAAGCATGCAAGCCTCTATAAAAGATCCTTTAAACTTTAATTTGATATAATAAATCTATAATTAGATATAATCAATATATATTTCATGCTAAGTTTCATTTGAGCAGGCAATAATTGAATGATATTTTAGGTACCAATATTCAGGTGCCACATAAAATACACATACTTATTTCATTTCCATATAAAATTTATAGAAAAAAAAGATAACAGTAGACTGTATATCAGAAATATATCCCTTAAAGAAACAAATTAAGCGGGCTGGGTGTGGTGGCTCATGCCTGTAATCCCAGCACTTTGGGAGGCCGAGGCGGGCAGATCACGAGGTCAGGAGATTGAGACCATCTGGGCTAACCTGGTGAAACCCCGTCTCTGCTAAAATATAAAAAAATAAGCTGGGCGTGGTGGCGGATGCCTGTAGTCCCAGCTATTTGGGAGGCTGAGGCAGGAGAATGGTGTGAACCTGGGAGGCGGAGATTGCAGTGAGCCAAGATCGCGCCACTGCACTCCAGCCTGGGTGACAGAGCGAGACTCTATCTCAAAACAAATAAACAAACAAAACAAAAAAAGAAACAAATTAAGCAAAATCCTGCCAATCTACTGCAGAAACAGATGTCTGTGGAACAAAAGCTAGGTTATGTGTTTGTTAAAGCTATCTTGCTGAAGAGTAGATACTTGTAAAGTAATTGATTTATCAAATATATACTTTATGAAACTAATGAATGTATCCATTCACAATGGGAAAATAAAGCTTGCTGAATCAAAAAAGTGTATTGATAATCTTGGCAGAATAAAAAGTAATGTTATTTTACAGTCCTGCTCAATATCAAGTTACTATTCAATGTTAAGGTACTTGAATAAGAGGAAAATGTCTTGACGTACTTTCATCATCCTCTTCAGAGAGTTTTTGTATGTCCTGGCCTTCCCCTGGCTCCTGGGTCAAGCTCAGCATCCTCTCCTTACCCTTTTTATATTTCTGTTGCCTGGCCTTGATGCGATCCATCCTATAAAGTAAAATAACATTAGTAATGCCAAGAACACGTTCATTGTTCTCATGTGGTCAGTACTTTGGACTTACGCTGGTATGTATGTAGCTAAATTCATGGACAAATCACTTTGGAATATTTGGGAACTGTACAATGGTTGCTCATTAGCAACAAGTATCCCTTTCTTTTATATACATATTTGTGTGTGTGTGTGTGTGTGTGTGTGTGTGTTTGGGTCTGTATTCCCATGTTATTTGACACTGCATAGATGCTAGTCTTAATAATATGATCTGTAATGATTATGCTAAAGTTAGGTAAGCTATACTTGATGTCCACTCACATCTTGTATCATAGTCAACTTGAACACTGCATATTATGAAATACAAGTCCTTTATTCTCCCAAGTTTTGCATTCTTAAACAAATGGAAAGATTTAGCAAAGAGAATTACAGTAATAGACCTCACTTATGGGAAATTAGGAACATATTCTAAACGTGAGTCCAAATTTGTTATTCTTCTAGGCCTGATTTGGATAACTAGAAACACCAGTAAAAACAGTTGTACCATATTGCATTTATATTGTGATTTTTTATATATAATTTATATATGATTTATGTCTTTATGAAAATAATCATGCTGTGGAATAATCTAATTGATACTAAGAAATATTTCTGCTTGGGAAAAAGCGCTGGGAAATAAGGTCAGAATGAGATAAAACTGCCTTAGCAAACTTAGGGAACTTTCCCAGTGGGCAAATGGTGTCTCCATTTTCTTGGGAAAAGTGTCTAGGCTTATAATTCCATGGCCATCGCCTTTTAAACCTGGTTCCCAAACAGTCCTCAGACGTTTCATCATTGCTGGAAAATTCACTCTAAGAAGATTCTTTTCCATGGAATTCCCAAGTCTCCGTAGTGGAGTCAGTCTACCCTTTGGCTCATCCAGAATGGGATAGTGGGAAAAACCTTAGATGGGATATAAAGAACTCTGGCTTACATTTCTAGTGTTGCCTCTAGTTAATGTTGACTCTAAGTCATCTAATACCAGGGTCATCAGTTTCTTTCCAAAGAGACTGGATGATATTATCTAAAAGTATGCTTCCAAAGCTGACTCCACATTTACCCCCTCAGATGGAATGGATGCTTATATCAAGTACTTGGCACTGAGCAAGACCCTGTCTCATTTATTAGCTAGTTTAATCTTTACAAAAACCCAGGAAGGCAGAATTGTGAGTCCAGAAAACTTAAATTTAGAGAACTTAAATGACCTGTTCAAGGTTCTAAAGTAAGTCCCTGAGCTAGCAACTGATCCCTGGTCCTCTGCAAGAGAGCGCCCATCTCCATCATCCTGGAGCGATCTTTCTGTTAAATGCTTTCACTTTCAGTCTAGTGGTGTGAGCAGTTGCCCCCGCACAAGAATAAATAGGAAGTTGTGAAAGTCCATACATATGTATTTTTCAGGGGTTTGAGGCTCCCCAAGAGTGGAGCGCCAGCTGAATGTGATCAATCAGGAGACGGAAGGAGGATGAGCATCAGTAGCATCCTTACTGTCGCTTCAGCTGGTCCATGGACTTCTTCTCTTCCTCGATTCTTGCCTTCACAGCTTTTACAATTGTGGCCTGGAAAAGTTCAGCTCCTCTAAAGGGGAAGTGGAAACATGAACAAGTCAGTATTCTTGCCATTGTTGTTCATCTCTTCCTGAAAATTATTACTAAGGGTTAGAAAACATAACATCTCTTTATGGCAGCTGCTTGTAGTTTCCTGGCTGGGAGCGGGAGTCAACAAGGCCCCTTCTAGAAGCCTTTTCCCACTAGGCTAACAGGGCACAGCCTTCCCCCTGGGAGGGAAGAGGCTGCTCACAAGCCTGGTAGTGAAGATCGGTGAAGAGAAAATGTTTTGTATTCTCCAAGACACTGAAGCCCACAAGCCTCTTCAAACCTGTCCCACTAAACGTTAGACTTCAGTAAAGCATTCTCACCTGACCTTATTGCAGTTATACCAAGGGGAGAAATTTGCAAAAAGGGTACATTCAGATTCATTTTCTACTCAGTGAGCAGAAACTGGGGATTCCTTCAGGGACTATGTGAAGGCCAAGTTCCTGCTCCATCTGCGGGACTTTCAGTCTCTTGTCCCTGATTCTCTTCTTCCTGTCATTCCACTCCCTTCTGTTCTGTCTCACTTTTCAGGTCAACTTCAGTGTCTCCATAAATCTCCTCAACCTTCTTCATATTCTCAGCTCTGTCACACTATTCCATGCTTCACAAATCCCAGATCTGCAGGAACCTGACGGTGTGCCCGCCCTGTCCTGAGAGGGGCTGTTGGCAGCTGCCGGAAGAAACACCCGCCTGGGCAGACGGTTCTCCGCAGAGCCCCCGACTCCTTGGAGTCTTCTGCTTCTCCACAGTGGCTGCTTCAAACTCTGCTACGCTTTTCTCAAGTCTTGAAGTCTGTGGAGTGGTTTCTCACTCCTAGTAAATGACCTAGCTTCCTGCTTCCCAGAGGGCACACAAATCTTAAGGCAGTAAGTTGCTCAGTGTCCTGCACCATCCCTCCCACAGGAGTCCTGCAGGGACAGTGGAAGAGGTACCGTCCACCTGCCAAGGCCTGCCTTGTGCTCCCGGTCCCTTCCTCACCGCTAGCCTGGGGGACACAGAATTCCTGCTTCTCTCTCTCGTTGCTTTTCCAACCTTTCCATCAGTACTGAATTCTGTCCATAAACATGCAAATGTGCTCAAGTCTTGCTAACCTTAAAAAAAAGAAAAAGAAAACTCATACATCCCCACATCCCACATTTTCCTATGCAGGGACTTACATTACTCCCCCTTCACAGTCAGATATCTTGAGGTCTTTTCTCTAAGCCTTTACAACTCCCACCTCTGCTTGTTGCTGTCTGACTTTGACCCCACTGTCAAGGTCACCAGTTTCAATGTTCAGTTGTTATTTGTGTCCGTATATAACCTATCTGATGGACTTCCACTTGGAAAGGATCTTCCTCAGGCTCCTAAGGCAACGTGCTCTCCTAGTTTTCCTTTTTCCTTTGTGGCTTAGGCTGCTTGGTCTTCTTTACAACCCCCTTCTTTGCCCATCTCTCAAACATGAATGTTCCCCAGGGTTCTCTTCTCCTTTTTCACACCCCCCCTCAGCAGCTGCAACTCACCTCCTTCAATTCTATCTGCACGATGATGGCACTCCATCTACTCTCTTCTCCAAGCCTGTCCATGCATCTGCCCACTGGACTTCCCAACTGGTTGAGTTTCATGTGCCCATGAGACCTACAGCTCCACAGCTGCGGTCAGTCTTCTCTCCCTGTTTGAGTTCCTATATTTGGGACTGGCACCACCGTTTGGCTAAGCCAGAATCCCGGGCACATCACCCTCTGTGCTTCCCTTTCTGTCACGGCCTCCCTTCCTTCCAAGCAGTTTTCCAGCTGTGCCTATTTTGCCTCTGGAATACCTTTCTCAGTGATCCTATCCTGGTCTAGCTGCTACCTCAACCCTGGATTATCATTGCAGCTGCTTAGCTGTCTTTCTGCCTACAGTGCTGCCTATACCCATCTGTTCTCCATACCACAGCGTGAGCTTCCTGAAATACAAATACAGTCATACCACTTGCTTGTTTAAACACTGCAAGGCCTTCCTAAGACTGTGGGAGTATTTCCAAAGACATATTCCTGGCCGATAGCCCCCCAGGGACCTGGTCTCTCCTGACCTGGAGCTTATCGCTCACCACTCAGTGTTCTCATCTTCCAGTCTCAGTGCTGCAGTCACTGTGAGCTTCTGATGGCTGCTTCCCCTGCCTTCTCCTCTGACTGACTCCTCTTCATCCTTCAGCCTGCACTGGGAATGGAAGGCCACCTGGTTCACACCCCTGCGGCTGGTTATATTCCCTTGATATGACCTCATGGCTCCCGGAGTGTCCCCTACCGTCACACCTGCTGTCGTCCGAATGTCTGCATCCCCTACAATTCACATGTGGAAATCCTGACTCCCAAGGTGACGGACAGGAGGTGAGGCCTTTTGGAGTTGACTGAACGGAAAAGCAGAGCCCTCCTGAATGGGATGACTGTCTTTATAAAAGAAGCGCAAGGGAGGTCTCCTGCCCCTTCCACCAAAATAGGATGCAGTGGGAAGATGGCCATCTATGAGGAAGTGGGCCCTAGGCTGACACTGAATCTGCCCGAACCTTGACGTTGGACTTTCCAGCCTCTGGAACTGTAAGAAGTAAGTGTCTACCGTTTATAGACCACCTACTTTATGGTATTTTTGTTATGTCTGCCCAAATGGACTGAGACGATACCAGGTGTACTGTAGTAGAATTGCTTGCTCACGTGCCATTTGCCTGCAGGTCTGTGAGCTCTGTGAGGGCAGAGGTGAGCATCACCTCTTTGTAACAGAGTAGGCAGTGGAAAAATGAATGCATGAATGAATGTGAATGCTTTGGACACACTATTATGAGTTCAATGCTTATTTATCAACCCATGGCTTTTCTTTAACAGGCATGAACTGTACTCTGAAGCACAGTTATCGCTCTTACTATAACACGAAGGGCATGATTTCTAAATTACTGTGACAACTTCGGGAAAAAGACACTGGGGAACATGCATATTTGACAGATGGGCAAAGAAAGAGGTTGCAAAAAAGACCTGGAATCCTGAACCACAAGGGAAAAGGGGAAATTAGGAGAGCACATTGCCTTAGGAGCCTGATGAAGACTGTTTTAAAGTGGAAGTTCATCAGATAGGTTATACAAGGACCTCTACAGACCAAATGTTTTGGGAAAGGCGAACAAGAGGCGTTTACCTGCAAAAATACCAGCTGTTTATGTACGAGTAAATAAGGTTACTATTGGGATGAAACATTGTAGTCTGCTCTGAAAAAAATGTCCTGGGAATTAGAAAATGATTATAACAATGAATTCCAGGGCAATGCGGTACACAAAGTCATTGTCATCCACGGAATGAGGGCTGGGTGTGCCACGAGGCTCCTCTGACTGACTGCAGGTCCCCGACTAGGCCCTCTTTCTATTAGACTCCAAGTTAGGTAACAGAGGCCGACAACTGCCATCATATCAATGGACCTTGGAAATAAACATTGTGTTTATCATGGCAGGGAAAGAGAACGGACTCACGGACTCTAGGAAAACTGTAGGTAAACACAGACACGTTCATCTAAAGCTCCAGTCAGATGACAGATACTGGTCATTTCGTATAACAGAGCCCAGTATCCATCAGCTTATTCACACCAAGAATCTGATGTGACCTAGGCAAGGTTTGAGTTTCTGAGAGGAACAGACACAGCAGCTGGGGGCCACAGAGCTAGTCTAACACCCAGCCCCCGCCTCAGGGCACTTCGCTTTATTACCTCTCCCCAATCTTTTTTCCTAAACTTACAAGAGCAGGGGCACAAACTGGAAGAAGAATAGAGCCTAGGAGGAAAAACAGGTAGTAATGCAAATTGTGTCAGTGGCTCAGAGGAGAAAAGCAGGCTAGTAGGGGGAGGTAGGTGTAAGATGGACTAAACTCTAGACCAGTGTGGCATATGTTACTGTTTTGTCTGAGACCAGACTGAGCCACTTTTAGAGAAGTGGTGGATTCTGAAAGGGCTCCAACTGACCAGTGAACCTCTGGCCTTCCATGGCATCGCCATTCCTTGTGAAGCCTGATGGTTACACAGGCTTTCCTGTGACTCTTCTATTTTAAAGGCTTTGTGCTAAATGCTTCTTGGATTGGTTTTGCTGGAAGGGATTCCTTAACTTCTTGTGGGTTCTTGAAGCAAGCTCAGACAGAAATTACAGTGCAATATTATTTCAGGCACGTTTCTTGGGAGAAACCACCTGATTTCATGGCCCGACCCACCTTGATGCCAGAATCTGGGAAGCTTTTATATCAGCCACAACATGTAGGAAATAATAACTCATGAAAACTCTTCTTTGCAGCAGGAGGAAGGCAAAACATATGCTGTCCCAAATGATTCCTGCTTCCCCACTGGGTAGTGTACAGGGTGAATTAGCAGCAGCTGTGGTAACAGTGGAAAAACACAGAATAAAATTAACATCCATTTCCAGTGCTATTTCATACAATCTGGAGTACGGTCAGGCTTGGGAAATACAGGCATGAAAGCAGCAGTCTGAGGCTCTGACTTATGAGTTGATTTATTTACAAGGAGGTCACACACTTCCAATCCAATATCAACACTGATTCATAAGGCTGGCCATGCCGTGAACTCTTCACACTCTACGGCTCAGGAGGGTCCCTTTAACATGGGAGGCCTCCTGAGTATTTCTCTCTCTCAGGAAGAAAGGCAGCTCCAACAAGGGCCACAGAGAAGTGATGTCCCAGTGCCAGAGGAAATGCTCTTATACCAAAGAACACAGCCGTTCAGGGAATGGGCTATACCCAGGGGTAACCAGCAGCGTAACGAACACAGCATGGCTTCCCAGAAGGACTATCAATAGTATATGCCTTATCTTAGGTGAAAAACAAAGTCCCAGTGAGGCTTTGGCAAAGGATAGCCTGAAACAGAAACCACATATTAAAAAAAAATGAGGCCGGGCGCGGTGGCTCCAGCCTGTCATCCCAGCACTTTGGGAGGCCGAG